>NC_069679.1:23988479-24291509 GCF_023699985.2 Odocoileus virginianus
CCCAGCACTTCATTGTTCTTTTGCCAAGCCGAGTGACCTTGGATTAGTTTCTTGACATCTCTAAGTATGAATGTCCTCACATGTAAAATGAGGCACCTTCATTGTAAAATGAAGATACTTCTAGCTCTGGGGTGAGTGTTAAATGCACCAGTCTCCAGGAAGCACTTAACATAAGGCCTGTAAATTTAAATTACTCAGTAAATATCAGCTCTCGTCATCACTGTTCTGGGTCTGAGTACCATTTCTTGGAGCCCTAACTCTCCAGCACTATGGGTGTTCACGTCCCACTGAGCCTGGGAGTAGGTAAAAGATGGGGAGGTGGGGGGCAGGGGGGACATGTGGCTGATTGAAACTCATCTAATTCCATAGTCTGATTTGAGCTGCTATTCTTAGCTGCCTTCACACCAAATCTTTCCCCCAGTACTGCTGAGCAGCTTCAGAAAGTTCAGGCTAAAGTTAGATTCTGAATCTGTGTCTCTGGAAGTCCACCCACTCCTCATCTCTGGAAACTGTTCTTTGGGGCTGACACTGGCATTTCAAGGGTTATCTGCTATTTTTACATTTTAATCATCTCTGCTGAAACAAGTCACACATTGCCCTCCAGAAGCCAGACTTTATACTAGTAGGTTTTGCACCGAAACATGGTTCTGAACATCACCACTCCTGTTTACCCCTTTATTCCAGAGACTCTCTGTAAATAGGGTTGAATTCCTCACTTCTTCTGTTCCTCATTTGCTTAGGAAAGAGCAGGCAGCTTCTCATCCATATTAAAAGCCTATGGCACTTTTCTCTTACTGGCTCCTCTCTCCTGCCATTTGTAGACCCCACTAATAGCATCACACTGTAAGTCTCTGCTCTTATAAAAGATGCACAGGGGTAACTCAAGCTGTCCTTAGTTCTCTCTTCCTTGGCCTTAAAAGGAAGTAGCTCTGGTCACAAGACAAACTTCCTTCTCCATGAAGTGGGAGAAAAATCTGCTGGATTTTGTTTGCATTCAAGCCTGATATGATTTCCTAGTATGCGCAGATATGATGTAGCTATTATTGTATTTCTTTGTGGGCACCAGTTGCTGTCCTTCACACAGGCTAGAACCCAAGCCAGGACTGAGGGCAATGAGTGCTGTACTTGAAAGCAGTGATTTCAGATTTTCTCTGTAAGGTACAGAGAGGCTTGTCTTTCCATGTAACTTAAAGATGGAGGAGAACTCGACACGAAATGGCTAGGATTTAATGTTACTAGTGTGCCATGCATTGTGCTAACCAAAAATGTAGCCTGTAATCTTTACTCATTTTTTACAGAAGATATCTAGGAATCTAAGGCTTAAAGCAAGTGATGTAACTTGTCTTAAGTCACAGAGGTTAGTGAAAGAGCAGATTCAAACAAGGGGCGCTCCAGCTACTGCGATGGAAAGTTCCCTTGAAAAGCCAGCTGGGGCTATTCCAGGGGGAAATGCAGAATTATGGCTTCTGGAAGGCTGCAGGGCCCTTTTGTGCCACTTAGCCCATTTCCCTGCCTGCAAAGAGCGTATCATGTGGCTGGTTCACTAAGACGTGGTGTGTCCTTTTTGTAAGTGGCTGTGAGTTAAGGCATTGCACAGCCGAGCATTGCATTTCATGACCTGTAGACGGGAAATGTCAGCCTGAGGTTTCTGACTATTTGCGTCTAGAAAAAAAATCTGTGTGCTGAAACTTGAACCACTGTTATTTTCTCTTTCGCTTCCCACGGATAGGAAATGAATCCAGAGAAGTTGCAACTTCAAACTGGAGTGCACATATGGTGCGAGTCTTAGGACTACTGTGGATCCAAAGAAAGTTTTTGTTACCAGTCTCATAAATTTTGCTTATTATTTGCATTATAAAGTAAAAGGCGAAAGATTTATAAGATCTGAAGAGAAACCAGAGTATGGGTTATAAAGTAAAAGATAGCAATGACTTTGATTTGAAAGTGGTTTAATCCTGTTATTTTTTTTTATCACTATTATTATTAATGGCCTTACCTCTTAAATGTGTCTCAAGGGCCAGCAGTATCACCTGGGAACTTGTTATAAATGCAGAGTCTCAGGCCTTACCCCAGAACAATGGAATCATAATCTGTATTTTAACAGCATCCTGAGCTTATTTTGGAGAAGGAAACGGCAACTCACTCCAGTATTCTTGCCTAGAGAATCCCATGGATGGAGGAGCCTGGTGGGCTACAGTCCATGGGGTTGCAAAGAGTCGGACAGGACTGAGCGACTTCACTTTCACTTGAGCTTATCTGCATGCATAAAAGTTTGAGAGGCACTATTTTATGGAACTTAAAGCTTGAGGGTGGGGTACAGACTGCTTATGTGTTATGGCAATTGTTCACAATGCTGGCTGCATCTTAGAGTCACCTGGGGAACTTGAGAATGTGTTAAAGGCTGGGCCTCTCTGCTTGAGATTTTGCATCCCTTTATCTGGGGTGGATATGGGCATGGATACACTGCAAAGCTTCCGAGGTGATTCTACTGTGTTGTCAGGGTTTAGCACCACTGCCCGAGGGAAAGCAGAGACCTGGCTCTGTGTCCACCATCATGAAGACACGTATCGGGTGTGAAAACAGGGGCTCTCTGCTGGACTCTGTAACTAAAGCAGCGTGGTTGTAGATGAGTCTCAAGGAGAGACAACAGAATAAATATTGAAGTTAACAATCAAGCCTCGTCATGTGTAGATTTTTTTCTGATAAGGCCATGAAAGAGGAGCTATGGGACTATATTCAGACAGAATCAGGATTTGGAAAAACGCACCTCTAACTCAGTGGAAAGATGTTCATGGAAAAGATTTAGTATCCTTCATCCAAGATTTTGGCATCTTTCATTCAGCACATGTGCCTGTCTTAGGGTCGCCAGATTTAGCAAATAAAAGATACAGAATACTCAGTTAAATTTGAGTTTCAGCTGAGCAAAGAGCTATTGTTTAATCCAATTTTCTAGTATGCAATAATTGGGACATATTTATATTAAAAAATTGCTCACTACTTATCTGCAACTTAAACTTAACTGGGGGTCCTATATTTTATCTGACACTAACCTGCTTAAAATGGGGAAAATCTCAATTCTTCAGGACACCATGCATATCTAAAAAGACATCTGTGGTGAATTATAAGGCTGAGCATCTCTTTGTGTGTGTGTGTGTGTGTGTGTGTGCGTGCGTGTGTGTATGCGCACATGTGCAGGTGTTAAAGGGTATTGCAGGGTGGGGTTGTTTGCTGTTGGGAGTGAGGAGAAAGAGACAAAAGCTTCAGTAACAGTAAGGAGAACAAGAAGAATTCTCCCAGTATGTCAGGAGAAAATTCCCCCAAAAGTTACAAACTAAAAAACAAAACAAAAAAAAAACCGAAGAAGAATTCATAAACGGAAATTTTCTCCATAAAAAATAGATTTTTTGCATGTAAAATTATTGAAGGGTTATTTGCTTGTAGAATTTTCAAATGGTTTAGGCAGTGTGGAAAGGATAGCAAAAGTATATCACAGTCCTTTGGTATCACCCCTAGAAGTTACTGCTCTTAACCCTGACTTCTGTGCCTTCTAGAAGTCTCTGGGGCATGGATTAACATCTGTATACATGAATTATTTAATTTCAAAGAAAAGTTAAAATGTTACACCCTTCTGCAAGTTGCTCTTATTTTCACTTAACAGTACATCTTAGACATCTTTTCATATCTGCATATACCTACCTCACTTTTTAATGAATATAACTTATTTAATATTAGAAATACTTGAATGTATTATTTATTTAAAGGATATTAAAAATTATACTCTCTCATCAGAGCTTGGTGTAAGTGGCTGCCTCCCCTCATTCAGCACTTAAGGCACCATCAATATTTGTTATCAGTTAAAATATCATCCTTCCAGAGGGACCTCCCCTGCTCCCCCATAGCAAAAGTAGCTTTGTGCCCACTGACACCCCCACTTTGCCTAACAAACTACCCTGGATTGCGTTTTTTCCGTGGTGTTTATCTCAATCTGAAATGACCTAATATATTGGTTTGTTTGTCTCTTTTGATCTGTCTTTCCCCACTATTTTATAAGCCTGAGGGCAGAGATATCATCTAGTTTGTGGCTTTCTCCCCAGCACTGAAAACATCACAAAATATACAGCAGGTACACAAACAGACCTGTCTATGGATCAAGGATGGACTAATTGAATTGAGCATACTGTGGTCTATATAGAGGTTAAAAAGGTATGGCCAAGAAGCATATGATTTATGGAACAGGGAACAACAGATGGCAAGAACTCGAATTCAAGGCATGCTGTTTAAGAGGGGGATAAAATCAACTCTCTGGGAGCCCATGGAAGGGAGTAAATCATACACAGTAGGCAGACGGGAAAGGTGTCTGTCTCATAATTCACCACAGATGTCTTTTTAGATATGCATGGTGTCCTGAAGAATTGAGATTTTCCCCATTTTAAGCAGGTTAGTGTTGTCAGATAAAATATAGGCAGACTGGGAAGGGGAGTTAGAAGTGATGATTTAAGGATGAGGATGACTTAAAGATGAGGATGGTTTAAGGATGAGGCAGGCAGGGACCGTGGGCCTGGTCCTGCAGGGCAGAGAACATGTGTGGACAAAGTCTGGAGGCAGCGGCTGCCTGGCATGTTTGGGGACAGGCACCGTGGCCATCATGGTGGGAACTCAGGATGCCTGTGGGAAAGAGCAGTGGGTTGTGGAAGGTTTGAAGATTGTATGGAGAAATTTGGATTTTTTTATCTAAGCCTTGGGGAGCTAGTAGAGGGTTTTGAGGTAGGAGTGATGGGTTCATAATACAGCTGATCCTTGAGCAACACAGATTTGAACTCTGCAGGTCCACTTACAGGTCTAGTCTTTCTTTTCTTTTCTTTTTTGTTTTAGTAGAAAATACTAGCATATTATCCAACCAGTGGCGGGTTGAATCTGGGGATGAGGGCATATGCAGAGGGTCAGCACTCCTAACCCCCATGTTGTTCAAGGGTCTATTGTTTATTCTAAGAGGATAATATTAATATTGTCAGCAACAGAAAACATTTGCTGGAGAAGGGAAAGACTGGGATCGAAAAGAAGATAAGGACCTGAACTAGGGCAGGGGTCAGACAGGTTTGAGGGAGCTACTTTTTTCAGATGAAGAATTAGTTGCGCTTGATGTCTTTCATCAAGATCAGGAATCATTTAAGAAGATCCCCTGGAGAAGGGAGTGACAAACCACTCCAGTATTCTTGCCTGGAGAATTCCATGGACAGAGGAGCCTGGAGGGCTACGGTTTACGGGGTCACAAAGAGTCAGACACACCTGACAAGCAACTAACACTTTCACTTTCACAAACTGTGTCCTGGAAGTCAAATCTTGCCCACTAGCCTATTTTTGTGAGTAAAGTTTTATTTGGAGATGCACTGTTCTCTTAGCACTGTTCTAGCGTTCGCATTGTTCTCTTATTGTCTAGCGTTGCTTTGGTGCTCCAGTGGCAGAGTTGAATTGTGACAGCTTATGGCACGAAAAGTCCGAAATATTTACTACCTCGCTCTTCACAGAAAAGCCAGCTGACCTGTGGTCAAGATTGACAGTATCTGTATATTCTAGATAGAGGTCGCAGATGCTCAGTTCAGTGCCATCTTAAGAGAGCAAGGGCCACAGTTTCCCCATCATCAGCTGCTGCTCTTTGCCTTGAGCTTTGTCCTGAATTCTAGTGAAGCTGTGAGTCATAGGGCCAGCACCATGAGACACAGTTCTGAAAGGCTGATTGGGATGGAGACTGTTGTCTGTGGCCAATGACTGAACAGCTCGACCTCCCCAAGAACCAACCTTTGCCTTTGCAGAGCCCATCAGATCCCTCCTTTCAGGACACTGCCTCCTTCAACCTCAGAGCTGCTTGCAAACCAGTCTCTTGTCCCAGATTGTATTAATACTTCCTCAAATCACAATTAAAAGTTTTCTGATTTTCCTTAGCAAAGAGTGCAGCAGTGACATGACAGCCTTTCACAATGCTGATGGCCTTTGTGTATGCACACACATGGAGACCTATCTCCAATAGCCTTAGAGTGGAGAGCCTTATGTTCGCAGCAGACAGCCTTTTACCAGCATCCCTGTTGCTAGGATACATGTCATCTGATTGATGTTTTCAAGATCCCATATGAAATCCTTTTGTTTCCTTTGTCTTAAGAATATGTCTTCATGTTTTAGGTTTTAAATTGAGCCTATGGTTGTGTCAAAAAAAAAAATTGGGCTGACCCTTTCAACAAGCTGAAAATTCACTGAAACATCATTCCTCCATTAGTAATAATGATGCAGACTTTCCATTTTGGCGAATGGCCTTACAGTGTCTCACTTCAAGGTGCTGGGTGAATGGGAGTTTCCTTGCTGACTTTTCTCAGCCAGTTTTTCCTTTTGACCTACCCACTTGAAAATCATCTCTTGCCTATAAATAGTTCTTACTTATTTCTAGAGTCAAGAGTTTGTTTGTAGGTTGTTTACTGGGATGTCATCTGCCAAACTGCAGTGTCAGGCTACTCAGGGGAAAGCTAATTTCCTTTTTAAAATTGCAATTCTGAAAGCTGCACATATTTTATCTCTATCATCAATAGGAACAAAAGTAAGCATACTTCATGCTGAGTGATATGCCAGCAGGCTAAATAAAAATAACTCTACTAAGCAACTAAAAATAGACAACATTGTTGTGAACTGACCACACTGTGGCACACACAAAATTAACTTTCAGGATCTCTGAGCCATCATCCTTTGACAAGAGGCCAGGGTGGCTGCCAGTTGAGAGAAGCAAGCTATAAGCAGTATGACTCTAAGAGAGGAAAGAAGCAGGAGTTTCAAATAAGTTTCAAATCGAAAGTGATAAGGACAGATGCTTCAACTTATGGGCAATGATTTGCAAATGAGCTATTTCACACACAGGCAACTCTAGGTAGCATGCTTCAGGACACATAGCCTAGAGCAGTGATTTTCTCACTGAGGATGGTTTTGCCCCCACCTCCAGGGATCATTTGACGGTGCTTAGAAGCATCTTTGGTTGTCACTGTTGAAAATGGGGATGCTACTGGTGTTTAAAGAGCCTAAACATCCTGCGTGGCACAGAAAGCCCTCTACAGAAGAGAATTATCCAGTTGTCAGTGGTCAGATCCAGGGATTTAATTCTTTAATGATGATTAGATATCCTCCTCTGCAATGCCTGTGTGGCCAGGTGCTGTTACCTGCAGATTTGTAGTAAAAGGTCTGTTGCTGCAGGAACTTGTCAATGGCGGATAGTAAATGGAGGGGCTGGTGACACCCATGCTCAAGGTATCTCACCTGGGGGAAGAAATGAAACATCGGGAGTCCAGAGGGTGATGGGAGGGAAAGCCTATGGCAAACTGGAGGGGGCTGGGCTTTCCTGGCCCACATCTGTGGAATAAAAAGTTTGGTTTGGAGTGAACTAAGAAAGAGTTTTCATTCCAATCCCAAAGAATGCTCAAACTACTGCACAACTGCACTCATCTCACATGCTAGTAGAGTAATGCTCAAAATTCTCCAAGCCAGGCTTCGGCAATATGTGAACTGTGAACTTCCAGATGTTCAAGCTGGTTTTAGAAAAGGCAGAGGAACCAGAGATCAAATTGCCAACATCCGCTGGATCATCGAAAAAGCAAGAGAGTTCCAGAAAAACATCTATTTCTGCTTTATTGACTATGTCAAAGACTGTGTGGATCACAATAAACTGTGGAAGATTCTGAAAGAGATGGGAATACCAGACCACCTGACCTGCCTCTTGAGAAACCTATATGCAGGTCAGGAAGCAACAGTTAGAACTGGACATGGAACAACAGACTGGTACCAAATAGGAGAAGGAGTACATCAAGGCTATGTATTGTCACCCTGCTTATTTAACTTATATGCAGAGTACATCATGAGAAACACTGGGCTGGAAGAAGCACAAGCTGGAATCAAGATTGCTGGGAGAAATATCAATAACCTCAGATATGCAGATGACACCACCCTTATGGCAGAAAGTGAAGAAGAACTAAAGAGCCTCTTGATGAAAGTGAAAGAGGAGAGTGAAAAAGTTGGCTTAAAGCTCAACATTCAGAAAACAAAGATCATGGCATCTGGTCCCATCACTTCATGGGAAATAGATGGGGATACAGTGGAAACAGTGTCAGACTTTATTTTTTTGGGCTCCAAATTCACTGCAGATGGTGAATGCAGCCATGAAATTAAAAGACACTTACTCCTTGGAAGGAAAGTTACGAACAACCTAGACAGCATGTTAAAAAGCAGAGACATTACTTTGCCAACAAAGGTTTGTCTAGTCAAGGCTATAGTTTTTCCAGTGGTCATGTACGGATGTGAGAGTTGGACTGTGAAGAAAGCTGAGCGCTGAAAAATTGATGCTTTTGAACTATGGTGTTGGAGAAGACTCTTGAGAGTCCCTTGGACTGCAAGGAAATCCAACCAGCCCATCCTAAAGGAGATCAGTCCTGGGTGTACACTGGAAGGACTGATGCTGAAGCTGAAACTCCAATACTTTGGCCACCTCATGCGAAGAGCTGACTCATTGGAAAAGACCCTGATGCTGGGAGGGATTGGGGGCAGGAGAAGAGGACACGACAGAGGATGAGATAGCTGGATGGCATCACCGACTCGATGGGCATGAGTTTGAGTAAACTCCGGGAGTTGGTGATGGACAGGGAGCCTGTCCATCGCAGCCTGGCATGCTGCAATTCATGGGGTCGCAAAGAGTCAGACACGACTGAGCGACTGAACTGAACTGAATTGAACTGAACTGAAGAAAGAGTTTGCTAGAAAATATGATCCTGTAAAGAAGGGAAGGGGAGCAGCTGGTGACGTGGTGGCAGGCAGAGAGTTCCTTACTGGGGCACAGATGGCTTCAAGCTCACAGGTCAGAGCCTCTGCTCTCTCTCCTGCTTACAGTGTGATGCTCCTTAAAGGAACCCTTTCTCTTAGGGAGGGAGGACTTCCACCACTCTTGGTGCTCCCTCTGCTTGCCTTTCGAGTTTCCCTTCTCTATGCACCTACAGGAATGCAGCAATATGCTGCTCCCCAGGAAATGCCTGGGCAGCTCTCAGCAAGTGAAGAGAACTTAGGAAATGAGATCCTAGACAGTGACAGAATGCTTTTCTGAAATTATACAAGCTTGCCGAAACCTTTCCAGTAAACTTCGAAAGAAGTGGGATTGCCTGCCATCAATAATAGTAAGGCGACTTCCCTAGTGGTTAAAAATCTGCCTTGCAGTGCAGGGGATGTGGGTTTAATCCCTGGTCAGGGAACTAAGATCCCACAGGCCATGGGGCACCTAAGCCTGTGCACCCTAAATGCTGAAGTCTGTGTGCTCTTGAACCTGCACGTCACAAGAGAGCTCTTGCACCAAAACAAAAGATCCTGCATGATGTAACAGAGATCCCATGTGCCATAACTGAGACTTGATGTAGTCAAATGAATAAAGAAAAATATTACTAAATATTGGCTTAGAGATTCTATTAACAGTTAGTATAGTGATACTAAAAGCAACCAAAATTATTTGTAACAACTTTGGGAAGAGAAGAAAAAATAATCTCTTTTGCTGGCCATGCAATTGTATACTTGGAAAATTAGAAGATCCAGTAATAAAATACTAGAATTAATAAAAGAATTAAGTAGGTGGCTATCTATAAGATAAATGTATATAGATCATAAACTTTTCTTCATATTACCATAAATCCTTAAGATGAACAGAGAAAATATTTCATTTTCAATAGCAATGACAATTATGAAAGATTTATAAAGACATACTTTTTTCCTTTAATAAAAAGCTTAGAACTATAAATAAACCTTCCTTGAACTAATGTAAAAATTTAATTAAACTTCAATGAGATCTCAATAGACCTTCCTCTTAGAACTGGATAAAGCAATCTTAAATATCACATAAAATAATAAGTGTTCAATAATAGAAATAAAAAGGGAAATAAAAAGAAGGGGGGATTTTCTGAGTTGGTTTCAATTTATAAGATATCGGAACATTTTGTAATCATAGAATGATGTTCTTTTCAGAATAGAGAAATAGATTAGCATAACAGAATAAAGAAACTAGAAAAGAAGTAAAACATATGGAGGGTTTAATATACTTCAAAGGTGATTCAATGAGGAAATGATAGATTTTTAAATAAATGGTCCCAACACAACTGTTTCTTCATCTGGATAAAGATAAAATTAGCTCTATCTTGCAGAAAGTCAAATAAACTTCAGATGATTAAAGATGTACATGCAAAAAAATTAGTGCAGTGAAATACAGTAAAACCGAGACTTCATGAATAATCTCAGACACAGGACATTTTCTTAACTAAAACAGGAAAACCAGAGACTATAAAAAAATAGATAAAAGAGTATAAGATATATATACATACATATGCACACAGAGAAATAACAGTGAAATGGAGACCATAAATAACATCAAGAAACAAATAATAAATATGGAAAAATGTCATTCCAATGTAGGAGATTTTATTTATAATATTTGAGGAGCTCTCATAAATTAATAAAGGCAAATCATCTAACAACAATAAGGTAAAAGATATGGAAGAAACAATTCACTAGGGAAAAATCAAAATGGTAACAAATACCTAAAGAAAAGTTTACATCACTAGTAGCATGCATCTAAGTAACAATAAGCTATCTACTTAGTCCCATCAGACTGGAAATACATTCTAAGAGCCGGAAATTGCTTTTCTGGGCATGCAGCCCACAGAAATAAAAGACCAAAATATGGAGCTTTACATTCAGTCTCATTTGTAAAAAATGAAAACAAAACTAAAATAAGTAAGTGCTCATTAAGAGGGGAATGAATTGAAAAAACAATTGTGAGCCCATCATATTGTAAGATATGATGTAACTTTAAAAAGAAGAATTTGCAATCATGCCATTTGACTTAGGGGAATTTCTATGGCATTCTGTTGATTGAGAAATGTATGACACTGAAAAGCTTATATAATTTGGTTTCCATTATTGTTAAATTAGTAATGACCCATTCTTGAAAATGTATGAGTGTGCATGGAGAAAAAGATACAAAAGGATACATACTAGGTTTTTAGCACTCTGAAGGTAGGCGGTTGAAGGAGGAGATCAGCAAAAGAGGAAAAAAAGAGAAGATTGCAATACCCTTCCCTCTCATATCTATGACTTGATACAATTTATAACTTAAAAAATTAGTATTATATTTATTTATGCATTATGTATATGTTTATTTACTTTTATATGTATGTATACATATGTGCCCAAGTCAACTGGCTGGGAAAAAAAAGAAATTAACATAAATAATGGTTTTCAAAAATATGCTAATGCTACCTTGAATTTATACTGCAGTTTTCTCTCAAAGAATTCTTAATATTTTCATGTATGCCCTTCATTTCATTTACTCAACTTCCTAGACAATGTGACCTTTAAATGTCGGAGCCCACAGCGTTCTCTGCCTGGCCCCAGGGATGGACTCGTGCAGTGAGTTGCCTGCGGCAGCTCGCTTCCCTTTGTGTGAGTGGATCCAGGGAGCTGGACTCGGCTTCTGGGCATTTTCTGCCTGCAGGGCTCTGGGTGTCTCCAGGCTTCTCTCTAATGTGTCTGCTCCTCCAGATACAACTCAGCCTCTTAGGTGAAAGGGAGAGCTTACAGGCTTTACCTGGGTGTGGATTCTGGAACCTGAATCAAGACAGGGGTGAAAAGTGAACAATCAGTCAAGGCATACCCTAAGAAATGAGTTTCGGGGACTGACATCGGAAGATCATCGAATGAGAGACCTCGTTCTAGGAAGTAGTGGATATACTGCTCAGTACAGGAGAAGCAATGGGGTGCTTCCCTACACAGGCTGAATGGGGTGGTATAAAGAGAGAGCTTAGAATGCAAGAATCAAAGATGAAATCCTGATTTTACTGCTTCCTTGGAAGACTAACTTCTCTAAACTTGATAAATAAATCTTTCCCAAATCATTCTTATTTATTGGATTTTTGCAAGGTTTTCATGAGATGGTGGCTATGAAAACATCATAATACTGCCTAGAACATAAGAAAAGCTTAACCAGCAGATGGTAGAAAACCAATGTACTAAAATTCTGTTAAGATAAGGCCTTGTATTTTATTTCTCCTGTCTTCCCCATCACGCTTTCTTCAAACATTTATTGAGCAGCTATTATGCCAAACACTGGGTGTTGTAAGTCTATAGCCCAATGAAAGAGATTGAGAAGAATCTAAATACTCCATGATGGGTTAAGAGTTTTCCATTGGGCAGGGGGTACATCCAAAAAGCTGTGGAGAGACAGGAGGATAATGTTCAGGTGAGCAGTAGTCAGGAAAGGCTTAACAGAAAGAATGACATTTGAGAACTCATCTGTTTGGTGAATGGAGAATAACTGATAATTAGCATATGTTGGATGAAGAAAATGTATGCACAGAAAGACAGATATGTTAAAAAAAAAAAAAGCCCAAAGGTGAAAAATCATTGATATTTATAGTACTGCTTTTGGTATAAACATTAACATGATCTGACAAAAAATTTTGTACAACTGCTGCTGCCCTGAGTTAGCTGTAATGGTCTGAACCCAGTAATAATACTACAGAGTAGAAACAGCTTGGTGGTTTTGGGGGATAACTAAATAAATTATCAATATTTTAAATCACAACAGCGATAGCCAACTGATCACAGCCTATCTATCACAGCCAAGACGGCCTCCAGTGAGGCCTGCCTCCTGATTTCCACACCCTTGTACAGTGAATGTCCTTTCACAGAGCAGGGTTGGTCTGTGGGACCAATAACATGAAAGATGTATGCCACTTCCGAGATGAAGTGACATAAAATTTGTGGCTCTGTCTTGGGCTCTATTTTTTTTTTTTTAACTTTTTCTTGGATCACTCACTCTAGGGGAAGCTGGCTGCCAAGTCGTAGGGGCATTCAGGCAGCTTCTGGGTAGGCCCATATGGAGAAGAACAGGTCTGCCAACAACCAGAGAGTGAGCTTGGAAGCAGAGCCTTCAGCAGTCAAGCTTCAGATAGCTGCAGCCCTGACTGACAGCGCAAATCACGGAAGCTGTGAGATAATAAGTATTTGTTGTTTTAAAGACAATGTTTTATGCAGCAATAGATATTTGTTCTCATTTTTTTATCTTTCTCTGCATCAGTGACCTATTCTGTGTGATATTGCTGTTTCTCATACTAGAAGTAGAATAATTTCTCTGTCCTATTGGTGTTGAGCTTGGTGGTGCAGTTTGCTTTGGCCAGTTAATGTGGGCATTTGTAAAAGTTTGTTCATTATTAGTTATCAAGCCTTAAGCAGTATCACGTATTTCTGCCCATCTTTCTTGGAGTTCCCGTCCTCCTCTATGAAGAAAGCTAGTAACTACTGCCCTAAAAGCTGATGCCATTTCAGCCTAGGTCCCAAAGGGACACACATTAACAGAGCCACTGCAGCCTATTTGCAGGCCTGGGAGCCTGAGAATAAATTAGTGTTGTTTCAAGTCACTGAATTTAGAGTGATTATTACACATAATTAGTGTGGAAATAAATAATTGATGTTATCCCTTTAGACATGTCAGCAGCAAGGAGATGTGAAGACCAGAAATGGTCAATGAGAATGGAAATCCAGGTCATGCCTACATTTGCAAGGGCCTTGAGAACCAAGTTTAGAATTTATTTTGTAGGGCATTCAGGACAATTAATCTTAGAAAGAACGCATTGGTGACAGTGTGGAGAATGGATTCAATAGAGCAAGACTAGAGGTCAAAGACTGGGTAGGAAGTTTTGTAAGAATCCAAATGAGATGTGACAAGGGCCTGATTCGGGCATGGGCAGTCACAGGAGAGGATGGATTTAACCTGGAGATTATCTCCTGAAACGACTTGTCTGTTCACCAGGGAATGTGTGGGGAAGAAGTCTTCCACTGCACATTTATGCCTACATTAAGCTAGAAGCCCATTGGTTGGAAGGGTCAAACAAACTTGATTAAATTTCCAGGCAGATCTCATTACTCACTCCTCTTGGATTTAAGGAATAAGTGCAAATTAGTCCTTAGAACTTTGGGCAAATCCACTGTCCAATGCTTGCTGGGTACATCTGAGCCTACAATGGGTGTTCAAGGGTCCACCCTGCTCAAGACAACACTCCCTTTGCATACATATAGGTCATGTCCTTCCCTCTCTTTGACCCTACTCCACCCATTTCCTCCAAAGTTAGAGAAGTATAGATTAGCTGTGGATTTTGTTGGTAAATGTTCTCTTAGGTTGAGTTCAGAGATTGCCCAAGGGAAACTTGGTTGGAGTAGGGCCAAAGGGTCCTTGAGAAATTTCCTAGTTTTTTACCACTGGATACAAATTAAAATGAGTATTCCAAATAATACAGTTTTGGGAGACTTTCCTCTTCTCTCTAAAGACACAGGTTGGGCTAGCAAAATTTGGATCCATCTGCTATCCTCTACACACTAACACATTAGCTGGGAGGACTCTTATGTTACTGCCCAAAAGTGGGAGATCTCTTAGGCTGATTGTGATGACCATTTCTATGTCTTGGAACAATGATGTGTGTTTCTCAGAAGTGGGTGCATGATAAACAAAGCCCAATAAATATTGTTAATATGAGCTAGTCATAGAATGAGATTGGCTTTAGTCCACATCTGTCTGAAAGTGAAAGTTGCTCAGTCATGTCTGACTCTTTGTGAACCCATGGACTATACAGTCCATGGAATTCTCCAGGCCAGAACACTGCAGTGGGTATTCCCTTCTCCAGAGGATCTTCCCAACCCAGGGATTGAACCCAGGTCTCCCGCATTGCAGGCAGATTCTTTACCAGCTGAGCTACCAGGAAAGATGACAGAATCACAAAGCTTATATTCGTAACAGTGAAAATAGAGTTGGGGAAATTTGTAAATGGGCCAGGGATTTCCAAATGTGAGAGACTCGGAGCCATGGAGGGAGTATCATGTCACTACAATGTCTTGTGATCTAGTCTCAAGCCAACTTGTGATGGATTAATGGTAGCAAAGCATAGTTCATTGGCTCCCTGTCTCAGTTTCGTCATGTGGAAAACTGTTTCCTATATAAATTTCCCTATGGGTGTGTTGAGAGAATTAATCAGCATTAACAAAGAATTTACAAAGACCTTTGAAAACTGGACAGCAGCTAAAGGGTGCCGTATAACAGCCATTTCCTCCGAGTGAGAGAGGAATGAGTTAGCTGTGAACGTCTTTGGTAATTAAACTCTGGAGCCTGATACCAAAGAGATTAGGAACAACAATAATTTTTGGTGTGGTGTGAAGTAGCAGGTCTGAGAACTGATGGAAAGATTCAGGGCTTCTCTCATCCAGGAGATGAATATGACTTGAAGAGGAGTTTGAGTAAGTAAGAGGTGAAGTACAAAGACCCACTGTAAAACCACAACCACCTGTTACCCTGAACATCACACACTGGTCTGCAGTGCTTTTCTCTGGAAACAGTGCCGTTAAGTCAACAAGGGCTGCCGATGCCAGTGATGGCAAAGACCCCGCGAGTCATGTGCACATTAGCTTCAGTGATAAGACTGGATGTGGTTGTTCTAAGGTCTAAACACAACACTTCTCACACGCCACTTGCCAGGCTTAGAAAAATTCTGTTGTATTTCTTATCTAGATTAGAGACTCTGCCAGGAGACATTTCACAGTATCAAAAAGCAGGAAGGGTCCTGCTTTGGGGAGGAAAACAGGGAGAAAGCAGGTACTTAGAGAATCCAATAAGGGAATTAACTTACGACAAGTTGATTTTCTTGCACTCTGGGGAGTCTCACTTGGAGGATGAAGAAGGAGGCCCAAGAGGTGAAGTGACTGCCTAAGTTCATACAGTTTATCTGTGGTCAAGCGGAACCTAGCCCCAGGTCTTCTAATTTATTATTATTATTATTATTTTTACTGTTTTACTACTTTTGTTGCTGACTTCTTATAATTGATCATATCCCAATCTAACTCCAGAAAGAGGCCACTGCTCTCTTCAAATAAAGTAGACAATCCTGGTCCCCACTTCCTTTCTCCCTCCTGAGGAATTGCTCAGAAGTCTCCCTGACTCCACCCGGGGTGGAGGGGGGGAGTGGCATCTACCTGAACTTCTCATCCATCAATCTCACTGGACCTGACCATTCTCTTCTATGTAACTGCCCCTCACCTCAACCTCTCCCTAGTAGTCCCAAAGCTTTTACACTTCTATTTTATATTACCTTCCTCAAAGAATATTGGAATTTTACCAGTTCCTTTTAATATGAGAATCCAAGGGGTGATCAATGCGAGAAAGCAGGTACTTAGAGAATCCAACAAGGGGATTAAGTTAGGACAAGTTGATTTTCTTGCACTCTAGAAAATCACACTTTATAGCTGGCCCCTTAGCAAACAACTAAACTTAAATTTTACACCTTTGACTTAAAGGAAAAGGGAACATAGTTTGGGGTATGTATAGAGACAGGCAACCATGAATATGCTGGCTAAACGGCAGTTAGCTTACAGCAAAATATAAATAAATTTCGAACATAATTCTTCATATCCTACCACCTACTTGCTAATGTCTGTTAATTAAATGGGGCATGATATCTTCTCCAAAGTATAATTATACTTTTTATACATCATCGCACCAGAGGAATAACAACTGGACACTTTCTAATATTATCCTTTGTAATGCTGGACAAATAATTTGTCTTTCCTGTACGCTTTAGTCTTGGTATCTGTAAAGAAGGCTAATGCCTTATCACATTTTAAAATCAGGCCCTTTGAACTTAATCTCCCCTAAATTTTCTTAGATCAAATATATCAGTGATATGTTGCCACACTAATGTTGAATAACAAACAACCGCAAAAAGCTCCAAGGTTTACCATGATGATTTTGTCCGAGGCTAGGTATCCACTGTGACTATTGTGAGCCACACTTGAGCCAAAACTCCCTTCATCACCCACTCTCCATCAGAACCCTGCTCTGACTAGTGGACACAGTGGTGATCTGGATCTCCAGAAACTACTGAACGTCCAGTAATCCCTGAAAGTCTGATTATTTATCCTTTTCCAATGCACAGTCACTTTGATAAATGGCCATAGGTGCCTTTGGGGGGAAGTTAGAAGAATCTACAATATAGTTTTTTGGTTTCTATAGCAGACCAAATAAGGGGGCCTTTACTCATTCTTTTTTTTTTTTTTTTAATGTTTTAATGAAAGAGAGAGTACATTTTATTTGTATTTACTCATTTATTGGCTGCACTGTGTGGCATGTGGATCTTAGTTTCCTGGCCAGGGACTAAATAATCCATGTCCCTGCAGTAGGAGTGTGGAGCCTTAACCACTGGACTGCCAGGGAAGTCCCAAAGGGGTTCTTATTCTTTTATCTTTTAAATTAATTTGGCTGCATTGGCTCTTAGTTGTGGCATGTGGGATCTTAGTTCCTAGACCAAGATCTGGGATTGAACCCAGGGCCCCTGCACTGGGAGCAGAGTGTTTGCCATTGGACCACCAGGGGAGTCTTAGGGGCCCTTGTTCTTAAGTTAAGGGGTTCTGTGTACTAGCTAAAGTCTGGGAACTGATTGTAACTGAAGTTCTTTTTGATGTAAAGTGGTAAAATAATCCAGTTCCTTTGGTGTTTTACTGTACCTCTTCGTGTGTCACACTTTTTTTGTACCTTGCCTTCTTGGATCTTCTGGGAGTTGAGTCTAGTTACAGGAGAAGTAAAGGTTGGTGGGATTGAGTCCTAAGGAAGATGAGTAATCTCTTGCAATGCAAAGTATCTCATGGAAGGTGATTACAGGTTCTCCAGGCAAAAGGACATTAACCTCCTTAGAGAGAGGGAAGGAAGAACTGCTTCTACTGGCAAAGTAGGCTCAGTAGAGTTTTTGAGTTCAAGTTGTCCAGCCCCACTGGAATTTACCCTTAAGTCCCACCCCAATATTCAGAGTCCCACTTTTTGACAGTTATGACTCTAACTTGGAAAACTATAATGTAGGGAACTCAATTTGCATTGCAATAATTCAACCATTTGTAAGAACAGACTTTGGGTTGATTCCAGAAATCTTGACCCTAAGGCTGAAGGGGATAAAGATTTCTACTAGTGAAGTTTAGACCTACTCTACAGACTTTGGTTTGGGAATTTAAAGCTCTGAGCTCATTATTTCTTTTTCCAACATCTCCATTGCATTTAGAAGCACCCAACCAAATCACTCTCAGTGCCAAATTTTGTTATCGATCATGGTTCAGAGAAGCAAAAATCACTATGAACAATTCTGTATCATTATAACAAGAATTTCTTGCAGAAATTTGACCTTAAGCAATGTGGGAGATCATGTGCAATTATTGAAGTTATGTATAAACATTGTATACATGTTTTATATATACATATATATATGTTTTATGTATAAATACATACATACATGTATATTCCAAAGAATAGCAAGGAGAGATAAGAAAGACTTCCTAAGTGAACAATGCAAAGAAATAGAGGAAAACAATATAATGGGAAAGAATAGAGATCTCTTCAAGAAAATTAGAGATACCAAAGAACAATTTCATGTAAAGATGGGCACAATAAAAGACAGAAATGGTATGGACCTAACAGAAGCAGGAGATATCAAGAAGAGGTAGCAAGAATACATAGAAAAATGATTTTAAAAAAAAGATCCTCATGACCCAGATAACCATGATGGTGTGATAACTAACCTAGAGCCAGGCATCTTGGGGTGTGAAGCAAAGTGGGCCTTGAAGTATCACTATGAACAAAGCTAGTGGAGGTGATGGAATTCCAGCTAAGTTATTTCAAATCCTAAAAGATGATGTTGTGAAAGTGCTGCACTCAATATGCCAGCAAATCTGGAAAACTCAGCAGTGGCCACAGGACTTTAAAAGGTCAGTTTTCATTCCAATCCCAAAGAAAGGCAATGCCAAAGAATGTCCAAACTACCACACATTTTTGCTCATTTCACATGCTAGCAAAGTAATGCTCAAAATTCTCCAAGCCAGGCCTCAATAGTATGTGAACCAAGAACTTCCAGATGTTCAAGCTGGATTTAGAAAAGACAGAGGAACTAGATATCAAACAGTCAACATATACTGGATCATACAAAAAGCAAGAGACTTCCAGAAAAACATCTACCTCTGCTTTATTGACTATGCTAAAGCCTTTGACTATGTGGATCACAACAAATTGTGGAAAATTCTTAAAGAGATGGGAATACCAGACCACTTTACCTGCCTCCTGAGAAACCTGTATGCAGTTCAAGAAGCAACAGTTAGAACTGGACATGGAACAACAGACTGTTTCCAAATCGGGAAAGTAGTACATCAAGGCTGTATATCGTCACCCTGTTTATTTAACTTATATGCAGAGGACATCTTGTGAAATGCTGGGCTGGATGAAGCAAAGAAGAACTAAAGAGTCTCTTGGTGAAAGTGAAAAAGTTGGCTTAAAACTCAACGTTCAAAAAACGAAGATCATGGCCTCTGGTCCCATCACTTCATGGCAAATAGATGGGGAAACAATGGAAACAGTGACAGACTTAATTTTCTTGGGCTCCAAAATCACTGCAGATGGTGACTGCACACAGGAAATTAAAAGATGCTTGCTCCTTGGAAGAAGAGCGGTGACCAACCTAGACAGCATATTAAAAAGCAGAGACATTACTTTACCAACAAAGGTCCATTTAGTCAAAGCTATGGTTTTTCCAGTAGTCATGTATGGATGTGAGAGTTGGACCATAAAGAAAGCTGAGCGTTGAAGAACTGAAACTGCTTTTGAACTGTGGTATTGGAGAACACTCTTGAGAGTCACTTGGATTGCAAGGACATCCAACCAGTCCATCCTAAAGGAAATTAGTCCTGAATATTCAGTGAAAGGACTGATGCTGAAGCTGGAACTCCAACATTTTGACCACCTGATGCAAAGAACTGACTCACTGGAAAAGACCCTGAGGCTGGGAAAATTGGAGGTGGGAGGAGAAGGGGATGACAGAGGATAAGATAGTAGGATGGCATCACTGACTCAATGGACATGTTTGAGTAAGCTCCGGGAGTTGGTGAGGGACAGGGGAACCTGGCATGCTGCAGTCCATGGGGTCACAAAGAGTCAGATACAACTGAGCAACTGAATTGAACTGAATCTGCAGGGAGAAATATCAGTAACCTCAGATATGCAGATGACACCACCTTTATGTCAGAAAGCAAAGAGGAACTAAAGAGCCTCTTGATGAAGGTGAAAGGTGAAAACACTGCCTTAAAACTTAACATTCAAAAAAGAAGATTATGGCCTCTGGTCCCATCACTTCATGACAAATAGATGGGGAAACAGTGGAAACAATGAAAGACTTTCTTTTCTTAGGCTCCAAAATTACTGCAGATGGTGACTGCAGCCATAAAATTAAAAGATGCTTGCTCCTTGGAAGAAGAGTTATGACAAATCTAGATAGCGTATTAAAAAGCAAAGACATTACTTTACCAAGAAAGGTCCATCTAGTCAAAGCTATGGTTTTTCCAGCAGTCATGTATGCATGTGATAGCTGGACCATAAAGAAGGTTGAATGCCAAAGAATTGATGCCTCTGAACTGTGGTGTTGGAGAAGACTCTTGAGGGTCCCTTGAACTGCAAGGAGATCAAACCAGTCAATACTAGGAAATCTATCCTGAATATTCATTAGAGGGACTGATGTTGAAGCTGAAGCCCCAATCCTTTGGCAATCTGATGTGAAGAGCTGACTCATTTGAAAAGACCCTGATGCTGGGACAGATTGAAGGTAGGAGGAGAAGGGGATGACAGAGGTCAAGATGGTTGGAGGGCATCACTGACTCAGTGGACTAGAGTTTGAGCAAGCTCTGGCAGATGGTGAAGGACAGGGAAGCCTGGTGTGCTGCAGTCCATGGGGTCACAAAGAATTGAACACAACTGAGCGACTGAACAAAAGCAAGAACAATACATGGATATACAAGTTTGTAGAATACATAGAAAATAAAGAAGATTCAAGTACAAAGAAAACATATATGAATGCATACATGTATATATAAATATATGCATATACACACATATTACATAGAAAACCTGTGGCTTCTGTCAAAAGAGTAGACTAAGAGAACCTGAAACTCTCCCACTACAAATTCTGAGAACAGCTAAACAAAACATTGAGCTTGCAAGAAAAAAAGGGAAATCCCTAGATCCCAGAAATGAAGAAGGAACTGAAAACAAGATCAGCAAGCTTGTAAATGGACTTTGGCTGCCCTTGGTGTGGGTGTAATGGGTTCCCATAATCAGGGCCGTGGGCTTTGAGGACCACGGTAGGTGAAATAAGGAGCTAGAATTTGCGTGATATGGGGAGTGAATCTGAGATGTCTGCAAAAGTCAGGCCTTCAGAGACTGAAGCTGTCCTCTCAGTAAAAGGACAAAGGAAGAAAAAAATCTATACCATGGCCAAAGACTCAAAAAAGAAACTTCACTGTTTTCATATGGTTCTTGGTGAAAAAAGAATCTTATCTGAGAAAATGCAATCACAGACATATGCTTTGCATGGGCTTGATATCCAAATTTTTATTACCACAAGGCCTGGGAATTTAAAATGTGTAATAAATGACGTGAAACAGTGAGAAACTGATAACGAGTGATATAGACAATCACAGCACTAACAAAATGATGAGTATCATGTGGATGCAATTTGAAGGAGAAATTAAAGTAGACAAAACAATAACATGCAGGGGAGGAGAGAGTTTACTAAATTTTAAAAGTTCTAGTGGTATTCTTGCCTGGAGAATCACATAGACAGAGGAGCTTGGCAGGCTGCAGTCCATGGGGTCGCACAAGTCGGACACGACTTAGCGACTAAACCGCCACCACCACAAGTGGTGTTCTATAATGTGTGAGGAAGTTGGAAATGCTGATTAAATTTAGATTTTTTGATTAATCTTGTAAAATTTGAGTTATCCTCAAAATACAAAAATAAAAAATATAACTTGAGAACCAGAAGCAAAGTAGAAAATAAAAAATATGATACATCCAACAAAATTTAAGAAAAAGCAGCAATAAGAAAGAAAGGGAAATAGAAAGTATAAAATAAAATTCTAGAAACAGACCCCGCCAATAGGTCAGTAATCATGATAAATGTAAATGGGGTGAATTCATTGGTTCAACGGAGAAGGCAATGGCACCCACTCCAGTACTCTTGCCTGGAGAATCCCATGGACGGAGGAGCCTGGTGGGCTGCAGTCCATGGGGTCGCTAAGAGTTGGACACGACTGAGCGACTTCACTTTCACTTTTCACTTTCATGCATTGGAAAAGGAAATGGCAACCCACTCCAGTGTTCCTGCCTGGAGAATCCCAGGGACGGGGGAGCCTGGTGGGCTGCCATCTATGGGGTTGCACAGAGTCGGACACGACTGAAGTGACTTAGCAGCAGCAGCAGCATTGGTTCAAACCAGTGGCTCAGTTTTTTTTCTTTTTTAAACTCACAGTCTTACAGTTCAGATATATGATAGCTTCAAAATACATAAAGTATAATGTCACAAAAAGTTGAAAATAAAATGCTGGTAAAAGGGATATCATGAAGACACTGAATAAAGAAATCTGGGATAAATACCTTAATATAAAATGAAACAGATTTTAAAACAAACAAACTACATTATCATAATATATAATAATGTATCACATAACGTAGGGATTAAGGATTATAGTAGAACTGTTTAAACAATGGTTTTGAATAAACCTCATAATTAAGTTGACCTTGGCAATATGACTGAAAATTTTCAAAGTCCATTTGTGAAGTTTCCCTCTCCTCTAGGCAAAACTGGATGAGCAGCGTCTGTATTTGACTTGGTGAAAATCATTTTTCAGGCTTTCAAAGGTGAGCAAAACCTCTCTCTTCACTTCTAAATGTCTTTAGATTACTTAATCGTTGGTTGGTTTAGTTGCTAAGTTGTGTCTGACTCCTCTGACCCCACGGACTGCCAGGCTCCTCTGTCCATGAGATTTTCCAGGCAAGAATACTGGAGTGGGTTGCCAACTTAATACTAATTGGAATATTCTGGTGTTCACAGAAACTTTCCATTTCTCAGCTTTGATCTAATTTGGGTTGATTTCATAATTTTTCTCTAAGTATCATCTTATTTTCTTATTTCCGAAGAACTGAAGAAGGAAAATGAACTGTATGCACCAAGAGAGGATACACTGACCACAGTACTTTGCTGCCTTAAACATTCCAATAGTTCCCATTCTCCTGGGCCAAGTTTCAAGCTCCCTGTAATGGCATGATCTGGCTTCTACCTACATCTACAGTCTTGTCTCTTTCCCTTTCTGGCCTAGCATTTAACACTCAACTATGTTGCACCATGTTTTATAATATTTACTGAAAAAAAGAGAAAAACTACTCCAGGAAAAAATTAAATAAAGGAGTGTTTGTGAAAAGTACCAGAAATTTAGGAGGTATTTATTAACTATTAATTGAATATAAGGAAGATGCTTTTATTTTAGGTTTTCTTTTAAATACTTTTTTCAACTGTGTGTGAGAATAAGTGTCTGCTGGAATGAAAATTAAATTACTAAGTTAGAAATAGCCATCCAGAAGAAGGGAAATGTTGCTTTACAGCCAAAGATAAAAAGTGGCTAGGGAACACATTTCCTAAGCAGAATATTTAGTCTCCCAAATTAAATAGGCATCCTGTTAAGAAAAAGTCAGCATTTGAAATCCTGTCCTAGGTCCCTTATGCTCCTAGAAGGCTGTATAATTTGTTTTAGAATTTTTCACTTAGCTCTTCACTGCCCTTTCCAGATTTTACAGGTTTTCCTAAGGTAAGGAAAGACTTATGAACCATCAGCAGTAGGGTGGCAGGAGCAGTGGGTGTGGAAAAGCGTGGGAAATGTTTATTTTGAATAGTTTTCTTGGCCAATTTAGTCGTCGTTACCACCTACAATAGTGGCATGGCAGCTGAAATAGGACCGTTTAATATTGGAACTCCAAGGTAAGTTAATTAACAAGCAAGCAGCCACCAGTGTTTACTGAGTATGTGGTAACATTCCAAGAATTTACAGATCACACAAAAGATAAAGCTCTCAGAAGAAACTTACAAAGTACCTGGATAAACTTTATGCAGGAAGGTACTTGGAAATGTGCGAGGGATTATTATCCATACATGTTGGGCAAATGGCAACCCACTCCAGTATTCTTGCCTGGAAAATCCCAAAGACAGAGGAGCCTGGTGGGTTACAGTCCATGGGGTGGCAAAGAGTTGGACATGACTGAGCACATAAACTCAAACTTGGGCAAAGACCAGGTGCATGTGTTAGCCTGTGGGAACATGTTTTCCCTTATGTGTAGAAACTGTACTGTTATCTTAAAAGACTGTGCTAAAGGCAGTGGTTGTGGGTTAACTGGTAAAATTCACACTGCTTTTCTCCTCCAGGAAGAAGGGCTGCCAGGTCCCCGGTGCTGTGAACGGTGCTCCAAATCTCAGAGGGCAAGGTAGAGAAGGGCAGTGAATTGTAGGAGAGAGCTAGTGCTAAGGTTGTAAAAGTGAGAAGGATATAGTGAAAATAAATTAATACACAGGGGGAAACAAAACAAGTAAACCAACAACAACAAAAAAAGACTCAGCTATAGGCAAGAGTGGAAGCCAGTTGAAACTCAGGCTCCTAAAAGAGCCTCTTTTATCTGGCCCCAGGTGTCAACCTCACCCATCACATTTGTCTTTTCACTCACAGTTCTCCACCTATACTCATGCTCCTGGTACTCCTCAGACATTTTAAACTTTTTCTCTTTGAGCGACTTAGCACTTGACATTCCTTTCACCTGGGAACCTGTTCCCTAAATATTCATTCACAAGGACTGGCCTATCTTTTCAGGTCCTGGTTCAGATATAACCACCTCAGAGAGATTTGGCCTGTTACATTCTAAATGGACGAAGTCTAGAAGTGTCTGTTGAAAAATGAACTTGATATAAATGGAAACAGTGTGCTCTGCTAAGTGTGTTGGAGAAATGTAAACCTAAGGAACCAAGTATTAAGGCAATTTATTGTGGATTATCCAGGCAGATGTGGAATCTGACATCTGACTGTAAATGTACTGCTATCCAAAGTCTGACCCAGAGAACCAGAGTCTGGGGATACACCTCCTGTGATTAACTATCGTGAACCTATGTTTTGTTATCCATGAAATGTACATTCTTTTTCCCCCCTGGTCTTTAGGTGCTTAACTCTTTTGTGTTTTAGTGTTTTTATCTGAAGATATCAAAATATATGTTTAAAAATGTTCTTAGAACTTGAAAGAAATACATGCAACTTTGGTTGTAAAGAGGTAGTATTGCAATGTAAAAGAACTTCTAGAAACATAGAAAAAATACACAATACACCTTTGAAAAATGGGCTGGAAATGTGAACAGAGGCTTCACAGAAAAAGAAAGGAAAATGGATTTTAAACATGTTGAAAAGATGCTTGACCACAATAACAATGAAAAAACCCCTGAGGAATAATTTTGCCATGTGTCAGATTGGCAAAAATCTGAAACACTGATAATACATTTCGTTAGGAATGTAAAGCTGTAGAGAAATAGACAATCTCATACATTGCTAGTTTGGAAAGCAAAATGGCACAGACCCGATGGATGGGAATTTAACATGTCTAGTGAAATTACATATGTGTTTCTCCTTTGATCCAGTGAATTATGTGCTGCTCCTTTGATCCAGTGATCTAACCCCCATGATATCCAGGGGTTTCCCTGGTGGCTCAGACAGTAAAGAACCTGCATGCAATGCAGGAGGCCTGGCTTTGGTCCTTGGAGAAGGGAATGGCTAACTACTACAGTATTCTTGCCTGGAGAATACAAAAAACACATGTAAAACATATTTTACGTGTTTTACAACATGTTATAAAACAACAAAGAAAGACTTTTATATAGACTAATACATTACAGAATTGTTTTTAATAGCAAAAGATTGGAAATTAGCTGAATAAACTATGGAACATCCTTTAAGTATGTAGCTATAAACAGGAAGAAGCCTATTTTTATACATGGCCATGGAGTTATCAGCTCAATAAGATGTTTAGTGGGAAACAAATGAAGATAAAAAGTATATATAGGGACTTCCCTGGTGGTCCAGTGGCTAAGACTCCACACTCCCAGTTCAGGGGGCCTGGGTTTGCTCCCTGGTCAGGGAACTAGATCCCACATACCACAACTAAAGATCTCACATGCCGCAACTAAGACTCAGCACAGTCAAATGAATGAATGAATGAATGAATAAACATTTTAAAAATATATATAGTGTTTAAGATTTATCTCAGGAAGGGTGGTATGTGTGTATGGATGATATTTAAGGAACCATAAAATAAAATAGTTACTTAAGATAATAAGAAGGGGGAAGGTAAAGAGAATAGAGGTGAAAGCTAGACTTTCCTGAATGTACTTTGCTTCATGTACATAAAATTGATACAAATGTAAATGTCTTATATAATTATTTAATAATTAAATATAAAAGCCCATGATTTAAAAGTCATGTGCCCATACAGTCTTTTTTTTTTTTTTTCCCATACAGTCTTAATGTGGTAAACTCTGAAGATAAAAAGGACTGTTAAAGAAACCAAACAATAGCAACAAGAACAAACACACAGAAAACTGGTTGCACTGGTACTGTTTGTATCATTACCTGGAGTGGTTCCATATATTATGCTGCGCTGTGCTCAGTCGCTTGGTCCTGTCTGACTCATTGCGACCCCACGGACTGTAGCTCTCCAGGCTCCTCCGTCCATGGGTTATTCCAGACAAGAATACTGGAGAGGGTAGCCAATCCTGACTCCAGGGATCGAACCCAGGTCTCTCATATTGCAGGGAAATTCTTTATCTTCTGAGCCACCATGGAAGTAATGAAGCCACTTTTTGCCCTGAGCCATTTTGTAACCTAAGCCTGGCCACAGTGCTTGTCCTAAGCACTAAGTCATGTCTGACTTTTGCGACCCCATGGATTGTAGGCCTCGAGGGTGCCTCTGTCCATGGGATTTCCCAGGCAAGAATACTGGAGTGGGTTGCCATTTCCTTCTCCAGGGGATCTTCCTGATCCAGAAATTGAACCCAGGTCTGCTGCATTGCAGGTGGACTCCTTACAGACTGAGCTATGAGGAAAGCTTTACATATATTATAGTATAAAGCAAATAAGTGATTAGGTTAAAGAGATTAGAAACACTGACTTTTTCCTGTAAGAGAAAAAAGTCACAAAATCATCAAAGCAAAATTCTGTAATCCTATGGTTAAATTTAAAATATCAGTAGGAACCTATGATGTATTTTTTAAAAATACTTCTTTCCTGCATCCCTCCATGAAAAAAGTCAGTCAACCCATTAGCAATAAGCACCTCTTGTGGCTAGATTGTAGCATTTCCCAGTGAAAGCAGCCAGGGAATTTTGGGAAAATGCATGTTCCAGGTCTGAAGGTAGACAACAGACAAAAGGAGTTTGGATATCTGACATACCAGATTGCATAGAAGTTATCAAAGACTGTTGGGCTTGTGTCAAATTTCTCAGGAGCCAACTTGAACATCACATTGGCCAAAGACAGCCATCTGAGCATCAGAAAAGCTAAAAATGACAATGAATTGAAATATATCAGATATGTTAAAACCCATGAATTCATAAAGATACTAAGAAAAAAGCTAACTGATCATCTTTGGAGGGTGCTGGAGAACCAACTCATTATCCTGATAGCTCAGTTGGTAAAGAATCTGCCTGCAATGCAGGAGACCGCAGTTTGATTCCTGGGTTGGGAAGATCTGCTGGAGAAGGGATAAGCAATCCACTCCATTGTTCTTGGGCTTCCCTGTGGCTCAGCTGGTAAAGAATCCGCCTGCAATGCAGGAGACCTGGGTGAAATTCAGTCCCTGGGTTGGGAAGATCTCCTGGAGAAGGGAAAGGTTACCCACTCCAGTATTCTGACCTAGAGAATTCCATGGACTATACAGTCTATGGGGTCGCAAAGAGTTGGACAAGACTGAGCGACTTTCACTAACTTCATTCACTCAAAAGGAAAAGGTCACGTGTTTATCTTTCTTTTCATGTGAGAATTCCATCTCAGGGTAACCAAACAGTTAACAATTCTCTCTATATATCAGTATTCCAGTTAATAAGGAAGAGTGATAGAACTGGGATAACACTATTTTGCAACTCCTTATTAAAATAATGGATCTAGGTAATGATGACCGATGGCTGCTAAGACAGACAATCAGACATCATGTACCTCCTGATGGATGCGCACATCACCACCTATGAAGCATTAGTCTAAAAAAGATTAAATATGAGTCAAACTAGGCTTCTAGGTCAAACATCAATTTACATAGGAAATTGAATAGACAAAACCGAAACCAAACTGTGAGGATGCAATCAGCCAAATCCAGAAGGTGAGAATCTCTGCAAGTAAAGCAACCCAATTTATTCAACCGATAAAGCTCAAAAGAAAAAAAACAAAAACAAAAAAACTGAAAAAACCCCCATAACGATTAAAACAGACAAGGTCAATCATAGCCAAATGCTAAAGTACCCTGTATAGATCCTGATTTGAAAAATCATCCAAAATTAAAAATTATATGCAAATGCAGTTAGTGTTCAAATTTTCCCGGTCATCTTGTGAGTGTGAACATGGTCTGGATGTTTGATGATTTTAAAGAATTACTATTAATTTGGGGAGGTGTAACACTTATTGTGGTTACATTTAAAAACTTAATTATATTTTATAAGCTTTTTATGGATAAAATGATATGATGTCTGTGATTTCCTTCAGAATAATCCCAAGTATGTATGTTTTGGCGGGTACAGGGGAGGTAGTTCAACGGTGGCTGGGGTCAGAGTTGAAATAAGAGAAACAACGAGTTACTGATTGTGGTAGCTGAGTGCTTATCTTTATAGTGCTGAATATATCTGGATCTTGTTTGAGACAGTGCCTGGCATACAGTAAGCACTCAACAGATGCGTCCCTCAGGGAATCTGGGAGCTTGAACATTCTAGAAGCTCTGGGAAATAATATAGAATCTATCTTCTTTCATGGATCTCAGATAATCTATGTGTGTAAAAAAGGAGATTGTTTTAGAGTGGTAGCAGACTATCATCAATCTGTTCCTTACTTTTTATAACTTAATAATATCTCTTGGTAATTGTTCCATGTCAGTGCCCAGACAGCTTCCTCATTGGGTTTTTTTTGTTTTTGTTTTTGCAACTGTTCAGTTTTCCCTCTATGGTTACACCCTATTACATTTAACTCAGGCTCTACTGATGTCTGTTCCCATTTGTTTTTTCATTTTGAGTGCAGTAATTAAGAACTGGTTCTTATAGAATATAGAAAGGATTTTATTTCTGACACAGAGCCCCATGACTCCATAACAAGGCAAAGACAAATCAAGACACTTTCCTGACTTTGTGAAGCACCATCCCACATCAAAGGAGTGCCCTCCACAACTCTCTCACAACAACAATTAAATCAACTGATCTTTGAGTAAGCACTTCGAGACACACCCCTCCAGTGTGGGTTTAGGTTGGTCGGATTGGGGCGGGTGTCAGGTGGGTGGAGCAGGTGGATACTTCTTTACTGTTTGTCCTGTTTGAACACATACCTTCTTCCCAAGCTGGGGCCAGAATATTTCAGCTTCTAACAGGCATTTCTAGGGCCCCTGAGACCTTCAGAGAGAATTGGTATCAAATCTCTCAGGAGGTATGAGAGAGTCAAAGGAAGTGCCTTTATGCCGGGCTGCTTGGAAATGGGGTAGGCTGCTGAATTTTAAAAAAAAATGTGCAAAAGCAGAAAAGGGCCCCAGGGTATTTTTAAACCTTTTACAAATAGGAGCAAGTCCAAATTTAACACGGGGCTGGTTGTTTAATGTGGCTTTCTCTTTCACCCAACCTTCCCTTCAAAGGGATAGTTTTTTTCCCCTCTCTGCTGAAACACATGGGCTCGGGTAGCAAATACTCAGCTCTGACAAGCAGAGCAAGCTAACACTTATGAGAGCAGCACCCGAGTAGCAAAGGAAGCTGAAGTTAAAATAAAACCACACCTCCTTCCCCTTCAGGTGACAAAGATAACCCTCCCTTCAACGCTCCAGCCATGAGCTAGCTGATGTGAAGGGCCCTTGGACAAGAAAGAGGAACCAGAACCAGACTCATCCCCACCCCTCTGTCCTCACTCCCTACTCCCCGCCCCTCCAATTCCCATCTCTGCCCAGAGCTGGCCCCAGGCAGAGATGTAACGGGATATTCTTTTTCTAAAATACTTTCCCAGGCACCTGAAACTTCTTTCTTCTCTCAAAATAACTCTTAGAAAGGGTTTGATAAAAATGCATTTACAGGATGGTAGAGAAGATATTATAGAATCATCTGTCTTGTAGATAATTAATGAGCTTTGATGTGTCACCCCTTCCAAGGATTTTCTTACCCTTAAGCCAAATTACTTAGTGGGGCATTTCTGATATCAATGGCTCCTGAATGGGAGATAGGGTGGGTAGACGGTGTGCTCTGGACTCTAAGATCAGAGCATATGAGTGGCAAAAACACTGAACACTCTTGGACATGTGGAAAAATCTCATTGTTCTGTGACCTCTGTTCCTTCTGTCCTCTGCAGAAAAGCAAAGGCCTTTTGATATGAGTGAAACTTGCATTTTTATGCAGTGATCAAAACCCAGGCAGGCCAGCCCCTCAGTCCACACACAGCATACTGAGTAAACTCTGGCCTCTAAGCCTTGAGGTTTAAGTAGTATGAAGTCAGAGCAGCGAGCTGAGGTCAGAAGTTTGGTGTCATCTCTCCGCACAAAAGTCTTCATCCACTTCTTTATTCCTATTCAACATTATATTTGGTCCAAAGCCCAGTGTAACCTGTTTGGATCTGAGTCTCTACCTGGGGTCAGTTTCTGTATTCTGGGACCCCCAGTTTGGAACAGAGATGATGCACCTGGGTGTAGGTAGGTCTTGCCTGCTGACTAATTCATAAAATAGATGACTCCTTCATTTTAATCCCTGAAACTAATTAACCTTAAGAGTTGGATTGAGAAGGAATTCAAACTGAAAACATATGCAAAGCAGCAAGCAGATTAAAAGAAGCATCAGATTAAAAGTGAGGAGACTTGCAGGCCCCCTCCTGTATCCTCTCTACCCTTATCTGGAAGCCACTTTCTTGCAACCTAGCTTTGTGTAGTTCTCAAAACCCCAAATGTGAAGCTATTGGCTCAGTGATCTGACTCTGGGTTTTGGGGTCAGGAAGTTAGGTTAGGGAGAGGGGGGTGGAGTTTTTCTGTGTCTGTCTGAGCAACTACAGAAGAATTGTTTGATCTTTGCAGGTTCCAAAAATGATAACCAGATCCAGTGGGCCTTTGGGTGATGGGCTATCAAAGGGGAACCTCTTACTTGTCTTTGAAGAATGTAAGACTGGGTCAGCTATGTGACATTCAGAGGGGCAGCTCTGAAAGGAAATCAAACACCAAAACCCAGATAAATAAATGACGCAAAAGAGAGTAAGGAAAGGAGTCCAGGCTCTGGCAGATTCTATAAGCTTGCTCTAAAGACCTAGCTTTAAACCATTTAAGATTCTGCAAACTTTCACCAAGAAGAGCAACAGACTGTGAAAGCTTCAGGAGAGATCTGTGGATAGATGCTGAGTGATGCCCTTGGTAAGTTAGGATGCCCAACAGAACTTTGTTGTCCGACTCTGAACTCTCTACTGGCCATTCTAATGGGAAATGTATCCAGGAGAAACCTCTTTTCTTCAGACCTCATTCAAGGAAAACATTAGACTAAGTCAAACCTCTTACGAAGATGAGAATAAATGCACTCATTTCCTAAAACCTGATGGTGAAATGACAGGCACTCTTCCCCTTCTCAAACCCTGCCCCCCTCCCCCATTATGCAAGAAGCCCAGGATTCACAGGTAAATAAATATAGGGGTCTTCAGTAATTTCTTGTCTAAGGAGGTAAGGGAGATGTCTCAGACTGAGTCAGCATGCAAATGCAAATAATGTCTGTGCAGGATGATCTGGGTGGAGGGTGCTGAAAAAAGGACATAACAGGGAAACAGGAAACCAGAATGCAGCACTCCATGGAGCACGAACTGGAGAAAGTATGTCAGCAGGACTGAGAACTGGCTTCAGAGACGAGAGTCACACAGTAGGATTCCTAGGGAGGACTTCCTCAGGACCTAGCAAATCAGGGGAAACCCTCCTTGTAACTGTGGGTTTCTAGGGCTATGGAGGAAAAGCTTACTCCTCTAGAAACTAAATGGAGTTGATGGCACCATTCTGCATGGGAGACAGAAGCAGAATCTGAATAAAGATTTGTAATCCTGAGCCATTAGGTTCTAGACTAGCTCCATTCCAAAGAAATATAACATGAGCCACATATATAAGTTTAACTTTTCTAGTCTAGTAGCCACATTTTACAAGGTAAGAAGAAATAGGTAATACTATTTTTTATTCATCTATTTTACTTAGCTCACTATATCTAAAATACTACCCTTTCAACACATACTCAAAATCAGCAGTATTTGAGATATTTTATACTAATTTAAATGTTGAATTAATTAAATGAGATTACATTTTAAAATTTGGTTCCTCAGTTGCACTAACTACGTACATTCTGGTGCTCAATACATGTGACTTCCATGTCAAACAGAGCAGGCCTAGAATAAGAGCTCTCAAATTACGGAACTGAGGCAGGAGATAGATGGCTCCAGGCTGAGCAGATGGAGTGGCAAAAAAATGATAATAATATTAAAGACAAGGAATTCATCTATTCTAAAAAAAGAAAGCTCACACACAAAATATTGAAAACATCCATCTTAGCAACTTCTGATAAAAGAGATAAACCTGGTTTTAATTTATTATTGATTTTTACCAAACTTTTGAACTTTAATTTGTTAAAGAGGATACCAATTTATTCCCCCAGTCACTAATATCCATATTGTTTCAAATTCCCAAAAGGGAAGTCCAAAATACCATCCTATAGAATTTCTTACACAGTGGACAGAAACTCCATAATAGGAGGATAATAGGAGAGGCGAAGCCCTCAGATTAGTTCAGTTAGTCATTTCCTACTCTTTGCGACCCCATGGACTGCAGCACGCCAGGCTTCCCTGTCCATCACCAACTCCCGAAGCTTGCTCAAACTCATGTCCTTTCAGTCAGTGATACCATCTAGCCATCTCATCCTCTGTCATCCCCTTCTCCTCCTGCCTTCAATCTTTCCCAGCATCAGGGTCTTTTCAAATGAGTCAGTTCTTTGCATCAGGTGGCCAAAGTATTGGAGTTTCAGCTTCAACATCAGTCAGTCCTTCCAATGAATATTCAGGACTGATTTTCTTTAGGATTGACAGGTTGGATCTTGCAATCCAAGGGACTTTCAAGAGTCTTCTCCAACACCACAGATCAGAAGCATCAATTCTTCAGTACTCAGCTTTCTTTATAGTCCAACTCTCACATACATACATGACCACTGGAAAAATCAAGACTTTAACTAGACGGACCTTTGTTGGCAAGATAGTCTCTGCTTTTTAATATGTTGTCTAGGTTGGTCATCACTTTTCTTCCAAGGAGCAAGTGTCTTTTAATTTCATGGCTGCAATCACCATCTGCAGTGATTTTGGAACCCTCCCCCCCAAATAAATCTCTCACTGTTTCCATTGTTTCCCCATCTGTTTGCCATTAAGTGATGGGACCAGATGATCGTAGTTTTCTGAATGTTGAGTTTTAAGCCAACGTTTTCACTCTTCTCATTCACTTCTGAGTAGGCTAAGACCTACTCAGATAAAAGATAAAGACCACATATTTCTCATTCTCAAAGTCAAGGAGACCTTCTGGACTGTAAAGCTCTTTGGAGGTCAAGAAGGGAGTGATGTCAAGTCTACCCATAGGCTTCTTTGCTAGAATTCAACTTGGCTGAGAGATGCATATGCACTCATGGGAGGATCCTGAGATAAACCAATATGGACTCAGAACTGGGCAAAGCAAGGTGATTAGCCAAAGAAAACCTGGAAGAAATGCCCCATATAAGTGAGAAACGACCACAGGGGTGCATCTCTGTCTTCCCACGAGTCTATCCTCATGTCCCGTACTCTTTTCTTCCTAATAAACACTTTACTTGTTTCATATGTTTGCAAACAGAAGTGCCAAGGCCTTGTCACCTGCCAATGGCCTAGTGGCTTGGATTCAGCACTCTCACCACTGAGATCTGACTTCGGTCTCTGGAACTGAAACCCTGCTTCAAGCTGCTGCAGGCCAAGGCCACCCAAGATCAGAACCTTTCAACACTTTAAATTTGTGTCCAGAAAGCTGAGTTATATGAATATATGTGTTTCACCTGAACTTGAGAGTGTGTATTTTCTTTTGTAAAATTGAGTTGTGTACACTTCAACAACTGTGTGTCCAAGGTGGACAGACTGTATCTCTCAGGAGATTGTAAGAATGTGGGGGAGGGGCAGAAACAATAGTAGCTGTCTTTCCCAGTAGGACAGACTAGTTTTTGTTCAGGAATAAAGAACCCCAAAATATTGGTGTTTTACACAATACAAGTTTATTTCTCACATGCTACATGTCCAACCTGGGTTGGTGAAGGAGGTTTTGGGGAGATGAGGAGACTCTCTCTCTACCTCATTGCTCCTGATCCTTTCTGACAAAGTTACTACCTGGAACACTGCTGGTCATGAAGGTAGAGGGGAAGAATGCTCTGGACAGTCTCACAACCAAATAAATGATGAACCCAGGAATGGCAAACCACTTCAGTATTCTTGCCTTGAGAACCCCATGTACAGTATGAAAAGACAAAAAGATAGGAACAGGGAGGCCTGGCGTGCTGTGGTTCATGGGGTCGCAAAGAGTCGGACATGACTGAGCAACTGAACTGAACTGGAGTGGCATAAGTTATTTTCTTTCATTGACTAGAACCAGTTTCATGGCTAAGTCTAATTTCAAAAGGACAAGGAACCATAATTTTACAATGTACCCAAAAGGTACACAGAGAGGAGGAATACTTGGTGAATAGGACTCTGTCTCACTGTCTTTCTGACCTTGGCTAGTTGTGAAGTTGACTCAAATTATATACAGGGACTAGAATGGAGTACCATGTTGAACTGTGTTAAAGAGGCTGGACCATAGCTGTTTTGTTTTAAAAAAAAGAAAAAGAAAATGCTGCCTGTGCATTTGTGCTTTTGTGGAGGGGAAGGCCCAGAAAGAGAAATTTTCAAGCAGATGAGGTTCAAATAGAAGAGAAGACACAGGCGAGCAGTTTTTGTTTTCTTTTTTTTTTTTTAAGTTCCTCTGCCAGGAAATCAGAAACGCAAAAATTTTTATCTTGCTATGGAACAAGAATTTCTAATCAGATACTAGGCCTTGTGAAGGAGAGAAAGTAACACAAAGGACTGCCTATGTTTGGGGAGTGAATTTAGCCCAAGCACTATACAATGTAAAAATAGCCAAGACCAAATATATTTTCAAAGGCAGTGACTGTGAAGATGTTAATAAGGGGAAAAGAGATTATTTTAAAAAATGGAAAATATTGCCTTGTTTATATTTGAATCACAAAATCATTTTTTTTTTTTTGGCAGCAGGATGTTTTAACTTCATTTTATAAATAGAATGGAAAATTAGGTAAGAGAGGTTAGATGCATTGCTTGAGACTGGCATTTAATTTTGGACTCCTAACTTCCTGATTAATGTTTTATCCATCCTATTGACATAATTTACACACTGGTGGAATCAGGGCTCTTCTATTTCATGCCTTTCTCTTCATTTGTAACCCTATTTTCAGTCTTGATAGAGGAGATAGATGTGAGTTTCATGAGATGAGGGACAATGAATCTCCCTCTTTCTTTAATTAACATTTCTGCTTGTAGAGAAAAATAAACCTAGGGACATGTTTGGACCAGGTGTGTACCCTCTTCCCTTTCCCTCCCACCACCCAGTTCATATGTTGAAACCTGAACCCCTATGTTGGTGTAATTGGAAATAGGGCTTTTAAGGGGATAGGTCAAATGAGGTCATATGGGTGGGGCCCTAATCCCAGAAGACTGGTGTCTTTATAAGAGCAAGAGAGCTCTCCACATGCACAGAGGAAAGGCCATGTTTAGTATTTTATTATGAGGGCCTGAGCTGGCTCCTGTAGAACCTATTCTGTAATTTGTTGCACTAGTCGTATAGAATGACTTGCTAGGACACAATGAGCAAGATATTTCACTGAAGTGTTCAGCTGCTACCTGAATTCAGAAAGGCCTGTATCTGTGGTTGGCACCAAATTAGATGCTGATGGGGATGGGAAGCATGACAAGACACTGCCTTCAATGAATGCAGAAACAGAGATTCAGAAATGACCATGGTAAAAGTCAATGTGGTCTATAAACAATAGAGTGGGTCCAGGAAAAATAAACTCTGACACGGACATTGAGAAGCTTCCATAGAGGAGGCAGCAGTGGTTGGATAGGCGTTTTTCCCCTCAGCTCTCTCCTCCAAAATTATCCTTTCAGTATGACTTCTTTACTTGTCATTGGTAAATACGATTTCTTAGTGAAGCCAACACGGGCATATTTATCAATGAAAAAGAAACTAACATTTATTGAACACCAACTATGTGTAAGACACAGATTTAATTTCTTAGAAACCTACATCTCAATTTCACGTTTTTATGCCTACTTTACAGGTGAGGAAGCACATTTTAGGTAACTCGCCTAAGAGGACAAACGTGTTAGTGACAGAGATGAGATTTGATTCCAGATCTGGCTGATTTCAAAAAACCAGCATATTGCTTCTGTAGAGTGATGAATGTTGCTGCTAAAGATCTCAGATCTTTCTCAAAGGTCAGTCACTGGTGGACTTAGCATTTCATTTTATCTGTAGGTTTATCGATTTTTTGGGGGGGGTAATTTTTTTTATTTATTTATTTTTGGCTGTGCTGGGTCTTTGTTGCTGCTTGGAATTGTGACAAGTGGGGGCTACTCCGTGTTGTGGAGCACAGGCTTCTCATTGTGGTGGCTTCTTCTGTTATAGAGCAGAGGCTCTAGGGCACGCAGGTTTCAGTAGTTGGGGTCCCAGGCTCTAAAGCACAGGCTCAGTAGTTATAGTGCATGGGCTTAGTTGCTCCATGCCATGTGGGATCTTACCAGATCAGGGATCAAATCTGTCTCCTGCACTGGCAGGCAGATTCTTTACCTGAGCCACCAGGGAAGCCCTATTTATTGATTTTCTTAAATTTTGATGTCCTTGCTCCTCTATGTCAGGGATCATTGTGTGTTTTTTCCCACTGATGTTTCCTGATCAGGGCCTGGCAGTGGTGCTAAATAAGTGTTTATTGAATGAATAATTGCTCTTAGTGCTTTAAAAAGATATAAAATGTGATTTTGAGAACAATAAATAGATACTAGGTCAACTGATCTCTCTACTTCCTGTAAGTGCAAAGAAGTAGGATACTTAATGATGGCTATGGGTGGACAATCTCTCAAGCCGATGACACATTTGGACTTGTGGAATCTGAGGAGCTGTGGAGATCTGAGGAGACAGCCAACAGTTTCCTGGAAAAGTCAGCTTGGAGATGAAGATATGCTTCTGAGGCCATCTTCAGAGAAGGTAGCTTAGATCATGGAAAGATGGAGTTGAGAGAGGCAGGGCAGGATGAGCGTGGAAGAAGTGAATGTCCAGGAGATTTGCTTATTTCCTATTAGTATAAGGCACGTGGGTCTCAAACTGAGCTATTATGCTTTTATTTCTCCTCACTATCAGCCTGCAGATGTCAGGTCTGTTTTCTAATATCCTTTTCTTTATGTTTTTGTTGACACCTTTCTCCTTCTTCTAGACTCACCTACTCTGAGTACCCCCATCCTTCAATTCCAAATTCTATGGAACACTCCCTGATTTCAGCTTTTACTGATTTATCTTCCTTTGAATCTCTGCTGTTTACTCTTCAGCCAGAGATCCCCGTTTATCTGACTGCATATCCCTACCAGCAGAGCATTTTTTTAAACATATTTCCCAATATATGTATTTACTGATTCTTTGAAGTTTATAAACTACTCTAAAACATTATGTAGAAAAGAGGGAAACTTTAAAAGATGAAATAAAAAGGAAATAAACAGTATTTTAAAATATCATGCTTATTGTGATTTATTAACATATCTCAAGGAAAAATATTGACTTAGGGACACAGTTCATTGTTAATAACAGTGGATGTGAGTCTAGGCTTCAAATGCTTTTTCTTTTTTGATAATTTAAAAACTTTGCTGATACCCTGACATATTTGAGAAGATCATCTTTGTGATTACCTTTTCCTGAAGCTGATAAGGAGCTTGCTCCAGGAGAGGTGGAAATGTCAGTCCTGTCACTTTCTTGTGGTTAATTTCTACTAAAGTCATTAATATTATTTTCAATGGATAATTTACCAAAAATATCAAAGACACTTGTTTTCAATGGATAATTTACCAAAAATATCCATGGCACTTGTCCGTTTTGTGGGAGCTATATTACCTAGTCTTTGTTAACTAGTTGGTAAATTCATTGAAGTAGGGATGGACAAGTTCATTCATCACAATTACTGGAAAGTAGAGCAGCCTCTGTCAACTCTTCTTACCTGTACAAACTCCGGTCTTCTCTCAGGACACATGGGTCTTACTTACGGTGCAGGTGAAGACACCAGTGTCTCCCTTTGCACCCCCTTCTGGAGAACTGTGGCCCATCCATAGTCCAAAGCACTCGATTACTTACTGGCTTGAGCTGTTCTGTTTCATATGCTCTCCTCTTTACTTTCTCAAGCTGTTAACAACACCTTGAAAGTTGAGATGACCATGTTGTTGGTCTCTCCTGATGGATTGGTTAACATGCATTAGCTCTTTCCTCCTTTGTTTGTGTCATCTTTTTCATGACATTTGAGTCAAGGAGAAGCTAAGGTCCAAAGATTAATTGAGTGGTCAGCATGCCCAGTGTGATGTATGCAAACAACCTACAAGAATGGAGTCTAGATCTGACACCAACATCTATGGTTGTTTCTCTCTGGATTTCCCAATTTACATATCTTTTCAAGGAAGGGTGCTCTCACTTAAAAGCCCTGCACAGTTCTCACTGTTTATCTGTTAATTAGAATGTTCTATTCTTGTACTCTATTGCTCTCACCTCCTCCCTCCCCCCTTCTCTCCCTCTACTCCCAGCTCCTTCTGCAGCACAGAATATCTCACCTGACCAAGTTTAAAAAACCCCCACAAAACAACTTGGGAAGTTACATTTTGTTTAGCTTCCCTCTCCAGGATAGCAATTCAGAAATAGCATTTTCTGTGCAGTCTGTTGTTAGTAGCATTTCTTGGCCTGAGTCTCAGAATTGGCACCTCGCTAAGCACTTTCATGTCTGGTGTGAGACGGAAGCAGACTCACCTGAGCCCTTCACTGTGTTCAGTAAAGTTTGATAATAACTGATAGGGATTGAAAGACCCCTCACTATGGGGACATGTGGCCTTGTACACATTCTTTCTATTCATCATGGTGGATAAGTCACTTCATGGGTCTGTGTGTTTCATTGTAGATAAAAATTGTACCTACTTCATAAGCTTGTTTTCAGGATTATTGAGGACTGGCACAGTAAACATACTTTGAAAAACATACATTTGTGAACCTTATCCATTTGTCCAAAGCTATAAAATGTATGACATCAAGAGTGAACCCTAAGGGAAACTGCAGGAAACAATGGTTTCCCAAGGGAAACAATGCTTTGTCAACATAGTTTCATCAGTTATAATGAATGTACCACTCAGGTGGGGGATGTTAATGAAGGAGACTATGCTTGTGTAGGAGACAGGGGAACATGGGAAATTTCTGTACCTTCCTCTCAGTTGTGGGGTGAACCTAAAACTGCTCTAAAAATAAAGTCTATTGAAAAAAAAGCATAAGGCGTTACACAAATGTAAGATGTCCTAACAAATTTCCTCTTTTCTGCAAATGTTCTCCATTCTTCTGCTCTTATAATCCTGGGAAATAGGTCAGAACCCAGGGAGAGTGAGATGCACAGGGAAATTATTTCATTTTAATTGGTGCTTAGAGAGGGGTTAATGCATAGAAGTATCAGTGGTAACTAAGAGTGGCATTTTAGACTGGATTGAGGATGGTAGGGGAAGGGGTCTGGATGGGAGCCCCCTAAATTTTTGTTTTCTTATTTATCCTTCACCTATTGACCCATTTTTAAAGTTTCCATGTGCTCACTTAGACAATATATTAGCATTCAGGCTAAGGAAATGGTACTACACCATACCATAGATATCCACCTGATTAATTCTTTATTCATTAGTTAATTTGGCAACACTTACTAAATACTAATCTGTGCTATAAATTATTTAAGGTACTGAGATGAAAAATGTCCATCTATAAGCAATATTCTCTATCCTCAAGGAGCCCTAGTTTATAACTTTTGCTGTCTTTCAATACTGATTACGCACATCAAATCATTTCCCCCTAAACAAATGCTGGACTTCTGCAGAATTTAAGTTATCAGGCTGGATATCTTATTGAGGCCTGGGTTGTAGTGTGTATAAAAAGAGTTAAACTTATTCAAATACCTTGGGAAATAAAACCTCTTTTAAACTGTCTCAGTTCTTATTTCTTCTTCTCCTTTCATGGTACCCACGTCAATGTAGCTAAGAACATTCCCCCAGAAATCCCCATTGCATCATAAAGTTAGGAACCAATCCACGTCTACACTGAAACAAGCAATGTCTTTCTAGATTGGTATTAGCAAGTCTGGGTGGGGTGTTGCTTGAACAGGCTTCTGATTTGTGTTTTTTAGAAGGAAATTATTTACACCCCATAGAGTTCTGTCTGATAAAATACAGCACCTTCCACCTTCCAAGCACTTATCTAGTCTTGATCTCCTATGACAGGGGCAGGATAGTTGTTATGCTTATTTTTACCATGGAGAAATTGACACCAAGTTGAAATAAATGATGATTCATTGTGTGAAATTCCTAAGCTGGCGAGTTAAGACTCTATAACTAACTCTGGAAGATAGTGAAGGACAGCGAAGCCCAGCATGCTGCAGTCCACTGGGTTGCAAGGAGTGAGATGTGACTTAGCGACTGAACAACTGAGTTAGGACTAAAATTCTTCATAGAAATTATTCTGTGATAACATTCTGCTTCTCACATTTGGTTGCTGGCATTTCATGCTGTGTCACTGCATGTCATCTCATGTCATGCTGATTCCTTTCCTTTCCTTTTTAAAATTTACAAGTACTTATAGAGTATCATTTTGTTCCAGGCGATGTTTTAATGCAGAGATAGACACGGTATATTCCTTTGGTTCAAAGAACTTGCAGTCTGTTGTTATATTTCTACTGATGCTGCCCACTCTTACTTGCATTCAGCAAAGACACCTACGCCTGATGTCACACAGCTGTTCATATGTCAGAGAATCCAGGGTCTAGCAGCAGTTGTGATAGTGAGTGTCCAGCGGCACTTGATCCAGGTGGCATCAGCAAAAAAAGCACAGCAGATGACATGACTTATGTATATTTTCTGAGCCTGGTTTTCATCTTTTCTGTCAATTCCCTGGTGTGCCCAGTATCTTCCCCAAATTTTGTTTTTCTTTTAAAATTAACATTAGTTTCTGTTGCATTTGACCAAGAACCCTGACCATTTTCTCAGTTTATATACGCGCGCGTGTGTGTGTGTGTGTATGTATGCATACCTGTGCTGTGCTTAGTCGCTCAGTCGTGTCTGACTCTTTGCAACCCCATGGACTGTAGCCTGCCAGGCTCCTCTGTCCACAGCGATTCTCCAGGCAAGAATATATATACATATTTTATATAATACATATAACTATATAAATTATATGAATATATATATTTCATGTGTATGTTTTTGCATGTGTGTATGTAGAAAGAAATATTTATATAATGAAATTATATTCCAAAGAAAGATTCTAGTACAAGGATTTAAAAATCTCCATTTCCATGGTCACTCCTACCCAGAATGCCCCTCACCATGGGTCACCATTCCACGCTGCTGCCCCTTGTCCTCAGCTCTGTCCTCACCTGATCTCTGAGTCTCCCGTCTTGCACTCCATACAGATTTAGTTTGTAGAGTCTAGGTAGAGAAAGAAATGCTTCTAAAAGCAGAAATTGTTATCACGTGAGTTTATGCCCTTCTTGATGCAAAACGTCACCAATCTAGCTCTAAAACCTAGGTTCTGGGAAGGGGTGCCTTAGGTTCATTACCAGATACATCTGGCTAGCACACACCCAGTTTGCAAATTGGAGCCACTGTGAATGGGAAGAGCTTGCGGTCAATCTGTAAAAAATGTTTTGACAAGAGACTGTCTTAGAAAACCATAGAATGAAGTAGAAAGGTAGCATTTGCTACAGACAAACCAGAGAGCATTGTCTGTATCAGAAAATGATCCCAAATTTTAAGTGAATTCTGGAATTTTCTATGGACCTTAGAGTCATCTGCTGCCATCTACAGGTCTTTGAATAGGAACCTTTGGTTTTAAGTTCCACATGGGGCCTGTTTACACATTCAGAACTTTGGACCAAATTAATAGGTTTAAACTGAAGCTTCTATAGAATGATCTTGATATACTATCTATAACAAGGACTCCCTCACGGCTGCACATCAGAAACACTGAAGGAGCTTTTCTTAAAAATTGATGCCTAGACTTAAAAATTCTGATATAATTGGTTTGCTTTTTGTTGTTGTTTTATTTGTTTTTGGCCACACCGTGTGGCCTGAGGAACCTTAGTTCCTGACCAGGGATTGAACCTAGGCCCACGGCAGTGAAAGCCCATGTCTTAACCACTGGATTGCCAGGGAATTCCCTGTTGTTGTTTTGAAGATTCCCCAGTGGATTCTAATACGAGGCCAGGTTGGGAACCATGGATATATAAGAACGAAAACACTAACAGCAAAAAACTGTTAATTCAGCCAAAGTTTTCAGCCAGGAAGAGAAAAATGGGATCAGTCAAGGTAGGAATTTGAAACTCAGAACAACCCTTAAAAATAATACCTTTGCAAACCATGACTCTTTATTACAGGCATGATAAGAGAAGTCCCTTGGGCTGCTAGGAGTTCAAATCAGTCAATCCTAAAGGAAATCAACTCTGAATATTTATTGGGAGAACTGCTGCTGAAGCTCCAATACTCCAGGCATCTGATACGAAGAGCTGACTCATTGGAAAGGACCCTGATGCTGGGGAAGAATGAAGGCGAAAGGAGAAGGGAACAGCAGAGGATGAGAGGGTTAGCATCACCGACTCAATGGACATGAATTTGAGCAAACTCTGGGAGACAACAGAGGACAGAGGAGCTTGGCATGCTCTTGTCCACGAAGTTGCAGAGTCAGACACGACTTAGCAACTGAACAACAGCAGGATGCAGCAGCTAGAATCATTGACCGTCTCAATTCCACAGATAATAAAAGTCTTTGCTTTTTTGTACCTCCAAAAATGTTGAGCACAGTGCTCAGAGAACTACACAGATAACAGCAATACTCTGCACTTTCTCATACTTCAATCCCTTGGGTTCTAGCATTCTTTTCTGTTCTCTTTAGGAACATACTCAATCTCTTGTTCCCCAGCTGGTTTCGTCTGCAGGTGAGAAGATAGCTTAGAACAGTTCAACTCAAACCACACAGCTTCATGAAGCCCAGAAAGTCTTCAGATACCTTGAACTGAGAGCTCCAGTTCTTTTCCTTCAAGAATCCCTCCAGAAGGGCAATGCTTGCATGTACACTTAGGTAGATTTCCCCCTTTTTCTTCTCTTTTTTATTATGAAGGAAAGGATACCAGAGCTCTGGATGAATGCTTATAGCTCTGTGCTTTGCCTCAATAAGTATGTGCACACATGAACACCTCAAATGTTCGTGAGTCCCCATCAAGAACAGAACTATTTAAAAACTGCAGTGCTCTCCATTGACATCTCCAGTTGAAGAGCAATTTTATAGCATAATTAGAAGGTATTGCATAATTTGGAAAAGCTTTTGTTCTCATTGCGATTATCCTCAGAGAGCTTCTTTTTCACCTCCCCCTTCCCACACTGACTGACTTAAGAATATCCAACGCTTAAAGGCTGTTTTGCCTTCATAGAATAAAAATGAAGCTTTAAGATGAAGTGCATAAGTGATGGGTGGGAGAGAAATCTTGGTACATGATTCACTGCTTTACTGTGGTGAAGGTAATTTCTTGTTCTTAAGAACTTTCTTCCCAGGGTTTCACTGGGGAAAAAGACCTTTGGGGGAGAACTGTTGGCATCAAAGGCCCCCAGAAAGAAGTAGGTTTCCTAATTGGTTCATGCCCCTGAGCAAGTCTCAGGGTCCCTTGAGAGCCAGTTTGCTCACTTTCAAAATAAGGGAACTAGATCAGATGATTCTTAAAGTCAACTCTTAGATACTAGAATTCTGTCATCGAACAACAGATCCATTCTTTATAGATCTTGAAAATGAAAAATTCTGTTTCCCTTTGGAATTCATGTTTTAACAATCAGGACAAAGGATATCAGAATGGTATTATTTCCAAGTCCCCCAGAAATGCTGATTTTTCTGCATATGAAAATGCTGACTTTCACTATTTGACCACAACCAAGAGTGCTTAAAAAGGGAAAAAGAGTGAAGGCTTCAAGACATACTATGAGGGAACTTCTCTGGTGGTTCAGTGGTTGAGAATCCATCTGCCAATGCAGGGGACACAAGTTCAACCCCTGGTTCAGGAAGATTTCACGCTATAGAGCAACTAAGCTTGTGCAACGCAACAAGAGAAGCCACTGCAATGAGACTGTGCATTGCAACTAGAGAGTAGATTTCAATCGCCACAACTAGAGAAGTATATGTGTATGAAGACTCAACACAGCCAAAAACACATACATACATACATACATACATACATACATACACACACACACATATATATATATACACACACCATCAGCCATGAGGCACCCTACACTGGGACTTGTTTAGCATTAATGAGATGTAAAAAACACCTGAATCTCCTCTTTTTCTTAGTAAGTCCTGAATTTTGAAGAAGTTATTGTTTTCCCCAAGCCATATCTAGCATCCAAGGAAGCCATCACAGAGATGGTAAAACACACAGTGCAGTTTTCAAGGTGCCTGGAACATCAGGAATTTCCACTGTCCATTATAAATCATCCAGGTAATACATACATACAGTAAAACATCAATCAGTACAGCAAATTTAAAATAATAATCAATTCTTATTAAACTCCTTCCTTTTCCTTGTTCTCCTTTTATTGATTTATAACTTTAGCTCTCCTGAGGGTTATCTCTGAGACTAAATAAGGTGCTAATGGTTTTGTGCCTTGATTTCTTTATTTTAGATAACATACATCATTCTCTTTCTGTAAAAGGTGAGGATTTAGGTCATTCTCACTATTTCCCCTCTTCCCATGCCTTTTCCAATTTTTGATACAGATGACATTGATTTTTGTTCTCTTCATTACTTTTATAACTTTAAATTCTACAATTTTTTTTTGTTTCTTGTTCTATAAAACCATCAACTTCTTAAATATTCTTGCTCTATCATATTTTTGGGCCAGACCTTGCACACGATCTATTCGCTCATCTCTCTGCTATTGATCCTCATCCACCACTCCCTCCAATACACTGGTTTAAATGTCCTCAACCTTGAGAAGTTTAACTGAAGTTTAAAAGGTGGCCATCCTTTAGTCACTTATTTCATACATTCACAACATTAACATAATATTACTTTTTATGTGCTTACCTATATCCTTTATAGTGGTTTCTGTGCTGGTCCTAACTTCTTAATCCAATCAATTAATTGATGGTAGACATGATCATTATTCCTAATCTTCTGATAGAAGCTTACACAGACATCTCTGCAGTGAAAGTGTGTTCAGTTCATGCTGCCGATTAAAATAACTAAAGACACATTCCCATCCCCCAAGTTACTGTTGACAATTTTGAACTGTCAGTGCCAAGTCACAGTTTTGAAAAAAAAAAAAGAGAGAGATTCTTTCCAGCCTAGAAGAGTACTTCTGTTCGCCCTGAGAGAGTGTTAATTAACTGATACCTAGTACATCTGCGGCATCCCTTGAGAGTTACCCCCTTTCTTGGTAATAAATCAAATCGGTTGGCATTAAGCCTTAAAAGGAGTAGATAAAGACCAGGTATACCCCATACATATTTTTGGACATGGACTTGGTTTTTCTGTTGTTAGGTATAAGGTTTGATGGCTCTTAGTTTCTGATTAATTTTTTGATCTGAGTGGATGGAAGTGAGGAACACACATTGGAGGTGACGTCCTTAGGAAAGTAGGAAAATGCTGAGCAACCTTGCGGTGGTTCTATCCTCACCATGGTAAGATGGTGGCAGGGCGGGAGGAACTCAAGATACTGAACTACAGAAAGGTTAGGAATCTTCTTCCTAACCTGTAATCCTAGGGATGCAGAATAGGCATAATACATTCAAATTAACTTGGTAAAACTGGCTTTCCAATCTTCTGGTCACTTTATTAAAAAGCTCTTATTCACTTTTTGATTAAGTTTGTTATGAAGAACTGAAAATATGAGAGCCTTCAATGCCTTTTAAAAATAATCAAACTAAAATTCAACTCAATTCAATATGGTCATAAGTATTTTGAACAGTGACAGTCTATTTGACTAATAGAAAACATCCCATTTCCTGACTAGGGTGGGTCATATATTTTATTTATAAACTCAGAAAGGAAGTTGTTTCTCCTCCACCCTCTACATTTAATCTACTGCTTGTGGCTCAACCAAGCGATGAAGATTCCCAACTGCTCTGTGGTGACCCCAGATCAGTACCCTTTTAACTGAGGGTCCACACTGGCCCACACTGAGGTCATGTTCTCAGTTCAAATGGGGCAAGGGGAGAGTGAGCTTGCTACTCTGTATTCGTGGTAATAGGGGAGCCCCTCCCCACCACTGCTTCATCATGACAAAACAACTCCCATGCGCTGAATGGAATAATTCTATTGAGCGAGTAAATATTGGTTCTATGTACTATTTTAGTATTGGATGGTGGTGGTCAAAACAAGGACTTGCCTTGGGCTTAGCCAGCATGACCACAGCTATCAGCCATAAAAAAGGGGTGTGGTCATCCCCAGCAGAGGGGCTCCTGAAAATACACACAGCCTTTTCCCAGAGTCCCTGACTGCCTATTCAAGAACACTTTCCAGTAACTGTTTTGTGAGAGGTGGCCACGGTACAGGCTTACCATCTCAGGAGAGCCAAGCTCCTCTGTAATAGTGAAGAGCTGGTCTTCAGCTCTGACAAAGGAATGAGAGTTTCTCATATGGATTTGCAGAGGTGGAAATTGGTATTTACTGGCTTCTAATTTGCTGTCTACCCACCTTAATATTTATCTGAAGTACAAACATGACCAAGGATGAACTGGCTTCTGCGAAGCTATTTGGCTTCCTCTCTTAAACCCCGAGACGGCACCACCATGGGGACGCCATTTCCCTCTCAGCGGGCCATTGGGTCCTCTGTGCTGAGGGCTGCGAGAGACTCCACCCCAAGGGTGTGACTGCTCAGCGCCTTCCGCTGTTCCCGCAGCTGCTCAGGATGCCTTAAAAATAATCCTTTCTTTTCACGTGGAGTGAAGTTGCAGGTCTGGAGTCTGTAAAGCCAATTTTCATTTTTAATCTGGTGTGAGCCTATCTCATTAGTCAGTCAAGGCCTCCTTTTCACACTTGCTTTGGGACACAAAGGAAACCCAGTTATGAGCTGTTAATTAGCTATTAGGGGACTGGGAAACTTCCAACGAGTCATTATTCACACTGTTTGAGGCTAATACTTATTTAATTAGAACTATTCCTTTCCTGTCATAAATCCCTAGTTAAAATAAATTTAGCTCAAAATGTCGGTTTAGCTTAAAAAGAAACTGGTGGTTAATTCCAATTCTACTGACTTTTTATGAGACAAATGCTTTAATAATTGCTATCCTGCCAGTCCATGCATGGAGACTAGAAACTGGCCAGAGCTTGCACTTAGGGGGATGTATGTGTGTGTGTGTAGATGGAGAATGCTCACGAAATGAAGCAAGTGGGCTCCCCTTGGGTGCATACCACTCTCCCACATATTTTCTTTAGTCTTTCAAAACCTTTGATGAGAACCCAAGATCTGATCGTGGTAGAGGTGAGCAGAAGTAAAACAACACTGTCCTTTCACCTGCTATGTATGTCTATCTTACTCTGTGGTCATAGATTCTTAAATCCAGGATTAGCTGAGGCAGGGGTGGAATGGAGCATACTGACTAATGAAGTATCTAGACAGATAAGGGTTCAGCAGAAAACTTTTTGTTTCTGTTTCGGAAGCTTGTGAAAAAAAGAGTTTTTATATTTTCCTGTTTCAGTTATCTATGGCTGTACAACAAGCCAACAAAAACTTGGTAGCTTAAAATAACAATTGTTTTATTTGTTAGTCACTAATTTGGATAGGGCTCAGTTCAGTGATGCTTAGCTCTCTATGGAGTCTGCTGGGGTTCATCTGACTGCATTCAAGAAAGTTCTATCATATTATGTCTGATGCCTCAGTCTACTCCACAGGGTCTATCTGCCTGTCTATCTCTTTCTCTTATAGCTAGTTTGGGCTTCTTCACAGCAAGAATGTCATAGGATAGGTGGATATCTTACAGGGTTGCTGGGTTCTAAGAAGAAGTGTTTCAAATGGCATGATGGAAGCTGCAAATCTTTTAAGGCCCAGTCTCAGAAGTTATCCAATGTCACTTCCACTGCATTGGGTTAGTCAGAAGAGGCTACATGGCCAGCCTAGTCTCAAAAGAAGGGAAAACTGACTTCCTCTCTCAGTGGCCACCCAATCACAAAAATTTGCCCCATCTTTAAAGGGTCACACACAACTTGCCACGTCCAAAGTCTGACTTTTATTGGTTGATTGAGTGTCGTATGAGGGTCTCTCAACCATCATTCAAGATACGAATGAGAAGTGCACAGTTATGTGAATGCTGGAGATGTGACAGATCCCAGCACCAGCTAAAGATGATTTCAGCTGTGAAGAACAGACAGCCTAAATCAAATCTGATAATGTTATGTAAAAATGTATTTGCTTAATAAGCAGAAAGTCCAGAGGTGGAAGGTTGCCTTCAGGGTTGGTTTATACGTACTTCAGTGATACCATTGAGTGATGTCTTATTACTCTCATCTCTCTTCTGTGACAGTCCCCATGCTGGCTTCATCCTAAGCTCCTCTGCTTATGGCTGGGTGGCTGCCAGTGGAGACTGGCTGCTTGCTTCCTTGTTCACGTTAAGTGGGAGAGAGAGAGAAACACTATTTCTGTCTTTTGCTTAAAAGTGAGAACAAGTTTTCAGAAGACCCCATCAAATTTCTCCTCATGTCTTACTGGCAAGAATTGGGTCCCATGCTCATTTCTGAAACAATTACTCACAAGAAGCATGGGATTATTCTTATACCAGTATGTCTCAACCTGAACTTGAAAGTGGAGGTGGTTTCCCTAAGATATATTGGCTATGTAGAATTAAAAAAAAAAAAAAAGTTGGGGCTATATTAGGAAGAAGGAAGATGACAATTTTTGGATAGGCAGCCAAGAATGTTATTGCATTGCTTTAAAGATAAATCCATGGCATCAATTTTTCTTAAGCCAGAAAGTGAAAATTCCTTTTGAGACACAAAAGACCCCAAATAGTGAAAACAATCTTGAGAAAGAAAAATGGAGCTAGAAGAATCAGGCTCCCTGACTTCAGACTACAATTACAGTCATCAAAACAGTATGGTACTGGCATAAAATCAGAAATATAGATCAATGGAATGGGATAGAAAGCCCAGAGATAAATCCATGCACCTATGGTCAATTAATCTATGACAAAGGAGGCAAGTCTATATAGTAAAGACAGTCCTTTTAATAAATGGATTAAAGACCTAAATGTAAGACCTCATGCTATAAAATTAGAGAAAAACACAGGCAGAACACTGTTTGACATAAACCTCAGCATTATCTTTTTAGATCCGTATCCCAGAATAATGAAAATAAAACCAAAAATGAATACATGGTACCTAATTAAACTCAAAAGTTTTTGCACAGCAACAGAAACCATAAACAGAACAGAAAGACAACCCACAGCATGGGAGAAAATATTTGCAAATGATGAGACTGACAAGAGATCAAGCTCCAAAATTTACAAACAGCTCATGTGACTCAATAAGAAACAACTCAATAATAAAATGGGCAGAAGACCTAAATAGACATTTCCCCAAAGACATACAGATTACCAAGAGGCACCTGAAAAGATGTCCCACATCACTAATTACTAGAGAAATGCAAATCAAAACTATAGTGAGATATCACCTCACACCAGTAAGAATGGCCATCATCAAAAATCCTACAACAATAAATGCTGGAGAGGGTGTGGAGAAAATGGAACCCTCCTACACTGTTGGTGGGAACATAAACTGGTACAGCCACTATGGAGAATAGCATGGAGTTTCCTTAAAAAACTAAAAATAGAGCTATCATATGATCCAGTAATCTCATTCCTGGGCATGTTTCCAGAGAAAGCTAAGGGTCGAAAGATACAGGCACTCCAATGTTCATTGTAGCACTGTTTACAATAGCCAAGACATGGAAGCAACTTAAATGTCCATCCACAGATGTATGGATAAAGATGTGGTACATATCAATACAAAGAATATTACTCAGCCATAAAAAGAATGCCATTTGCAGCAACATGCATGGACCTAGAGATTATCATACTAAGTAAGTCAGACAAAGACAAATATTATATGATATTGCTTATATGTAGAATCTAAAAAATATGATACAAATGAACTTACAAAACAGAAAGAGACTCACAGAATAAGAAAACAAACTTATGGTTCCTGAAGGGGAAAGGTGGCAAAGAGGGATAAATTGGGAGTTTGGGATTGACATATAGACACTACTATAACTAAAATAGATTACCAACAGGGACCTACTGTATAGCATGGGGAACTCTGCTCAATATTTGGTAATAGCCTAAATGAGAAAAGAATTCAAAAAAGAAGAATATATACATGTATATGTATAATGAATCACTTTGCTGTACATCTGAAACTAACATAACATTATTAATCAAGTATACTCCAATATAAAATAAAAATCTTAGAAATTTTCTCTTAATTGAGTAATCAATTTTGGAAGAAATTATTATAGAACGGGCACCATTATGGAGACAAAACTGTTGCGAATCCTACTTTGTACCAAGAGAGTAATCTCTCCAATGTCTCTGTTTTCCATCTTTAAAATTAGAATAATAGTACCTATTTCTTAGGGTCAGGATTAAAAAGAGATAATGTATGTAGGATGTTGGGGCAAAGTAAATAACCCTATCCTTGAGGGTGCAAAAATAGAGGTCCTCTTGAGGGAACAGCAGGGTGTTTCTGAAGGGCCCAGCAGAGAGGAGATATGAGACACAGTAGCTTTTCAAGGCAGAACATAAACATATCTGAAAACCCAGAAATGTAAACTCTTGCAATATGAACCATCTGGAGTGGGGAGGGAGGGTTGGGGCAGATCCCTCTGGGTGTTTCCTCCTCCACAACATGTTTTTTAGAACTGAAATCAGGTTATGAAGAGCATCAAGGCAGCTTTGAAGAGGAAGTCACAAAAGGACAGGCAACAGCTTGGGGACACGAGCTCATGCTGTGTGCTCCTTGGGGGAGGGGAGGGGAGCAGACTTGCCCCCTTGACCTTGCCTGATGGCATACCAGGTCATTAGGAGGGCCTTATCTCCTCCACACCTCCTGCCTTTCTGGCTCCCCACTCAGCCTGGGAACCAGTGGGAACATCTCAAACCCAGGCTAGGCTCTGGGCCAATCCTCCCCACCCAAAGGATGATGACCATACCTCTGACTCCCACTATTTCCCACATCCTATCAACAAAGCACAGTTTTTTTTTTTCTCTCTCTTTCTCTATTTCTCTCTTCCCACCATCCCCTCTCAATACTGCCAGGACCTTTATGCTCTATGAGAGTATTTGGAATGTGAAGAGATTCTCAGGGGGAAGTTTCCATCATTCAATCAGAATTGGTTTTTCATGTGCATTACTTCCAGCCAGCATGCCAACGTGTCTGATGTCCCATAAGATGTAAAATTACAAGGCGATATCTTCCTCAAAGCTGAAAAACAGGCCCCAGATGTTTCCAACAGCAGTTAAGAGCCACAAAACACTTTAGAAAATTTTCTCTAACTTTAACTCTAGCACAGATAATCTAGACAAAAATCTTAAAAAAAAAAAAAAATCACCTTAGAAAGTACTTTGATGTTGGGTGTAGAGTTAGCTAAAGCTTCGCATTTCAAATATTTGAGGCAAATTTGAGTATGTTTTGGGGTGACGTTAAACCTGAAATTAATGTCAGAACCTGGTAAAGGACTACAAAAGTCATGGAAATCTTTATATGGTGGATGTCAAGAAGCACAGACCATTTGCCTGTCGTTTTCCTCCTGTACAGAAGCTGTAAGGGAAGTGTTACCATCCCACCTCACAGATGAGAAAACAGGTTCACAGAGTCAATGTCAGACATGTAATTTACCAAGTCGATTCCAGTTCTAAACATGTTACAATGGCTTCCTGCTGACGCAATGACCTATCTTAGCCACGTTTTAGCTCCCTGCGCAAGATAAGTCATGCCCAAATTGGGAAATGTGAGTTCCTGCCCTAGCTCTGCCCCTCATTAACAGGGAGGGGTTGGATAAGCCACTTCCCCTCTCTGGGTGAATGGGCAGGCTAGACAGTCTCTGGAAGCAGAATTGTTGTGGAAGAGCTGAGGTTGCTTCAGCTATTTTGTGTGACCAGCTGAATGCTTCTTTAGCCTAATCCTGCCCCGTTAGTTCTGCTGACGGCATGTGACTGGGGCAGAGTTCGCACAAACGTCTTGGGAGGAAGGAACCACTGTAAAAAATCAGATCTCTCTTGGCCCAGAGAGCCCCCACCGGCCACGCCTCCTCTGCACGCAGCACTGGAAGGAGCGCTCTTGGGGAACACCTTGGGCTGTGATGTTTGCAATCCCAATATCACACTGTCAAATGTCTGTGGACTGAAAAATCGAGGAGGATTTTTGTTGAGGAAACCTTACATGTTAGGAAATCTTACAGGTATCTCTAAAAATGACTTTGCTGTGCCTATAAGGAAATATATAAATGAGATCACACTGGCATACTGGCTGTTTACAAACTGTGAGAGGCGGGGTCAGGGAGTGAACTAAGTGGGTGAGATTCCCTGGCAGGCTTCTCGGAGATCAGTGGTTTTGAAAAAAAAAAAAGAGAGAGAGGGAGGGGCAAATCTAGACAGGGTACAGAAACCATTTCCTTTTGTCTGGGAGCTTGGAAAGCAGCTGGGGGAAGCAAAAAGGCAAAGGACAAACTATGAGGATATCGAAGATGCTTGCTAGAATTGGGATTTGCAGAAGGTAATAAGAGGTCAACTTGGGGTCTGCTAGAAGGTGATCACTGATTTCCTCTGCTTTCTTTTCTTCTAGGGCAGCTGCGCAGCATGGAACCTGCATTCAGATATCTACAGCAGGTGACTGGGCCTCGGCTAACTGGCAGTGGGCTGGGAGATGGAGGAGGAAGGGTGTGTGCAGATGTCGGAGGCAGATTAAGGAGACCTTTCAGCTCCCTGAAGGACAGCCGCCTTCTCTTATAAATATTTCTTCTTTTCTCATCACTCCTTTTCTGTATTTACCCAATTCACTGATGGCGACTTACAAAACATTTGCAGAGCCTCGAGTTTTCATTTTGGGCTTCCCTGGTGGTTCCGTGGTAAAGAATCCACCTTTAATGCATGAGGTGCGGGTTCAATTTCTGGGTCAGGAAGGTCCCCTGGAGAAGGAAATGGTAACTCACTCCAGTATTCTTGCCTGGGAAATCCCATGGAGAGAGGACCCAGGTGGGCTACAGTCCATGGGGTCACAAAAGAGTCAAGCACGACTTAACAAGTTTTCATTTTAGTTGCAAGTTGGGCCTTGAAGGAGGATAAGGCAGACTCTTTGGTCGCATCTGCCCTTGTGGATGCTGTGTTCTTGTTTGTTAGAGATGAAGATCTCATACTATCTGTGGCCATCCAATAAGGTGCTTGCAGAACAAGGCTGGAAAGTTTCCCCCCCACCCTGCCCCCCACCCTGTTTTTGTTTTTCTTTTTTTTACAAAGAACGCTTTGAAAGAAAGAACACAAAATCGAGCGTGTTCCTGAAAGTTTTCATGGCAGCAGCTGGTTCTGAGATACTTGCAGTGAAAACCTCGGCACTTGTTGCCAATGAGAAATACACAAGATGACAAACCACACTGACCAACTGGTTTAGAGGAGGTAAAGTCCAGCTTTGTCTAAATCAGAAGCCACAGAGTCACAGGGAGATGACCTTTCCCACCAAATGGGATGCCCTTGAACAGCATCCAGGATACATGGTTATGAGCCTCTTCTTTAACATCCTCTGTGCTGAGAAACTAACTGCTATTCAAGGTACCCCAATGACCTATTGTTGAGAAACATTCCTCTTTACATAGAGCTGAAAACTGCCTCCCAGTAATTTCCACCCACAGATTCTAATTCTGGAACTACATAAATCTATTTCCTCTTTCAGATGACAGCCTTTCCAATACAGTGCGACCATTATCTTGTCGCTCTTTTACTTCTCTATTCTTCCTCAAAAAAGTCTGTTTTCTAGGTCTGAATTCTCTCAACTGTTCCTCAGTCTTCACTGACTTCCAGACTCTTCTGGGACACCCTATATTGCCAGTGTCCCAACTAAGGAGAATTATCTGAGAGGAAAATAGATTACAGATGGGGCTGCCTTGCATAGAGCCTAGTGGGGCTATGATTTCCCTTGATCTGGGATGAATTGCTATTATGGCTAATAGCCATACAAAATACATTAAAAGAAAGAAGCTAAACATAAAAAATTAGAAATAGTATGATTCCATTTATATAAAGTCTCAGAATAAGCAAAACGAATCCCTGATGGAAATCAGAAACTGAAGATGGATGAATTCATTGGACAGGAGCACAAAGGAAATTTCTGGGGTGATGGAAAAGCTTCTTACTTTATTTGGGATAGTGGAAAATAGGTGTATAGTTGTCAAAAACCATCAATCTCTGATCTGTGTCCTTACTGTAAGTTATACCTCAATACAAAGAAAATTCAGAAGAGTTTCATATAGCAAACCACCTTCTTTTGCCCTCAAATTTTCCTTCCATTTGTTCAGTGTGAGGTATTTATAAGACAGCAAAATGTCACAAATGTATATCAAGAAGTGCACCTGCCAGCTTTTCTATTGTTAGTCAATTAAGCATGCACAAATTTGCTTTCTTCATTATGTGATTCTACTTTTATGTATTGAAAGAAAAAAAGCAACTAAATCTCAAGCACAAGTAATATTTCAATGCCAATTACCTTCACAAAAACTAATTGATCCTTTCTATTTCCTAAAAATACAAGGATAATAAAACAATTAGAAAAACATCTTTATTGAGCTGAAATAAGACTTAGGCACCCTTGTGATGAGGAAGGTGGCACCACTCAAACAAATGCTAATTAAATAAAAGCTAATGTCAATTGCTAGTTTCTTTATAGGTTTGGTGGTGCAAAGAGTAGGTCCTTTTAAAAGCAAAAATGCTCCAAAACTTTTGTTTCTACTATTTCTGACTCAACTTACAATTTGAACATTAGTACAACCCACTGAAGCAAGAAGAAACTGAGGTTTTCTAGACATCAGAAAGAACTCTCTTCAGTCAGTAATTGGGATCATTTTCAAAGTTATCCAAAAAAGAATAAAAGGAAAAAGCCAACAAAGCCCCATAACCTCAGTCTTACCACAAGGAAACTATCTGACAAATTCCAATATAAAGACATCCTACTGTACATCTGACCAGTACTCCCCCAAACTGTCAAGGTCATCAAGAACAAGGAAAGTCTAAGAAACTACCACAGTCAAGGGGCACCTGAGGAGACACGTAATGGGGTGTAATGGGGTGTCCTAGATGGGATTCTGGAACAGAAAAAGGACATTACGTAAAAACTATGGAGATTGAATAAAACAAACTTTTGTTAATAATAATGTATAAATGTTGATACATTAATTATAAAAAATGTGCCATATAATGTAAGGTGTTAATAATAGGGGAAACTGGAGAGGGGTATAATGGAACGCTCCATACTATCTTCTTGATTTTTCTGTAAATCTAAAATTAAGTCTAAAGAATAGGTTACTATACAGCTTGTAGAGCATGGGGGAGAAAATCCAGGAAGTTCCACACTGAGATTTTCAGAGGTAATATATTTTCATGATGGCTGAGTGCCAAAGAATTGATGATCTCAAATTGTGGTGCTGGAGAAGACTCTTGAGAGCCCCTTGAACTGCAAGGAGATCAAACCAGTCAATCCTAAAGGAAATCAACCCTAAGTGTTCACTGCAAGGACTGTTGCTGAAGCCGATGTTCCTATACTTTGGCCACCTGATATGAAGTGTTGACTCGCTGGAAAAGACCATGATGCTGGGAAAGACTGAAGGCAAAAGGAGAAAGGGGTGGCAGAGGATAAGATGGTTGGATAGCATCACCAATTCAATAGACACGAATTTGAGCAAGCTCCAAGAGATAGTGATCGACAGAAAAGCCTTTCATGCTGCAGTCCATGGGGTTGCAGAGAGTCAGACATGACTGAGTGACTGAAAAACAACAATATATCTTCATGATGGGTCTAAAGATTTTTAAAAAGCCATGAAAGGAAGCCTTCAGAACCTGTACCCTTTATGTCCTTCTTTGGGTCTAGGGGAGGGAAGTGCTGGCTTCTGGTCCTGTGCTTTGACTACACTAGGTCTACCACCTGATGATAATGAGACTGAAATTGGATCCCCAAATCAAATGTTCTACATTCTGTTCAACATTTGATAATGCCAGTCTTTCAGGTACCAGTCATTTTAATGGGTGTGAAATGATGTCTCATCATGGTTTTAATTTGCACGTTTCTGAAGACAAGTGGTACTCAGCAGGTTTCCATGAATTATTATTGGCCATTTGTTATCTGCAAAGTTCTTTCTTCTGGGAACCTAGCCTTTCCTTCCATTGTTGGCTCCAAATCTGAAACCTTGGTTAAGTCCAATAACTGGGTAAGTGATGTCGGATTTTTATTGGGACAACTGGCCTCAGCTTCTTGATCATTCATTTTCAGTTTATTCTGATGTTAAGTCAGAGAGCAGGTTTTTTTTTTTTTTTTTTTTTTGCACCTAAGGATGCTGAGTTCTATTTATGATTTCTATAAATATCTTGGCCAAACCCTCTTGGCTATTATTCCAACCTTGCCACTCATGATAATCAGACCAATTTTGAGAGTTAAGCATCATTATCTGGCTTCTATTTTTAAGGGGTGGGGTTCCTATTATCTTTATAGGATTAAGCTAACTAATAGTAACAACCTCCTTTCCTACTATCCCCAGTGGTCTTGAAAGAAGAGTCACCACCAAACTTCTGAGTGACACCAGTGTGCCTCACACATCTGTACTCTGTCTTTCTGTGAAATATAATTGTTTGGTGGGTATTCTGGCCATATATAATGTGTCTATTCCAGGGAGCCCACTTCTCTGAGCCTTTCCTCCAGCATCTGCTGAGGGTAAAATTCTGGCCTTTTACCCTTTCACTTACCGGAAGCCACTGTTTTTTCTGTGCATCTAGAATACAGCCTCGTAGCAAGTACATGCCATTTCTTGGGGTCCTTGCCAGGATGTTAAATTCTGTATTTCAGAAAAGTACTTCCAGACCAAGAAATGTCCTCTCATCCAGGGTTGTGTTCTAGCCTCTTTAATTAAGAGCCCTCAGGATCCAGTCCCATGTGTGTATCTGCTCGGGAGGGCTTGGTGCTCCACTGGAGGTTCTAGCCGTTTTTTTCCTTAGCAGCCCAGCATATATGCAGCTGGGTGGAGCTGCAACTTAATCTTAGTTTTAGACCAAGTGTCAGGAGGGGAGGTAGAGACCTCTGCACTGTCTTTAAGTGAAGGAGTGATCCCAGCTCTTCATGAGAGAGGTGGATCGCCCTTCAGTCTCAGAGAGTTTAGAGCAATCTGGGAACTACTTCAAATGTTTGGGAGAAATCAACCCAGATATTCCACCCCATGGGTCAGAGTTCATTTCCCCTAACCAAATTGCTTCCAGCTTTGGTAGAACAGACCTGCCTGGACTGGGAGTTTTAACCTTCACTGGAATTTGGGCTACACTTCCTATTAAGACTCCATTCTCTTTGTCCTCCATCTCCAAGTGAGGAAAACTTCTTCACGTACTTTTATGGAGAGCTTCTGATGTTGTCACCTGACTTTCAACTGCTTGTTAATTGCTCTCAGCCATATTTTGAACTATATTCTTTTTATAGAACTCCAACAGGGTAGCAAAAGACATCCTCTCTCACTGCCCTCAAGGTTACTCTTTCTTTTTAAAAATTTTTAAATTTTTACTTATTTGGCTATGCCAGGTCTCCTTTGCTGCACGTGGGATCTTTAGTTGTGGCATGTAAACTCTTATTTATGGCATGTGGGATCTAGTTCCCTGATCAGTGATTGAACCCAGGCCCCCTGCTTTGGGAGCATGAAGTCTTAGCCATTGGATCACCACAGAAGTCCCAAGGTTACTCTTTTTGTGACACTTTATTTTTATTTATTTTTTCCTTTTTAAAAAATTTATTTATTTTAATTGGAGGCTAATTACTTTACAATATTGTAGTGGTTTTTGCTATACATTGACATGAATCAGCCATAGGTGTACATGTGTTCCCCATCCTGAATCCCCCTCCCACCTTCCTCCCCATCCCATCCCCCTGGATCATCCCAGTGCATTAGCCCTGAGCACCCTGTTTGTGACACTTTTTTTTTTTCCTTTTTTCTTTTTTCTCCATTTATTTTTATTAGTTGGAGGCTAATTACTTTACAATATTGTAGTGGTTTTTGCCATACATTGACATGAATCAGCCATGGATTTACATGTGTTCCCCATCCTGATCCCCCCTCCCACCTCCCTCTCCATCCCATCCCTCTGGGTCTTCCCAGTGCACCAGCCCTGAGCACTTGTCTCATGCATCCAACCTGGGCTGGTGATCTGTTTCACCCTTGATAGTATACTTGTTTCAATGCTGTTCTCTCAGAACATCCCACCCTCGCCTTCTCCTGGAGTCTAAAAGTCTGTTCTGTACATCTGTGTCTCTTTTTCTGTTTTACATACAGGGTTATCGTTACCATCTTTTTAAATTCCATATATATGCGTTAGTATACTGTATTGTTGTTTATCTTTCTGGCTTACTTCACTCTGTATAATGAGCTCCAGTTTCATCCATCTCATTAGAACTGATTCAAATGAATTCTTTTTAATGGCTGAGTAATATTCCATAGTGTATATGTACCACATCTTCCTTATCCATTCATCTGCTGATGGGCATCTAGGTTGCTTCCATGTCCTGGCTATTATAAACAGTGCTGCGATGAACATTGGGGTGCACGTGTCTCTTTCAGATCTGGTTTCCTCAGTGTGTATGCCCAGGTGACACTTTAATTTAAACACCAATACATAGCACAAGTTGTAGCTCAGCTGGTAAAGAATCCACCTGCAATGCGGGAGACCTGGGTTCAACCTCTGGGTTGGGACGATCCCCTGGAGAAGGGAAGGCCTACCCACTCCAGTATTTTGGCCTGGAGAATTCCATGGACTGTTAGTCCATGAAGTTGCAAAGAGAAGGACACGACCAAGCAACTTTCACTTTCCCATCTCTGTACTATACTGTTTCACCACTGGCACGATTTAGTGACTGTATCAGAGGCTGTCTGTTCTCCTGCCACCCTCAGGGACGGCCCCCACTGCCAGCTGGCTGGTGAGCGATCCAGCTGCCACACATAAGTCTACTGCCTGCTTCCCTGGGTCACTGGTGGCATCAACTTTCCCAGGCTGGGTCTCTGGGAAGCTGACTCCAAGATGGAGTTCAATGTGCAGTCTGTTTATTAGGGAGTGCCCCAGGACCCATACCCATAGAAGGAAAGAGGAGAAGGCAGGACTGGGGAGTGGAAAAAGTCATTTAAAATTTTGCATTACAAGAATTACACTATCATTGTAGAAAGTATAGCAGATAAAAAGAAGCAAAGTGAAGCAAAAATCTCCCACCATGCTAACACTACTAATCTTCTGCTTGAGAAATATGTTTTACACATTATTAGATAAATGTATACATAATTCCTTATTAAAAATGGTTTTCATACTCCACATAATGTCTCTTAGTCTGCCTTTCTCCATCATATATTAGGAACACTTATGCATGACAGTGAATATAAATCTATTCTGTCATCTCAGCAATGGCAGAGAGAGGCTTCCACACTCTGTGGGAGGCTGGATGATGCTGTCTAACAGGGCAGCCTGCCTGGGTGCCAAGGCCGGCTCCACATTTATCAGTTTTATGACCCGGGTTGAAATAGTGAGCCCCTCTGCAGTTGAGTTTCATCATGTGTAAAATGCTACAGTAGTGCCTATTTGTTGGAGGGATTGGGCGAGTTAATACATACACAGTGTTGAGAACAGAGCCTGGCATTTGGTAAATGCAAAGTAGGTGGTGCTCGAGCTTTGTATGAAATACTGTTGTTTGTTTTACCAAAGTCTCCACTTTTTGACATTTCCTCTGGTAAAAATAATATCTCTTGTTGTCTTCTGCTCAGGGGCAGATCGGGGGTACCTATTTGCTTATTTCCCTCAGATAAATTCCGAGAATTAAGATTGCTATGTTGGAGGTGGGGGTGGAGATGGGGGGGTGGGGAGGGTGGGGGGGTGCAGCGGGAGCAGAGGGATGGGGATGGGGAGCTGGTGTTTGCTGGGTATGGAGCTTCAGTCTGGGAGAGTGAGAGGTCCGCGGGATGGATAATGGTGAGAGTTGCACTGCAATACAGGTGTGCTGGACATCACTGAGTATAGTTAAAATGGTATGTTTTGGTTATGTGACTTTTACCACAATAAAAAAAATTTTTTAAAACTGCTGTGTTTAAAAGGAAAGTGCATTTAAAAACAAAAGAAAATTGTTTTTTTTTTTTTATTCTTGCCAGATAGGCCAGTTAGAAAGATGCAGCAATTTTCAGAACCAGCACTGAGGTATGAGAGTGCCCATTGCCTCAGACTGTCTCCATCATTAGCATTAGCCTGGCCAGTTGATAGAAAGTGAGGCTTCCATGTGTATTTATTTAATTACGAGAGAGGCTGAGTTTTTTTTTTCCAAATTCTGTTTGTCAGTTCTACTGAACAGTACCCTCGGCTTTGCTGTCATATGCTCAGTACCTGGCTTGGAATGGTAAGGACAGGTTAGGGAGCTTTCCTTTCTTCCCACTGGTCTTAGGAGGGTTGGAGGTGTTTTCTCTGTCCTCACAAAGTCTGTGCTCCTCATGTGAGGTCTACTCACTTAGGGAAAAAGGATCTCACTCTTAGCTCCATCCCCGGTCCTCAGTCAGACAAACATACCTTCTAGGTTAGGCTGCAGAAACAAGTTACCACTCCCCATCTCTATGGCTTAATTCAATAAAATCTCCTGCTACTGACCCAGTGTGAGCAGGGAAGGTCTGGGGCCAGGCATGGGTGTTAGTGAGGACTCTGCTCCAGAGAGTCACCCCGGCAGTTCAGGCTGATGAAGGCTTGACCATCTGTCATAGCACCAGCTACCACAGCAAAGGGAGAGAGAAGCATGGAGAAATTACACTCACTTCTCTCCGCTTTGGCTGTAAAGTGTCACATATGGTTTGCACTCACACCCAATGCCCTGAACCAGTCACAAGGTCCTACCAGCGTGCAAAGTGGCTGGAGCATGTGCAGAAGCCCCTAGAATATGGGGTGAGTTTTCCCATCTCTGCCCACTCCCAGCATTAGGCTCTGGACACTTCCTTCCAGCAATGTAATTTAACTATTTGTAATATTTTGCCCAATGTCTGTTTCTTGCTAGATCTGGAGTTTTTGGTGGGGTTGGGACTCCGTCTTTTTTGCTCACCGTCGCATTCTTCATGTCCAGCCAGGCATCTGGCACAAAAGTACAGCAATAGGACTGGGACCTTTAATTCCATCTAGTGGCAACACACATCAACTACAGGAGTTGTTCGTTTGATGTATCAGCTGGGGACTCTGCCTTCAGTTCTATTTTGGGGTCAAGGGTGGGGGTGGAAGGGGCTTCCCAGGTGGCGCTAGGAGTAAAGAAGCTGCCTGCCGATGCAGGAGACATAAGAGACTTGGGTTCAATCCCTGGCTCAGGAAGAGCCTCTGGAGGAGGTCTTGGTAACCCACTCCAGGATTCTTGCCTGGAGAATTCCGTGAATAGAGGATCCTGGGAGGCTGCAGCCCATAGGATCACGAAGCGCCGGACACGACTGAAGTGACTTAGCATGGGGGGTGGGGGCGGGGAACAGTGCAAGTGAGAGTGTGAGGAGGTGGAACAGAGTGTTAGAAAAGGAGAGATTTCAAGATTTCAGCAGACAAATGCTTTAGAATACAAATCTCCAGATGTCATTTGGTAGTTAGCCTATCAGTGAGGATCCCATCCCAGTTTTACCCCTTCCCCACTTAAGCTGGTAAAAGAGCTGTGGGGTATCAGAGTTGGAAGGAGACAAAATGAGTTAAAATTACATACCAAATAAAATTTTAGAAATCTGCTTGAAAGGGTTAGTCTCTCAGTTGGGTCTGGCTCTCTGTGACCCCATGGACTGCCAGCCTCTTTTGTCCATGGAATTCTCTAAGAAGAATACTGGAGTGGGTTGCCAATCTCTTTTCCAGGAGATATTGCCAACCTGGGGATCAAACTCAGATTTCCCTCATTGCAGGTAGATTCTTTACCGTCTGAGCCGTCTGCATATAGCTACTAAATTAGTTGCAGAATAAATTGATTTACTGGTCTGTCTCGATGCTGGCCTGCCCACCCTCAGCGCCTGGGACAGAAAACAGACAAAGCTAGTGATCTTCCCTGCCTTCCCCTCGACCCTTCAATATCACTTCTTCAGAATCTATGTTCCAGGGGCTTCTGTCAGAGCTGAAAGCATTCAAGATAAAGAGCCGTGTTAAGATTTCTAAAAAATTATGTGCCTCTGGACTTTGAGGTTTCTGAGAAGTAACAGGGCCGGCTCTAGCTGCCAACTGCTGCGCTGGATGAACGCTAATGACCCCACAGGGCGGACAAAGGGTTCAAAAAGCAAAGCTTAATTGAAGTTAATTGTAGGAGACAGGAAAAATTGGAGGACAGTAATGGGAGGCGTGCATTTGTATGGTTTCTGCTCCATCACCCTCTACCCAGAGACTGTGGGCCCTTCTGTGTAAGTGGCCCCTTGCTCTTTGCAGTCCATTATCTCCCCAGGATGTCCCGTTACCTGCTTGGTGAGATGGAAACTACGGTGCCCTGCTGCTGCCTCTGGGGAGGAGGAACCTGGGGCCAACAGCATTTCAGAAAATAAGAAACAAAGCAAAACTTAGTTAATGATGAAGAAAGAGGAGGCCGGCTTTCCTAACCATAGAACAGACTGGGAGGTTTGCTCTGTTCATAAGAAACTGATTAACTGAATATGGCTAAGGTGATGAAGAAAGAATTAACATGTATACATGTAACAAATACCATTTGTAGACATAATAAAGAAGAAACAAGACAAGTTCATGGAGGTGACAGACTTTCTTTTTTTTAATGAAGGAGGACAATCCTGAATTTTTTAATTAATAATAACATGTTTATGGCACACTTGGTAGGTGCTGGGTACCAGGCAAAGTGCTTCTACATGGTTTATCCCTCAATTCTTACAGGTACTCTGTGTGGTAGAGGTTGCTATGATCCCCATTTACAGAGGAGAAATGGGCTCAACAAGGTTCTGTAATTTGCCGCAAATCATGCAGTTAGGATGGGTGGGACCAGCATTGCACTTTCCAGAGTGCTGGCTTTCATGGCAGGTTTATGGTGGCTTTAGCCACCACTTTGTCCTTTTCTGTCCCTTGAGTCCTAGCTCCTAGCATTACTAGTATTCCTCCTGACTCATTTTGTCTCGCAATGCTGCCTTTCCTGCATGATGACCTCCTTTCTTCTTTGCCTAAGAAGAGCCATAATCAACATCATCAAAATGTATTTATTCTGCTGTGCTGGGGGCAGGGGACATAGCCAAGTGTGAAGGAAGGGCCCTCTGGCCCCAGAAGTGATCTATTTGTCTAACCCAGGTTTTGCTCTCCGGTTCTTCTGTCCCTTGATCACCCCTCCTCCCCTCTCCCTCCCCTCCCCCATCCTTCCTTGGCCCCACCCACATTTCAAAGCTCTGAGCTCAAAGGAACCCAGAGAGAACAGCTTGAGGCCCCAGAGCCCTTTCCTGTGAGAAGATTCTTAGAATTCTTCAAAGGGTTTACCCAGTGTTAGAGGGTTACAGGCTATCTGTGAGGAGCTAAATACCACATTGAAATATATCTTCTTCAGTGGAAGGCTTTAAACTGGTTGAAACTGTTTTCTGAGGATTATTAGTTTTTTATTTGACCTGGACAAGGAAGGTATGAAAGGCAATTCAAAGTGAAAAAGGTCTTCTGGGCTCTGAATTTTCCTTCTTTCTGTGTAAATAAATGTTTGCACCTACAAACATGAAAGAGACCGACCAAAGGGGACAAACTTCTCTGCAGAATGGTGGGAGAGTGTGCAGCGTGAGGGGCCCTGACTGGGGCCATGGGCGTGGGTGGGACTCAGAGGTCTCTGTACTTTCAGCACAGGTAAGTGTGCCGGGCTGGCCGTCTTCCTGGACTCAAACATTGGGTCACTGGTAGAGTCAGAGTTTAGGACCAGGAGCTGAAAGATTAGGGAAGAAGGTTGTGCCCTGTCACTGATGATCTAAGATCCTAAACACATCATTTACCTTCTCTGCCCAAGTGTCCTTATCTGTACAGAGGGCGTGACATCCCATCTCATGGGTTTTTTAAATTAACTAAAATCAATCAAAACTAATAAATTATTTTGAAATGCTCTGGTTAAAGGTTCAAGTAATAAGTAGATCTGATCACATGAACACTCTGCTTAAAAACCTACCATGTTCTTGGAGTGGAACAATCCATATTATTAAAATGACTGTACTACCCAAGGTTATCTATAGATTCAGTGCAATGCCTATCAAATTACCAGTGGCAGTTTTTACAGAACTGGAACAAATAGTTTTAAAACTTGCAAAACAAAAAAGGCCTCAAATAGCCAAAGCAATCTTGAGAAAGGGGAATGGAGCTGGAAAAATTGTACTCCCTGACTTCAGACGATACCACAGAATAATCAAAACAGTATACTACTGGCACAAAAGCAGACACATAGACCAATGGAATAGTATAGAGAGCCCAGAACTAAACTCCTGCACTTATCAATCTATGACAAAGAAGGCCAGAATATATAGTGGAGAAAAAACTTTCTTCAATAGGTAGGGCAGGGAAAACTGGACAGTTACATGTAAAAGAATGATGTTAGAACATTCTCTAACATCATACACAGAAATAAGCTCAAAATTCATTAACGATCTAATTGTAGGACTGTTTACTATCAAATTCCTAGAGGGAAGCACAGGCAGAACACTCCTGGACATAAATAGAAACAATTATTTTTTTGGATTTGTTTCCCAGAGTAATGGAGACAAAGACAAAAATAAACAAATGGGACCTAATTAAACTTAAAAGTTTTTTCACATCAAAGGAAACCATAAACAAAATGAAAAGACAACCTACAGACAGAGAAAATATCTGGAAACGCAACCAACATTGGATTAACGTCCAAAATATACAAACGGTTCATACAGCTAAGTATCAAAGAAACAAACAACCTAATCAAAAAGTGGGTAGAAGACGTTTCTAGGCGTTTTTCCAAAGACATACAGATAGCCAAAAGGCACGTGAAAAGATGCTCAGTATCACTAATTATTAGAGAAATGCAAATCAAAACTACAATGAAACACCACCTCATACCAGTCAGAATGGCCACCATCAAGAAGTCTACAAATAAAAAAACTGGAGAAGGTGTGGAGAGAAGGGAACTCTCTTACACTGTTGGTGGAAATGTAAACTGGGGCAGCCACTATGGAAAACAGTACGGCGGTTTCTCAAAAAAGTAAAAATTGAGCTGCCATATGATCTAGCAATCCCACTCCTGAGCATATATCTGGAAAATATGAAGACTCTAATATGAAAACACACATGAACCTCAATGGTCACTGCAGCACTCTTTATAATAGTCAAGACATGGAACAATGTAAATGTTCATCAACAGATGAATGGATAAAGAAGATGTGATATATTTGTCTATATGCCAATATATATTACTCAGCCATAAAAAAGAATGAAATAATGCCATTTGCAGCTACATGGTTGGACCTAATTATCATACTAAGTGAAGTAAATCAGGCAAAAACAAATATCACCTACATGTGGAGTCTAAAAAGTAATAAAAATGAACTTATTTACAAAACAGAAAGAGACTCACAGACATTGAAAATAAACTTATGATTATCAAAGGGGAAAGAGGAGAAGGGATAAATTTGAAATTTGGGATTAACATGTACACACTACTATATGTAAAACAGATAAACAACAAGGACCTACTGCACAGCACAGGGAACCATATTCAATATCTTGTAATTAACTATAATGAACTACCACACAATTGCACTCATCTCACAAGCTAGCAAAGTAATGCTCAAAATTCTCCAAGCCAGGCTTCAACAGTATGTGAACCATGAACTTCCAGATGTTCAAGCTGGGTTTAGAAAAGGCAGAGGAACCAGAGATCAAATTGCCAACATATGCTGGATCATCAAAAAAGCAAGAGAGTTCCAAAAAACATCTACTTCTGCTTTATTGACTACCCCAAAACCTTTGACTGTATGGATCACAACAAACTGTGGAAAACTCTTAAAGAGATGGACCACCTGACCTGCCTCCTGAGGAATCTGTATGCAGGTCAAGAAGCAACAGTTAGAACTGGACATGGAACAACAGACTGGTTCCAAATTGGGAAAGGAGTACACCAAAGCTATATATTGTCACCCTGCTTATTTAACTTATATACAGAGCACATTATGTGAAATGTTGGGCTGTATGAAACACAAGCTGGAATCAAGATTGCTGGGAGAAATATCAGTAACCTCAGACATGCAGATGACACCACACTTATGGCAGAAAACAAAGAACTAAAGAGCCTCTTGATGAAAGTGAAAGAGGAGAGTGAAAAAGTTGGCTTAAAGCTCAACATTCAGAAAACTAAGATCATGGCATCTGGTCCCATCACTTCATGGCAAATAGATGGGGAAACAGTGTCAGACTTTATTTTTCGGGGCTCCAAAATCACTGCAGATGGTGACTGCAGCCATGAAATTAAAAGATGCTTGCTCCTTGGAAGAAAAGCTATAACCAACCTAAACAGCATATTAAAAAGCAGAGACATTACTTTGCCAACAAAGGTCCATCTAGTCAAAGCTATGGTTTTTCCAGTGGTCATGTATGCATGTGAGAGCTGGACTATAAAGAAAGCTGAGCGCCAAAGAATTGATGCTTTTGAACTGTGGCCTTGGAGAAGACTCTTGAGAGTCCCTTGGACTGCAAGGAGATCCAACCAGTCCATCCTAAAGGAAATCTGTCCTGAATATTCATTGGAAGGACTAATGCTGAAGCTGAAACTCCAATACTTTGGCCACCTGATGCAAAGAACTGACTCATTTGAAAAGACCCTGATGCTGGGCAAGATTGAAGGCAGGAGGAGAAGGGGATGACAGAGGATGAGATGGTTGGATGGCATCACTGACCCTACGGATATGAGTTTGAGTAAGCTCCAGGAGTTTTTGATGGACAGGGAGGCCTGGCGTACTGCCTTCCATGTGGTTGCAAAGAGTCAGACACGACTGAGCAACTGAACTGAATTGAAAAATGAACTAAAAATGAATGTAGATAAACTGAATCACTTTGTTGTACACCTGAAACTAATAACATTGTAAATCAACTGTACTTCAATTAAGAAAAAAATCTTTGGCTCCCAGTAGAGTGCCACCTTTCAGCTTGGCAGACCAGTTCCCTCACCATCCAGCTACAAGGTCATGTCCCTCCACTCCCTATACAGTTTTTCCTTGGTATCCATGAGGGATTGGTCTCAGGAGCCCCATGGATACCAAAATCTGTGGATGCTCAAGTTCCTTATGAAAATGGTGTAGTATTTGCATATAAACCTAAGCATATCCCCCCATATACTTTAAATCATCTCTAGACTGCTTATCATACTTAATGCAATGTAAATGCCATGTAAATAGTGGCCAGTGCAGTGCAAATTCAAATTTTGCTTTTTGGAAGTGTCTGGAATTCTTTTTTTCAATTATCTTCAATTTTAGTTGCTTGAATCCATGCATACTGAACCTGTGGATATAGAGGGCCAACTGTACTCCCACTAAACACATCTTTCTAGAGATCTTAATCAAACACGCCTCTTTGTACTTCTGTCCAGGCTGTGTCCTTTGCTGTGATGCTCTCAATTTTCTTGCTTGCTCTGGACTTTGACATTAACCAATGTCTATGCATAGCTCCCTCCTCAGACACTGGGATTCCTCTTTTATCAGTGGAATGAACTCATACAAGTTGCTTGGTTTATCTGAGCCCTGGTCTCCTCATCTCCAAATTGGGACTAACAGTAATTCCTAGTGGTGTATGTAGCTAGAGGTCCCAGGGGGAGTGAGAGGAAGTGAAGTTACCCCAGACATGAATGCCAAAGACTCGGATGGAAAAGCTGGGTTTGTTCAAATGCATTTAAAACATCTGTGGTCAGAACAGGAGACAACAGAGGAGATGGTCAAAAGACAGGGACTTTTAAAAAACATGTTCCTTCTCCTGATAGTAACACCTGCCCATGCTCCTGATGTCATCTCTAGACCAGCTGGTGGGAAGGCTAAGCAGAGTTCATGCAACTTATAGTGCAAGTCTGGACACAGAGCTCAAGAAACATGATGATGATTATTTTGTTTCATCAATGCTCCCGTGGTGCTTTATACATAATTTATTACGTCATTTATTTGGGGGGAGTTGCTGACCTGCTTTGCTCCTCAGTGTCCTCATCTGTAAGACGGGAATGAGAATAGTGTTCATCTTTGGTCATGAGAAGACAAGCTGAGATACTACGTGAAAGCTCTCTTTACATTCATCACCAAAAGATGTGGCTGTTAGACATTTGTTGCTAGCAAGTCATGCAACAGGGAAGAGTGGGCCTCAAAAGCATCAGGAATAGTCAGGCAGGTTTGGGAGAACATAAATGTTAGGGCGCCCTCTAGCGAGGATCTGGAGAAGTGCAGCCAGTACCCCGCCAGCCTGTGATAGGAGGGCATCCACAGGCAGCTGATTAGCGGCACAGCCTCAAGGAGCCTGGGAGCTGGGAGTCTTGCAGGCTTTGCTTATCTCTTGGGTTGGATTAGGAGATTTATGGAGAGGCAGTAGGATTTCAAATGTAAAGGTTGTGAAAAACATTACATATCATATGGGACAGGCCAGGGGTTGTGTTAGCTTCCTCTCCTGTAAAATTGCTTGAGGATGGGTGACTCTGGGAAAGATTCCTTCTCCAAAGAGCCTCCCAAGTAAGAGTAAAGGTGTGGATCACTGCAGCCAGTTATGGTTTTCCAGGTGACACAGGTGGTAAAGAATCTGTCTGCCAATGTAGGAGACAAGGGTTCAATCCCTGGGTCTGGAAGATTCCCTGGAGGAGGAAATGGCAACCCACTCCAGTATTCTTGCCTGGAGAATCCCATGGACAGAGGAGCATGGTGGGCTACAGTCCACGGAGTCGCAAAGAGTCAAACACAGCTGAGTGTACACACACACACACACACACACACACACACACACCCTTTCAATGCCCCAGAGTTAAGTCTGGGTATTGAACACTGATCAGAAAGAAGAGATGTTGGGGATTGTGTTGACATCTATCTGACTTAAAACATACATGTGGATTAAGGGAATGGGCTGAGGCTTCAGGGGGAAAATGCATGCCTCAACAAAAGCCTTCTTGGTTTCTCAGGCCCCCTCTGTGGCTCACCACCTTTCAAACAGTCAGCCCTTGGAAGTCCCTCTTTTTGAACCACTTCCCTCCAGAAGCAACTCTGGGAGGATGACTAACCCTGGGAGAAGGAAACCCAAGGGGGCAGGTGGAAAAAGTCAGGCCAGGCCATCAGGCTGTGGGGTGGAGAGAGAATAAAGGGAAGATCTTCATTTTCACAGGGAGCTGTGGCTGGCTCTAGGAGCCATGGAGGGGTGAGGCTGGACCAGCACTTAGTGGCAGTTGTCTCTATTGTCTGAAGGGAGAAGGGGTCAGAAAGAATGTTCTCAGACCTGGGCTGGGATGCTCTAAGAAGGTAAACTCTGATCTCTTCCTCCGGAGAGTTCAGTAGGATATGACCTGATCTTCAAAGGTACGCATTAAGAACCAGAGCAACCTTAACTCAGGGTTTGGGGTCTTCTAAAAACAGGGGCATACACCATGAGAGACAGATTCTATGCTGGTCTTAGTTCAAGGTGGGAAAGTACTGGGGTGTTGGACGCGGTGATATGGAACCAAGAAGGGAGGTAGGAGGTCTGTTACTGCCGAAGCAATTGAAGATTAAGGAAGTAGTTTCTGCTCTGGAAGCTGCTGACTCTCCAGGGAAGCAAGGCCACACTGTAGCAGAGTTTCCCATGAGGATGCAGGCTGGGGAAGTAGGGCAGAAAATGCAAACTTGGCTGCCTCATGATACTTTGTAATGTGTGTATTTTGCTCATTGGAGCTTCACAAACCTGTATTAGAGAAAGCCACTGTAAGGAGAAGGGCTAAGACTTGCCATCCATCAGGCAGCAACTTCAATACCCAGCAAAGTGTAAAAAGCATGCAGTAGTCTCCCCTTATCCTTGAGGATATATTGTAAGAACCTCAGTGGATGCTTGAAACCATGAATAACACCGAACCCTATATATAGGGGTTTTCCTGTACACACATGCCTATGATAAAGTTTAATTTATAAATTAGGCACAGTGAGAGATTAACAATAATAAAATACAATAATTATAATGATATACTATAATAAAAATTACATGAATGTGGTCTTTCTCAAAATACCTTACTGTACAAGGTAATGCCTTTCCCACCTTAACGAAGCACTTAATACACACTGTGGCTATAACCTGTAGTCTGAGGTACAACACTAGAAAAACTAGCAAGAATTTCTTTATCCTTCTTCACAACTTTATGGATAGAAGACTCATTCTTATTGGAGAACAGCCGCAGTGTAAGCTCCCTCCGCCTCTTTCCTTATTAAGTTGAGGACATTTACTTTTCTCTTAAAGGAAGCCTTTCATGGCTTTTCTTGGCTTATCTGAATTGCCAGCATCACTCCTCTTGCATTTTGGGGCTGATATTAAGCAAAATAAGGGTGACTTGAACACAAGCCCTATGATACCAGGACAATCAGATGACCCAGGCAGCTATCACGTGACTCATGGACAGGATGTACTGACCCTCCCAGGAGGACCGAGGAGGACGGACTGACACCCCCAGGAGGACTGAGGAGGACGGACTGACACCCCCAGGAGGACCGAGGAGGACGGACACCCCCAGGAGGACCGAGGAGGACGGACACCCCCAGGAAGACCGAGGAGGACGGACACTCCCAGGAGGAAAGAGGAGGACGGACACCCCCAGGAGGACCGAGGAGGACGGACACCCCCAGGAGGACCGAGGAGGACGGACACCCCCAGGAAGACCGAGGAGGACGGACACTCCCAGGAGGAAAGAGGAGGACGGACACCCCCAGGAGGACCGAGGAGGACGGACACCCCCAGGAGGACCGAGGAGGACGGACACCCCCAGGAGGACCGAGGAGGACCGACACCCCCAGGAGGACCGAGGAGGACGGACACCCCCAGGAGGACCGAGGAGGACCGACACCCCCAGGAGGACCGAGGAGGACCGACACCCCCAGGAGGACCGAGGAGGACCGACACCCCCAGGAGGACCGAGGAGGACGGACACCCCCAGGAGGACCGAGGAGGACGGACACCCCCAGGAGGACCGAGGAGGACCGACACCCCCAGGAGGACCGAGGAGGACGGACACCCCCAGGAGGACCGAGGAGGACGGACACCCCCAGGAGGACCGAGGAGGACGGACACCCCCAGGAGGACCGAGGAGGACCGACACCCCCAGGAGGACCGAGGAGGACGGACAACCCCAGGAGGAAAGAGGAGGACGGACACCCCCAGGAGGAAAGAGGAGGACGGACACCCCCAGGAGGACCGAGGAGGACGGACACCCCCAGGAGGACCGAGGAGGACGGACACCCCCAGGAGGACCGAGGAGGACGGACACCCCCAGGAGGACCGAGGAGGGCAGCACAGGGTTTCCTCACGCTGCTCAGAATGGCGGACAATTGAAAAATTCAGAGTTATTTCTGAAACTTCCCATGTAATATTTCCGGACTGTGGTTGACCATGGGGAGCTGAAACTGCAGAAAGTTAAACCACGGATAATGGAGGACTATGGTATTTTACTCATATGTACGTACATGTGAAACCATCGTGGGAAAATTATGCCTGAGAAAGCAGCAAGCATCAAGTGGATGTGTTCAAAAATCAAGATCAGACTGGTAACTGCTGACCTAAGAGCTTTGTCCTCTCCGGAGCCTGAATGTGAATGCAGGCATTGTTCCTGCTCCAGACAGTGCTCCTTGTCACTGAACATTAGAGCTTCAGAGGATTTATACTGCCTGCCTAGGGTGTGCTCATCACAGCTCTCTGCAGAGCTCCATTTTATACCTTCTGGAACTTTGCTATTCTTTTTGTGCCACTAAGTCTGATGCGTTGCATTAACCTAAGGCAATTAGCTTTATTAGGAAGAAAAGAAAGACTGGACTTGAATTTTCTCTTTCCAGATGGTGAAACTGCCAGATGCTCGGTGTCTATCTTCCTTTGGGCAGTTGCTTAGTGTTCTTGTGGAAATTTCTAATCATCTCAATTTTGCAGGTGAGCAGAAGCAAATGACTCCCCTCTCCTTAAGCTGCCTGTAGGGATAGGGTCCAAGAATTTCCCCAGAAACACTTGTATTTCTGATGACTGATTTGTACTGGAGCTTCGATTATTTTATAGTGACTAAATAGTAAAGGGGCCTTTCTAATGGTTAACTTGGGTGCCCTGAATAGAAAACTACTGAAGACTCAATTCAGTTGAAAACCTGGTTAGACTCATAACTCACTGAGATTACTGGCTGAAGTGAAAAGTCAAAGTATTAGTCAATGTGTTGTGTTCAAGCCTTTGTGACCCCGTGGACTGTAGCCCGCCAGGCTCCTCTGTCCTTGGGATTTCTCAGGCAAGAATACTGGAGTGGGTTGCCTCCTCCTTCTCCAGAGGATCTCCCTGACCCAGGGATCGAACCCAGGTCTCCTGCATCGCAGGCAAATTCTTTACCATCTGAGCTACCAAGGAAGCCTGAGATTACTGGCTGGATGAGTAGATTTACTAGATATTTAACCAAGATCCAAGACAATTCAGATTCCTTATTTTAGATATGAATTTTGATAATTTTCCAAACTTCAAACCTGGCTTTTCTTTCCAATTTTTTTTTTTTTAAACTAGAAGTTGGCAATTAACTATCTAGATAATATTTTTCATTTTCAGACAGGGATTCTGATGAACAGGAAAAATAAAGAAAATAGAGGTGCCACGTCATAACTTTAACAAACTACCTTTCATTAGTGGAAAACTGTTAAGAAATTCAATGATCTAAATCAAATAGCCTCCCAGTCATCTCTTGGCTTCTATTGACTGCCTTCGAGTTAGACTTGACTTGCCTCAGCTCTGCTACTTTCTGTAGGACTACATCATTTAGGGGCTTCCCAGGTGGCGCTAGTGGTTAAGAATCTGCCTGCCAGTACAGGAGATGCAAGAGCTGCAGGTTTGGTCCCTGGGACAGGAAGATCCCCTGGAGGAGGAAAATGGTAATCCACTTTAGTATTCTTGCCTGAAAAATTCCATGGACAGAGGAGCCTGGCATTCATGGGGCTGCAGAGTCTGACACAACTGAGCAGCGTATCATTTAGGAAGCCCGATGAGAGGGTAGTTCCGAGCACTGTTTGTACCCAACTAAACTGTCCTCCCTAAGAGTTACTTCTCACACTCGGGGCACTCTCTTGAGTTTCTTGACTTGAGTATGTTCTGAAAATGCTGTGTCTTTGTTTCCAGAGGTCTTCACGGGAGCTCTCTGGAAATAAGATCCTCCCAAAGGGTAGGAGAAGGGGGTGATAGGGGATGAGATAGTTGGATGGCATCACTGGCTCAATGGACATGAATTTGAGCAAACTCTGAGAGATAAGCCTGGTGTGCTGCAGTCCACGGGGTTGCAAAGAGTTGGACACAACTTAGTGACTGAACAACAACAACAAAGGGTTTCCATCCCAGGCTTGGAAGGTCCTAGTTATCTTACACTTGGGTGCTTTTCTTCCCTGGGGTGGGGGCAGGGGTGGGAATGACCTAACACAGCCTTATGTTTGATCTGGAGCAGCCATTCCTCAGGGCATCCAGCTGCCTGGTCCTGCCTCTTTGTCAGAATCCTGGTCCACTCAGGGGTTTCCTGCAGAGTCCCATGACCCTGCTTTCTTCCTCAAGTCTGACCCCACAGGGATGCCCAGACCATCCCACACATCTGTCTGAATATGACTTTCAACATTTCTTCACTGTCTGTTGGCTGCCAGCTATGTTCCAGGCACCTTCGGAGGCCCTGGGAACATGGCAATGAACAAGATGGACAAGAAGCCTGCTTCCAGAAGGCTTACACTCTTGCCAGGTGATGCAAGGCAGCAAAAAAAAGCAAACCAGATCAGGTCATGCAGGATGGTAAGAATAAGAAAACGAGAGAGGATGGTAGGAGAGGAAAGCCTTGGGTGGGTGGAGCAGTTGGGCTACTTCAGAGAGTGTGTTAGGGAAGGCCTCTCTGAGAGAATGGTAGAACTGAGGCCTGAACCCTAAGAGTGACCCAGCCACGCAGACAACCACAGGAGCAATGTTCCAGACAGAGGGAAGAGCCGGAAAGGCAATGAGGTGGGAGCAGCCTTGGGATGTGGGAGGAAGAGTGAGAAAGCTGGTGGGGTGCAGCAGGGGCTCAGGCTCCCGGCTTGTCTCAAGGGCACATATGGGACTCAATCCAGTCTCAGGACATGAATGGAGCTTCCCTAGTGTCTCGGTGGTAAAGACTCTGCCTGCCAAGCAGGAGATCTGAGTTTGATCTCTGGGTCGGGAAGATCCTCTGCAGAGGGAAACGGCAACCTGCTCCTGTATTCTTGCCTGGGAAATCCCATGGACAGAGGAGCCTGGTGGGCTGCAGTCCATGGGGTCGCAGAGTCAGACACAGCTCAGCATCTGAGCACGCATGTGCTCATGTAGGACATGGACAGAAGCCGGTGTTCAAGGTCCCAAGGAGGGGATGGGCTAGTTGAGAAGTCTGCCAGATGTTCTATGACAGAAACCCTATCTTCCCAGAGCATGTGAGTCTCTCCCAGAGACAGTGCTGCCTAACCACCTGCCCCACCTGCCTTTTATGGCACCCTGTGTGTGCGCTCCGGTATGTCTGACTCTGTGAGCCTATCCACTATAGCCCTTCTGGCTCCTCTTTCCAGGGGATTTCCCAGGCAAGAATACTGGAGTGCCTTGCCATTTCCTCCTCCAGGGGATCTTTCCATCCCGGGATTGAACCAACGTATCCCATGTCTCCTGCATTAGCAGGCCAGTTCTTTATCACTAGCGCCATCTGGGAAGCCCTCATGGCACCCTGGGTCTAGTTCATTACAAATCTATCACTTTCTGAAATACTTTATGTAGAATCTCTATCCTCATGACTGTATGTGGGACTTTCCCCCTGTACTCCAAGAGCCATCTTCCATCCTCAGGTGACAAGAGCTGATGGACATCTTGTATATTCCTGGATGGTGCACAGCACTGCAGACATGCTCAGCCAAGTCCTCTCTTGAGCTGAAGATCTGCAACAAACGACTTTACTTTTGCTACTGACTTGTGTGCTCAAAACAATTAGACTATGTTCCTGGTAAAGAGATGGGTCCGTGACCTGGGCTAACCACAGTGAGCAGGACAAGAGGATTTATCCCACTTCCCAAAAGGCAGGTGGCAGAGATGACACTGGTAGTTTTGAGGTGTCACAAAAAACATGAGGGTGAGGGTAATGATTTCTCATTCTGGTGGGGGGTCTACAACCCCTTTAGGTAAGAGTTTGTCAGACTGTTGAACTTTATGAACCCACCAAAGCTTAAATGCGGGAAGTCGTTAGGACTTGTGAAAATACCCATATGTTGGATATTTTAAGGAGGTACAGAATTTTCCAGGGATATTTCACTAAAAATAGATCAGGAACAAAAAGAAAATAATGTGTCTTTGCTAAGAGGCCTCCCTGGTGGATCAGGTGGTAAAGAATCCACATGCAATGTGGGAGACATGGGTTTGATCCCTGGGTTGGGAAGATCTCCTGGAGGAGGGCGTGGCAACCCACTCCAGTATTCTTGCCTGGAGAATTCCATGACAGAGAAGCCTGACAGGCTACAGTTCACGGAGTCGCAAAGAGTAGGACATGACTGAGCGAATTTCAATTCACTTGCTAAGAGAAGCCACATCTATATGTGATCAGAAATGGGAGACTGTGCTCAATCACTTCTGACTCTCTGCGACCCCATGGACTGTAGCCTGCCAGGCTCCTCTGTCCACGTGATTTCCCAGGCAAGAGTACTGGAATGGGCTGCCATTTCTTTCTCCAGGGACTCTTCCTGACCTGGGCACCGAACCCGTGTGTCTTGGGTTTCCTGCACCGCAGACGGATTCTTTGCCACTGTGCCAATTGGGAAGCCAATGGGAGACTGGGGAGGTCAAGTAAGCCTGTGTCTTCTTGGTAACAAGCAGCAGTCGAGTTCTGTCGCACTTGGTTCTTGAAGTTCAGCACGCATGTGATGAGAACTGCTGATTATTCTGGTCATCGTCATGGCTGTCTTTGAGGAAAGATTTGAGAGGAAAGCTTCCTTGAATGCTGAGCTGGAGGTCAGTGTTCTTCAACAGAAACCCAGGGCATACATACCCTGCAAGAGCTGCTGCAGTAATTCAGGGCTGGGTGATGTGGGGACTCCTTAGAGTAGGACTCTCCTTCCAAGCCGCAGAGCTAGTAATTGCTGACAAGTGTCCTCCCTGCTCTCAACTGCTTTTGTATCACCCAGGGCGAGTATCAAGGACTTGAAGAGCCCTCAAGCAGGGTACAGAAAAGATAAAGGGAGAAATGCAATGTTCTGAAAGCATCACTCCCTAAAGATCTCCCCTGCTAGCAAGTTTTAAGTGGTAGGGGCAGAAGCATTTTGGGTTTTGTGGTGTGAGTATTAAAGGAGAGAAAAGAAAGTGAAGTCACTCAGTCGTATCCGACTCTTTGTGACCCCGTGGACTGTAGCCTACCAGGCTCCTCTGTCCCTGGGATTTTCCAGGCAAGAATACTAGAGTGGGTTGCCATTTCCTTCTCCAGGAGATCTTCCTGACCCAGGGGTCGAACCCGGGTCTCCCGCATTGCAGGCAGTCGCTTTTACTGTCTGGGCCACCATGGAAGTTGCGTGAGTAGCAAAGAGTCTTTTAAATGATGGGTGCTGAGCACCCCTTCCCAGTCGCTGTTCCTACCACTGGAAGCTTGTGTGGCCAGAATGTGGTGCCGTGAGCTGGACTCTGTGTGCAGGATGCTAGTTGTCAGGGCCTGGCTCCCAGATGTGGATGCTAGAGCCGAGGAAGGCAGAATGCCTCATCAACTCCCTCCCTCCCCAAGTTTGGCCCGAAGCAGAGAGATGCTGTTGGCCAACTGCCAGACTGGACTAGTCGGACCCGGCTGACGACACCTTCTCTGTGGTGATGACACCTTCACCTTTCACATCGTGGCTGTGGAAGCCCTTGGGTGTGCCCTGGTGGGCACTCAGCCCGGGGAGGCCTTGGCCTGAAGGGAAGACGGCGGCGGACCGTGGGGCCCAGCTGCTCAGGAGCCTGCTCCACCTGGGGCTCTGCTGGGGCCTGTGGCTGAGAACTAACCACGGTGACTCACCGTGGTTGTGGTTGAGAAAAACCCAGCAAGATGGTGGCTCCCAGGAGCTCAGGAGCTATAAAATATAGGCCGGGGAGCCTCAGTCAGATGGGGCTTGGGCAGTGAGAAACCAAGGTTTTTTCCTGCCCTCTCCCCATCTCTTTGACAGTATGGGGCCACAAGGGACCTAGAGGATCCGGGGCATTTCCCCCTCCAGCCCCGTGGGGACAGCAAACCAGGTCAGGAAATGGGCAAAGGGGCAGAAGCAGCGTCTGTGTCCAGGCCTCCGGGGCCTCATCAGTCTCTCTGCTGTGGCTGAGCCTGCATCTGGCAGGTTCCCCATCTCAGTCCTCTGGTGAGCTTCACTCTTCAGCTTCCCAGAGAACTGGCACGACCCTCTCCAGAGACCTCCAGCAAACTCTGGACCAGGCTGCAGCCTGCGTGGCTCGGGGGTGAGGGCTGGGGAGCCAAGGGCGTGAAGGGGGTGGGGGTTCAATTCATAGTATATTTTCACAAATGATGCTCCCTGAGGTGCTCCAAAGGAGTCATAAGACAGAGGTCCCCCTGTGCTGCCTGCCCACCCCACCCCCAGCTTCCTCCCCAGCCTAACGCCCCTGATGCCAGCATCTGAAACCAGCACCTAGCACTGTGCTCGTTAAAATACAGAATGGTGTGGTAGACAGAATAATGGCTCCCCAAAGATGTTCACAGCCTAATCCCCAGAACCTTTGAATGTGTGACCTGACTTGGCAAAAAGGGGTTTTGCAGGTGTGATTAGCATTGTAGACCTTGAGATAGAGAGGACAAACCAGCTATTGTTGTTTAGTCACTCAGTCGTGTCTGACTCTCTGCAACCCCATGGACTACAGCCCACCAGGCTCCTCTGTCCATGGGATTTCCCAGGCAAGAATACTGAAGTGGGTTGCCATTTCGTTCTCCAGGGGATCTTCCTGACCCAGGGATTGAACCTGGGTCTCTTGCTTTGGCAGGTGGATTCTTTACCATTGAACCACCAGGGAAGCCCCAGATTATCCAGTGGGCCCATTCTAATCATAGGAGTTCTTAAAATCAGACAACCTTCCTTGGGTGTGCCCAGAGAGAGAAACGTGAGTGTGGAAGAAGGTCAAAGAGACGGCAGGGTAAGAAGGACTTGTGGTCCCACTGGTGCTGAGGTGTCAGGGGCTGTGTGAATGACCAGAGAGAGCCCTCCAGGAGCTAAGGGTGACCCCAGATGACAGCCAGCAAGGAAATGGGGACCTCAGTCCCACAACCCATGAACTGCCAACACCCGAAAGAGCAAAGAAAGGACTCTCGCTCAGAGTCTAAGCAGAGAAACAGCCCTGCTGATGCCTCGATTTCAGCCCCGTGAGCCTCAGGGGACTTTTGGACCACAGAACTGAGATATGATGTGTTTGTGTTTAAAACTGCTTATGTATGGCAGTGTGTTATAGCAGCAATAGAAAACTAACACAAATGGCTACAGAGTAAAATATATTTTATAAATGAATATAATTTTCTTGCCTGTGGCACCCTAACTTCGTGGTAGCTGCCAGTGGTGGAGAAGTCCCTTTCCATGGCTGGCTGTGTGCTGGAAGGCAGGCATCCTTCCTTCTGGTCCTATGCCTTTCTCGGCACATCTGAGTTTACTTCTCTGCTCTATTGTTGCTGGCAACAATTCTCTGCTCTATTGTTCCCCAGCCTGGCCCCTGGGAAAGATGTTGCTAGAGGCTGGCCTTTGCAGGAAGCACATAGGACCTCTTACTGCTTCCTGTCATCTTTGCTGCTTCAGAGAGGCAGCCCCTGACCCCTGACCCCGGGCCGGTGGTTCACACACAGCCTCCAAGCTCCTCTTCTGTCCTCCAAATGTCCTCCTGGAGCAGGTAAGTTGTCTCAGGTTGTAGCTAAGGCCTCCAGACCATGCTGGGTCCAAGCAAATTCCTGGCTTTCCTCCACTATAGCACTTGACCCCAGCGAAGCCCGGAAGTGGCCTCAGGCCCCTTCCACCAACCACCCACCCTGCCTGTCTTCTCCCCACTTCCTCCCTCCTGGTGACCCAGGGGCAGATGTGTCTATGGGGACTGCTGCTCAGGAAACTCCAGCTGCAAGGGGCAGGGTGGGGTGGGGGGTGAACATACAATCTCTCTTCTTCTTAGATGCTCGGTGGGGAGTCCCACTTATTTCTTTCCTTCCCCACCCGCCTTGGCATGGGCCTCTCAGTGGTGGAGACAGCAGGGGAGAAGCCCTTCCCACTAGCTCTTCTTTCAAACCTTGCTCTCCCTCTCCTCCTCAGCCTTTTCCCAGCTCACATTCCAGTAAAGAAACTGCTCCTGTTCACAAAGCCTGTAGCCCCTCGTGGTTATTAGCTCATGGCTGGTGCCGTGTCCTCTGAGTCTAGCAGTTTGGTCTAGCCTTGAGAGTCTTCCTTCTGAGCAGTCTTTGTGGGACTGGGAGCAGAGAAAGAACAAAGGTTCTTCAATTCCTCAGGTTCTTTGTGTGCAAACACCAAAACCCTACCACAAGCTTAGGAGTGGTTTGGGGTCTTAACAACCAGGATGTCAGCAGGACAGCTGCCCAGGGCTTCTGTCTCCTCAGGCCCAGCTAAGGTCTCAAGGCCTTGCTTCCTATGGGCCTCCATTTCCCTATTCTAGGCCAGGAGGAATTTGTGGTATAAAAGAAGTTCAGTTCTGGTAGCGGATGATTGAGACTTTCAGCCTGAAGTCTCCTCCGAGCTTATTATTCACTTTCCTCAGGATCCATTGGAGCTTGTAGGGAAAAACGCATGAAATGCCTGGCCTTGCTATTGTAGGAGCCTCCTTAGGTTTCTGTGGTGACAAGTGACGGCCCTGATTCTCACTTTGGGCCTGTAAAAACACTTACCAAACTCAGAACCAGCAAGACTAAACAGAACCCCTGAAGGCTCCTTTCGTGGTTAACCCAGAAGAGGGGAGCCAGCCTCGGTCGCAGACAACCGAGGAGAGGTACTTCAGCTCGGTCATGGCTCTCTGTCTCAGTGGCCCTCCACCAGGACCTCTGAGGGGCTCCTCTTTGAGTGATGAGGATCAGCAAGGGGAAAGTAGTTTTTCCCGTTTCCAGGCTGCTGTCTTTTCTGAGGTCCAGAGAAAATGACTGTAACTTCCAGCCTGGAGGGCCTTGGTGAGGAAGGCACCTCTGTTTACTGGTGCTGACTGTGTCCCAGACAGGGTGCTGGGCTCTCTGTGGGCTCCACCTGCCTTCATCCCCCGGCAAGCTGAGGAGGAAGACGCTCTCATCATTCCCAGGAGAGGAAGGGGGATTTCTTGGGAATCAGCCTGGCGTGACTGTAACAGGATGCTGGGTTTCAATCCCCAGCCTCTTCAGGTATATATTTGCCCTGAGCCTCAGCTTTCTTGTCTGTAAAATGGGGATAAGGGTTACCTGAATCATAAGTCAAATAAAATCTATAAACTTGCTTGCATAGAATAGGTACTTACTACATGTCCTCTGCCCCCACCCCTCAAACACAGAGCAAACAGCAGACAGCAGTTTCAACCATAAACATTTGGGTAGCGTCCCACCCAGTTTTGTCTAAAGCCTCTAAATAGGAAGACTTAAAAACATTACCAGGGCCTCAGCCCTTTTCCCTATCTCCACCGTCCCCCCTCCCTGGCACCCCAGTAGGCTGAATTCTAGCTGGGGAGGGCCAACAAGAGACTCCTTTACCTTTCAACATTGCCTGACCTGTGCCTGGGATTACACATCTTTCTTACTAATTTTGTGGATGTGGTCAATTTAGTTATTTGCTAAACTTTCAGTGAAGTAACGGCTAACGGCATTCAATTTCAATACATATACTGTATTCCCCATAATTCCATTTTCTTTATAGATGATTTTTGGCCTTTGTTTTTCCACCAACAGGCCTTGTTAAGCACCTTCACCTCATGGTTCACGTTGCATCCCCAGACTACTTGAAGGACAGTGCAAGGCAGAGTCAAGCCGGTCATACTGAGAGTGAAACTGCCATCTAGTGGTCATTAGACTACCTTTCCATGAACTCTCTGGTTCATGGAAAACATTCAGTTCACAGCTTTCTCTTAAACTAACTTAGAACTTGTGGAGTGAATCACACTAAGAAATGTATCCACTTCAAAACATTATAGTAAAGTGTCTAGGTATATATGGATATTTTCAAATCAAAATGATTCATGAAACAGAAATCAGATTGACATGCACCAAAGGTCAAAGTAAGACATTTTTTTCTTTGACTAAGACGCGTATGTGTGTGCTCAGTCCTGTCTGACTCTTTGCAACCCCTGGACGGTAGCCCACCAGGATCCTGTGTCCGTGGGGATTCTCCAGGCAAGAACACTGGAGTGGGTTGCCACGCCCTCCTCCAGAGGATCTTCCCAACTCAGGAATTGAACCTGTGTCTCTTGCGTCTCCTGAATTGGCAGGTGGATTCTTTACTGCACCACCTGGGACGCCCTCCTTTGACTAAACTTAAACCCAAATGAAGTCCCACAAAGATAAAACAAGCAAACCAGGCAATAAAATACCTAAACCAAACAGCTCAAAAAAAAAAAAAAAAAAAAAGAGGAATAGCTTTTCATATTTTTCATATACCCCACACACATCTTCCAAGTGCTGGCTGGCTCTGGCCAGTGGCCAGAAGTTCAGTGGGGCCTGGAGCAGCTCGTCACAGCACACTGTGTGATTTAAAACCAAGTACAGAGAATGGAGTGGGAGGCCACAGGGAGACCTGCTGACTCTACAGAGAGTGCAACCTGAACTGATTCCTCAGGATGATTAGGTGCCAGGTAGGAGCGACAGAGGCGGGAGGGGGTTCTACCAAACTGAAGGAAGGGCCCCTTCAGGCCCTTCCCAGAGAGTGGACGAGACATACGAGTTCAGGTGTTGGTGGGATCAATATTGTGGCTGAAAATGTAATGCAGCCTAAAGTCTTGTGCCAACAACACATTTCTTGATTGCCTATTTTACCTATTTATCAGCTACTTATGTTTTCTAAGTATGTATAAGACACTGACTCTGTGGGAGAAGGCGAGGGTGGGATGTTTCGAGAGAACAGCATAGAAACATGTATATTATCTAGGGTGAAACAGATCACCAGCCCAGGTTGGGTGCATGAGACAAGTGCTCGGGGCTGGTGCACTGGGAAGACCCAGAGGGATCGGGTGGAGAGGGAGGTGGGAGGGGGGACCGGGATGGGGAACACATGTAAATCCATGGCTAATTCATTTCAATGTATGACAAAAACCACTGCAATGTTGTAAAGTAATTAGCCTCCAACTAGTAAAAATAAATGGGGAAAAAAAAGTATAAGACACTGAGAGAAATTTAAGAAGACATGGAAGCATGTTGTAAAGATATCAGTTCTCACTACTTTGAGCTTATAGATTTAAAACAAACCCAATGAAAGTCCTATCATTTTTTTTCTTATTGTGCAAATGGACAAGCTACTTCTAAGTTTCATTTAGAAATGCAAAGGGCCAAGGACAGCTAAGACCATCTTGAAAAAGAACAAACTGCAAGCCTTTTATCTTACTAAAGACTTGATAAAACTAAATAAATGAATCATTAGAAAACTGGCAATATCTACTGAAAATGAACATACGTGTACCCACTGATCCAGCCATTCCACTCCCAGGTGTGTGCCCAAACGAAAATGCATAGATATTTAACAGAAATTTATAGTAGATCTTTCAAAGAAGCATTATTCAAAATAGCTCTAGACTGTGACCATTCAAATGCTCATCAACACTGTGATGTCTTTGCAATATGGAATTCTATACAGCAAGTGTGAATGATCCATAAGTACACACAACCCTATGGATGCATTTCACAAACATAAATCAAAGGAAAGAAGCCAGAATACATACTATACAATTTCCATTAATAAAGGACAAAAATGGCCAAAACTGATTATGACAACTGATTGCTTTACTAGCTCTGATTCTTCATCTTTCCTGATACCTTTGTCCTGTGCCATATGACCACAGCTCCTCTCACTAAGGACATGGAGCACGCTTCCCCCACAGGGCCAGGATGAGGGCAAGACAAGCAAGGTGTTTAATTACCCTGGACACGAAATTTGAGGGGTCATCAAAACCCTCAGTAGTCAAAAAGATTTTAATGCGATATTAAAAAAAATAATGCAAAAAACCCTTGGTGAACAAAATTTCAGCATTTTCAGTAAGGAAAAGAAATGGACCCGGCACCTATACAACTTACTGTACTAGAGTATTCAGAAAATCTGTGTAGTTACTTATTTTGAACTCTACCCACAATTACATATAACAAAACACCTAGCATTATTTGCATCATTATTTTCAAATTCATTAGGCCCAGACAAAATTAAAACATAAGAATGCTTTCTGAACTAGCATTTCATTTGCTTTGAATTTTTGCTAAATTCATCTTTACAGTTAGCTTTAAATCAGCCAGCTTTCAATGAAAAGAATAATTTTTATGATCATTGTTTTTTCAGCCATAAGTTTACTGCTAACGTGTAAGATCAGAAAGCATGAATTTTTTATGCATAGAAATTAGATATGATTATCATTTAGCTTTGAATGTTTGAGGAGCAATTCATTAACCATCTATTGACCAACTGTCTATCACTGAGCAACCCACCATCTATTTGTCTTCATTCCTGATGGGAAGGAGTATAGCAACTAATCAGAAATGTGACTTGTATGGTTTTCCTGCTGTGGATACTTCCTTCTCCTCTTAGCTGGGTTGGATTGATTCTGAGGTAGCTGGGAAGATCCTATCAATTTGATGCCAGAGAAAGTAAGATGAAGATAAAATGGAAAAATCTGTATCTAAATAATAGCACTTGTGATTTCTTCCTGCAGCTCCTAATAGAATGACTTTTATTTGCTTTTCAAAAAGACTCATGACCATTATGATGGGATCTTTTTGGATAAAATAAATTTCTCTTGAGTGTCAGATTTTCTGCCTAGTTCAGGCACTGCCCCCTCATCTGGCCCTCACAGCACTGTGCCACACTCTCTGCAGCAGGGGAGGGCCGGGCACAGTGCCAAGACCTGAATCACATCTCCTTTTTATGGATAAAGACACAGAAGTAAAGAGAGGTTGCCCCATTTGCCCTAAGGCTCACAGTGAGAGCTCACAATTAGCAGAGCTCACAATGAACTCAGCTGTCAAACTCTGGAGTATGAGCTCTTCATAACCAACAGTTGTCTTCAAATTCTACCATAAACTCACAGTTTCAAAGGAGCTGTGATAAATCCTCTTTTAAAGTGCATACTTACTTTTTAAACAGGGCTACATCTCCCTAATTTATGGTAGGTGTAAATCTAAATTTTTACACACATCAGGCTTGCTTAATGTGTGGAGGGGCATACCTATAGTATGAGTTTATAATAAATGAGCTCATTCTGAAACTAATGACTTAGAACACATGCTTGTAGATTGATTAACAGGGCTACAGCCAAGGTCTTATAGCTCAGCAGAGACTCTGGAAAGAAATGGAATAAAATGAAAATAGTGTTCTGCAAAATGGACTACTGGTACATATATAAGCTACTCAAATGTTTTCACGGATGGGAAGAACACCAACAGTATTTCTGGCTCTAAAGCTTCTCTCTCTGTTTTGCCTCTTCTGTATTTCCAGTTTGTAGGAGACTTCCTTCTCCTTTTGTCCCTTCCCACCAGCATGAGCAGAAGCAAAAAAGTAGAAAGTTTTAGCAGATCATTCAACAGACCCCTTCCCCTCTCAGAGCTTCTTTCACAGTCAAAACACTTTAGCACGACTTCCCTGGTGGAACAGTGGTTAAGAATCTGCCTGCCAATGGCGGGGACACGGGTTTGATCCCTGGGCCGGGAAGGCTACATGCGCCGCTGAACAGTTAAACCCTTGCACCACAACTTCTGAGCCTGTGCTCTAGGATCCACGATCCACAACTACGGAGCCTGTGTGCCTAGAGGCTATGTTGCGCAACAGGAGAAGCCAACACAATGAGAGGCCTCAGGACAGAAACCAAGAGTAGTCCCTGCTCTCTGCAACTAGAGAAAAGGCCATGCTCAGCAACGAAGACCCACTGCAACAAAAATAAACAATATATACATATATATATTTAAAACAAAACACCTTAACTTTCAGCAGGCCATGGTCTTCAGTCTCTGTTTTAAAGTCTATTCCATTCTGCTCCCTGGGGACCTCAGACAGCCTCCACCATCTACATACAGCCCTGTGTTTCTCACTGTCAGAAGGGTGAGTTGTGAGATTTCAGGGATATGGTGGGAAATCTAGAGGCTTCCTCAGGTCCCATAATTCTTGCTTTGCTTTATGTCCAGTTGAGGACACACTTCTGGGGAGACCATCCTGGACTCACGTCCCTCCTTCAGTCAGGGCCAAGTGGTCACAGCCAAAAGGATTCTCAGAGTGAACTGGTGACAACGTGTGCTGAGGCTATCTGTTCTCTTTTTTTTGGTAATTTCTACCATTAGGGATTACAGTCTCTGTTTTAAATGAAGTGCTGTTTCTAATCACTGACATTGGCAATATAGCCTTGCTCTTTAACCAAATCAGTCACCAGTTTCTTTCAAAAATGCAGCCAATATAAGTTTCAATTGTGGGTAGAGTTCTCTCCTAGGTGCATCAGGGCATGAGAAGGTGAGAATACAGGTCTGTCCCCTGGGCAGATTGGAATGTGTTGACAGGGAATTAAGATACACACCACCCGATCAACTCTAATACTGTGATACAAGGACTCTGATAAAGAATGTGAGAGTGGGATAAATTCAGAGTGGGACAGGTGAATTTTGATGAGGGTATTTAGGGTGGTTTTTTCTTGGAAACAGGATTCACAGATCACTTTGAAGAAAACATTCTTCCCTTCAATTCCCATCTTAGTTCCACCATTTATTAACTCACTCCAAAGTTGCCATAAGTACACTTATTAATCTTCCAACTTCCAGTTTTGCTCCACGAGACGTCTACTAGCTCATCGCCACAGTTAATGTCAGAGTTACCCAGACTTGGACCAGAAGGGTTTCTTTCTTGGGTAACCATGCATCTCACTCCCCATCATCCAAGTCATTTTTCCTGTCTGGACTTAGACTTTGGTGAACAATAAAATGATCTTAACTTTCATAGTTCATATAGAAAAGATTTGGAAAGAAACCAGCCATAGATTATATACAAATTGGGCTATTTCTTCATTTAAAAATAGTCTGCCCCAAAGAAAATCAGTTAACTGTAAGCAAACATTTGCAGTAAAACTTGCTTACCCTTGACAATCTGGAACCAAAGCTACATCTCCTGGAGGCAGGGATTTTATCCACTCTGCATTCCCTTACTGAACAACATACAGCTGTGAAACCTCCTGGGTCACAGTTGTGAGCTCATGGGCTGGCTGCTTTTTAGAATCACTGGGGCAGCATTTTGAACCTGCAGTTTCTTGAGTTCCATCTTTAGAGTTTCTGTTGTAGTAGATCTGAGTAGGGAAGAGAAAATTGCTTTAAAAAACCTATATAAGCCAGGCTTGGAAGTGACTATTGGAGGGGATGTTCGTTGGTCTGTTAAATTCCTGGTGATTAGTGATACTGGATTAACGCTCTCCCATGATTCCAGTTTCACAGGTCCTTGAACATAAGATCTGCAGCTAATTCAGGGAAGGAAAAGAATGGTTGTTGGGCAAGATTGGTAGTGGGCACCACCTGTGTGTTGGTTGCATTTTTTTTTTCTTCTATGTGGGAGAATGTTTCCTGTAAGTATGATACACTATCACAAAGTGAGGTCGCATATACAAAGCATAATATTAAGTGACGCTGGAAAAAGAAGTCAATCATACTGTTGCTATCTTTATACATTCCATTTTACACTCTTCCTCATGTTTTTTCTTTTTATGCTTATGATCATAACTGATACTCTTTTATCATCCTGGAAGCTTTCTCACATTTTTACAGAGGCTCTTTGCATTCCCCCTCCCCTTTTAAGAACTTATTTATTTGATTACATTGGGTCTTAGTTGCAGTATGTGGGATCTTCATTGTGTCATGAGGGATTACACGGTGTGGGACTTCCTAGTTGTGGCTTAGTAGTTGCCCCTGGTGGCTCCGTGGCATATGGGCTCCTGTTCCCCAACCAGGTATAGAACCTGCACCCCCTGCATTGCAGGGTGTAGTCCCAACCACTGGGCCACCAATCAGGGAAGTCCCTCACTTTCCCTTTTAACATGTGTCTGCTCTTGCCAGCTTTCAGTGTATCTGGGTGAATTTTATTTATTTTTTTATTATTTATTTTTTTCCATTTGTTTTTATTAGTTGGAGGCTAATTACTTTACAATATTGTAGTGGTTTTTGCCATACACTGACATGAATCAGCCATGGATTTACATGTGTTCCCCATCACAATCCCCCCTCCCATCTCCCTCCCCATCCCATCCCTCTGGGTCTTCCCAGTGAACCAGCCCAGAGCACTTGTCTCATGCATCCAACCTGGGCTGGTGATCTGTTTCACCCTAGATAATATACATGTTTCGATGCTGTTCTCTCAAAATCTGGGTGAATTTTAATACTTGGCCCCAATAAATGTCCTGGGGGTTTCTGGGAAGCCCACGCTTACACCTCCGTATTTTGAGGACCATTCATTGACTCCAGTATTGGCTTGATGTACTTTAACGACCTGAAAGTTACTCTTAGAAGAGCTCATCAGGTTCCCTGATGTTTCTCACCCTGTGTAACAAACAAGGCACACCAGGAGATGGCGCTGTGGGTCAACTTTTCCCCCACAATCTGTACTGTGTCGGTTTTCTCCAAGAACCCAGGTGAAAAATCCAGAGACAAAGATTTCATTCCTTTCCTACTGGGGCTAATGAAACTGCCCAAATCTGCAAGCTAAATGAAATCTTTAAAATTAAAATTTAACTTTTAACTACACACGAAAGATGACAATGGACTAACTTGGAACCTTGCTCTAAAGGCATCATATCTAAACTTGAACCAGGAGGAGGTAGTGAGTTGAGTGTTTACTGGTAACTTCTGGTTGTTAAGAAATGGGTCAGGGAAGACTTTTGAGGAAGCCAAGAGGCCAATCTAGGGCTTCCAGAGAGAAATGATTGCAATATAAACAGAGCTTTAAAAAAATACATGTATTTTATGTTGTCCTTGAAAATACAATCATGAAAATGTTAGGCAAAAGCTGCTATCTGCAAAATTAGCATAAGGAAAACATCTGATACTAAGGCCCATAGGATTTTGCCCAAGCCCTTTGTAACCACTAATGCAGTTGGCTCACTTTCCTAGGCATTCTGAGAAAAAGCTAGCAGACTGTTTGGCTTTCCTCTTGTGTATTTATAACTTCTGGTATTTGCAGTTAGAATGCAGCCTGCTGGAATGGATTTTCCTCTCCTACTTGCATGTAAATAACATGACCATGACCCTGTAAATTTCCCACAGGCCACTTTAGACACAGGGTGTTGTTATCCCAGAGGTGGGGTCCCTGCACCATCCCTAAGAGTGTCTAAGCCAATTAGCTCAGTTGGTTTCAGCCTGGCTATAAGACATCCAAGGTCACAGTAACCATCTGTGGCAAGACTAACCAAGTTAGAGAAGAGACAGCCTGTGTAGTCTCCACACCAAGAGGAATGCTCTAACCCAGCAAAATGTGAGTTCCTGGTGACATGGAGAAATATAATGAGCATGGCTGTGTCCCTTGATGGCTAACAGATCAGGCGCTCAACTCAATGACATCATCATTAACAGCAGAGCCCTTTATGTCTATACAGGGCCACCGCCTTCCTAAGAATGAAGTTCTTAGGAAGCCCGTGATTCCTGACTGAGAGCTTTTATTTTGTGACTTTTCACCCAGCTCCTTATGTTTCCTAAATATTTTACCTTTACACACAACACTTAGGAAGAAATGGGAAGATAAATCTGCTCGTTGATAGCATCAGGAAACAGTTTAAAAGAAGGGATGATTTTCCCACTGCAGCTAATTTTCCCATTAGCTGCAAAATTTTAGGGAAATTGTGCAAAACAGATTTCCCGTCATTTATGCCTGCTTTCTACTATGTCTATTAGCTACTATGATCCAGATGTGTTCTTAAGATTTACAGTTGTTTACTTGGAAAGCAAAAACTCATCTGAAACAGAAAATGGATTTTTCAGATAAAGAATAAATATTTGTGGTTGAGATGAAGAAAGTCTTTCTGAGCTAAGTTTCTGTTGCTGGCGGCGTTGAATGGCTGGCACACAGCAATAGCTCACATTCATTACTGAGGGACAAGCTGTGTGCTGAGCACAAGATCAGTTTGACTTTGTTGTTGTTTAGTCACTAAGTCATGTCCAGCTCTTCTGTGATCCTGTGGACTGTAGCCTTTCAGACTCCTGTATCCGTGGGATTCTCCAGGCAAGAATGCTGAAGTGGATTGCCATTTCCTTCTCCAGGTGATCTGCCCAACTCAGAGATTGCTTATGTCTCTTGCATTGCAGGCAGATTCTTAACCACTGAGCCACCTAGTATACATCTCTGAATCCTCACAAAACCTTGTGAAGTAGGTACTGTTATTATCTGCACTTTTAAGGATAAAGAAATAGGTCCTTGAAGTTTAAATGAATTCCTTGAAGTTCCCTGTTAGTTAATGGCAGGGCCATAATTTCAATCCAGGCCATATAATTCCAAGGGCATATTCTTAAAGACTGTCCTATCTTATTTGGCCTATAGCTTATCAGAGACAATCTAATTACAGTCCGAATCCTATTTTTTTTCCCCCAAGCAGGATGACATACTTGTAATTCTATAATTGGGAAGTAGGTACCAACTCCTGTGTTCACATATGCCTCCTTCCATATTTCTCTTCAATAGGTTGCAGGTATGCAGTGAGGTTAGGAATCCCAGGGTCAGTGTGCCTGATTTTTATTAAGTCCTTTGTCTGTTTAACATCTCTCCTTGGAATGGGAGACTACCTTTCCTCTATTGCGCCCAGGTTGGAACTATGTCAAAAATTTTGATGAGATAACACCCATTTGGTATCCTGTTACAATGGAATACTCCAGTCATTTCAGTGCTCAAAAAAAAAAAAAAAAAAAGAAAGTTCTTTTTTTTTATTTAAAAGAAAGTTCTGTAGTTAATAGGGAATATCCTCCTGACCATGCACCCAAGCATCTATCTGTTGATACTTGAGCATATTCTCTGGGGTTTCATCCATTCAAAGTATCCCCTTTATCTCTGACAATACATACAGCATTTTTGTAAAGGAAAATCCCTCAGTAATTATCAAGAATAAAATTTTCTTCCTAGCATTTATACATGTAACTTTAACACAAACATAAAGAACTGGTTTTTAATGTTTATCTTGAACACATACCTTTAAAGGTTTAAAACTTAACTTCCCCTCCCTTCACTTGGAGGCTCCTTGTTATTTCCCTGTGGGCCCTCCTCTCTAAGGGCATCTGCCTTGGGAAGACAGCATGGCATTTTGCTATAGGGGCTTGGATAAAGGGGATGTCACTATAGACAGCAGAAGTTTCCTAGAAGTTGAATTTGAGTTAGATCTTAACAGAAGTGCAGAATTTGGACAGATAAAGAGGTGGGGTTTATCACACAGAAAAAAAGAAGGATGAGCCAAGATTAAGTGCTGAAAATGAACCTATTGGTTTAGACTAGGAAGCCTGATAGAAGAAGATGGTAACTTGCCTATATGGTGTGGGTGTGGGGGTGGGGACATAGCCTGAAAGGATGAGGAATGTACAGTTAATGGAGGAGTCAGTGGGGTTGGCAGAATACCAATGGCAGTATTTTAGTGTGGACATGTCTTTGGAAACCACCTACTCCAAAGGTGGCATCTTGCAGAGGAAGCCATGGAGATTCAAGGTGATGAGGTGAAGTTCCCAGGCTCTCACAGGGTGTCAGTGGCAGAGGGGCCATCCAGCACCTGCTCCTTGGTGCATTCCGGATTCTGGGCTTGGTCTGAGCATAAACATGAAGCCACTGTAGGCCAGGAAGTAAGAAGCCCTTCCACCGTTCAGTGTTAGTTTGTTGGAGGTGTTGAACAGGGAGAAAATCAGAAGGAGAACTATTATTATATTAAAAGCATCTATGGAAAAGGATGAATAAAAAGCATTGGTGAGGATGTGGAGAAAAGGATACCTCATAGGCTGCTGGTATGACTGTAAATTGATGCAATCACTGTGGAAAATAGTGTGGAAGTTCCTCAAAAAAGAAAACATAGAATGATCACATGATCCAGAAATTCCACTCCTGGATATTAATCAGAAGAAAACAAAAACATGAATTAGAAATGACATATATGAGAAAGAAGAATGGAACTGGAGGAATCAACCTGCCTGACTTCAGACTATACTACAAAGCCACAGTCATCAAGACAGTATGGTACTGGCACAAAGACAGAAATATAGATCAGTCGAACAGAATAGAAAGCCCGGAGATAAATCCACATACCTATGGACACCTTATCTTTGACAAAGGAGGCAAGAATATACAATGCAAAAAAGACAACCTCTTTAACAAGTGGTGCTGGGAAAACTGGTCAACCACTTGTAAAAGAATGAAACTAGAACACTTTCTAACACCATACACAAAAATAAACTCAAAATGGATTAAAGATCTAAATGTAAGACCAGAAACTATAAAACTCCTAGAGGAGAACATAGGCAAAACACTCTCCGACATAAATCACAGCAAGATCCTCTATGACCCACCTCCAAGAATATTGGAAATAAAAGCAAAAATACACAAATAAGACCTAATGAAACTTAAACACTTTTGCTCAACAAAGGAAACTATAAGCAAGGTGAAAAGACAGCCCTCCGAATGGAAGAAAATAATAGCAAATGAAGCAACAGACAAAGGATTAATCTCAAAAAGATACAAGCAACTCCTGCAGCTCAATTCCAGAAAAATAAATGACCCAATCAAAAAATGGGCCAAAGATCTAAACAGACATTTCTCCAAAGAAGACATACAGATGGCTAACAAACACATGAAAAGATGCTCAACATCACTCATCATCAGAGAAATGCAAATCAAAACCTCATTGAGGTACCATTACACATCAGTCAGGATGGCTGCTATCCAAAAGTCTACAAGCAATAAATGCTGGAGAGGGTGTGGAGAAAAGGGAACCCTCGCACACTGTTGGTGGGAATGCGAACTAGTACAGCCACTATGGAAAACAGTGTGGAGATTTCTTAAAAAGCTGGAAATAGAACTGCCATATGACCCAGCAATCCCACTTCTGGGCATACACACTGAGGAAACCAGAATTGAAAGAGACACATGCACCCCAATGTTCATCGCAGCACTGTTTGTAATAGCCAGGACATGGAAGCAACCTAGAAGCCCATCAGCAGATGAATGGATAAGAAAGCCGTGGTACATATACACATGGAATATTACTTAGCCATTAAAAAGAATACATTTGAATCAGTTCTAATGAGATGGATAAAGCTGGAGCCCATTATACAGAGTGAAGTAAGCCAGAAAGATAAACACCAATACAGTATACTAATGCATATATATGGAATTTAGAAAGAAGGTAACATTAACCCTAAATGCAAGACAGAAAAAGAGACAGAGATGTATAAAACAGACTTTTGGACTCTATGGGAGAAGGAGAGGGTGGGATGACCTGAGAGAACAGCATCAAAACATGTATATTATCAAGTGTGAAACAGATCGCCAGTCCAGGTTGGATCCATGAGACAAGTGCTCGGGTCTGGTGCACTGGGATGACACAGAGGGATGGGATGGGGAACACATGTAAATCCATGGCTGATTCATGTCGATGTATGGCAAAAACCACTACAATATTGTAATTAGCCTCCAACTAATAAAAGTAATTGGAAAAAAAATAAGAAAAAAAAATAGAAATGACATATACACACCTATGTTCACTACAGATTATTTATAATAGCCAAGATATGGAAGCAGCCTAAGTGTGCATGAGTAGACAAATAGATAAGAAGATGTGGTCTGCATATATAAAATGAACTATTACTAAGCCATAAAAAAGAATTAAATCTTGCCATTTGCAACAACATGGATGGGGTGAGGGGGTCTTATGCTAACAGAGCAACTAAGCACAGCCACCCAAGCACAAACGCAATGCTAAATGGAATAAGTCAGAGAAAGACAAGTGCTGCATGGTACTACTCATATGGAGAATCTGAAAAAGCAAAGCATAAATACAGAGAACAAACAGGCATCTTCCAGAGAAGAGGGAGCTGGGGGAGGAAAGAAATAGGTGAGGGTGATTAAGAGGTACACACTTCCAGTTAAAAGATAAATAAGTACTAGGTATGTAATGTAAAGAAAAGAAAAGACGTGAAAGGCAAAGGAGGAAAGGAAAGATACACTCATTTGAATGCAGAGTTCCAAAGAATAGCAAGGAGAGATAAGAAAGCCTTCCTCAGTGATCAATGTAAAGAAATAGAGGAAAACAATAGAATGGGAAAGACTAGAGATCTCTTCAAAACATTAGAGGTACCAAAGGAACATTTCATGCAAAGATGGGCACAACAAAGGACAGAAATGGTATGGACCTAACAGAAGCAGGAGATATTAAGAAGAGGTGGCAAGAATACACAGAAGAACTATACAAAAAAGATCTTCATGACCCAGATAACCACAATGGTGTGATCACTCACCTGGAGCCAGACATCCTGGAATGTGAAGTCAAGTGGGCCTTAGGAAGCATCACTATGAACAAAGCTAGTGGAGGTGATGAAATTTCAGTTGAGCCAATCAAAATCCTAAAAGACGGTGCTGTTAAAGTGCTGCACTCGATGTATCAGCAAATTTGGAAAACTCACCTGTGGCCACAGGACTGGAAAATATCAGTTTTCATTCTGATCCCAAAGAAAGGCAATGCTGAAGAATGCTCAAACTACTGCACAATTGCACTCATCTCGCACCCTAGTAAAGTAATGCTCAAAATTCTATAAGCCAGACTTCAACAGTAATTGAAACTTGAACTTCCAGATGTTCAAGCTGGATTTAGAAAAGGCAGAGGAACCAGAGATCAAATTGCCAATATTGGTTGGATCATCAAAAAAGCAAGAGAGTTCCAGAAAAATATCTACTTCTGCTCTATTGACTATGCCAAAGCCTTTGACTGTGTGGAGCACAACAAACTCTGGAAAATTCTTCAAGAGATGGGAATACCAGAGCACCTGACCTGCCTTTTGAGAAATCTGTATGCAGGTCAGGAAGCAATAGTTAGAACTGGTCATGGAACAACCGACTGGTTCCAAATTGTGAAAGGAGTACGTCAAGGCTGTAATTGTCACCCTGCTTATTTAACTTATGCAGAGTACATCATAAGAAATGCTGGGCTGGATGAAGCACAAGCTGGAATCAAGTTTGCTGGGGGAAATATCAATAACCTCAGATATGCAGATGACACCACCCTTATGGCAGAAAACAAAGAAGAACTAAAGAGCCTCTTGATGAAAGTGAAAGAGGAGAGTGAAAAAGTTGGCTTAAAATTCAATATTCAGAAAACAAAGATCGTGACATCCAGTCACATCACTTCATGGCAAATAGATGGGGAAACAATGGAAACAGTGACAGACTTTACTTTTTTTGGGCTCCAAAATCGCTGCAGATGGTTACTGCAGCTATGAAATTAAAAGACGCTTGCTCCTTGGAGGAGAAGTTATGACCAATCTAGACAGCATATTAAAAAGCAGAGACATTACTTTGCCAACAAAGGTCTGTCTAGTCAGAGCTATGGTTTTTCCAGTAGTCATGTATGGATGTGAGAGTTGGACCATAAAGAAAGCTGAGTGCTGAAGAATTGATGCTTTTGAACTGTGGTGTTGGAGAAGACTCCTGAGAGTCCCTTGGATAGCATGAAGGTCCAACCAGTCCATCCTAAAGGAAATCAGTCCTGAATATTTATTGGAAGGATTGATGCTGAAGCTGAAACTCCAATACTTTGGCCACTTAATGCGAAGAATTGACTCACTGGAAAAGACCCTGATGCTGGGAAAGACTGAAGGCAGGAGAAGGGGACAGAGGATGAGATGGTTGGATGGCATCACTGACTCAATGGACATGAGTTTGAGCAAACTTCAGGAGGTGGTGATGGACAGGGAAGCCTGATGTGCTGCAGTCCGTGGGGTTGCAGAGTCAGACATGACTGAGCAACTGAACTGAACTGAACTAATGTAATTTACAGGGACTTTTCAGGTGACACTAGTGGTAAAGAATCCACCTGCCAATACTGCAGATATAAGAGATTAGAGTTCGATCCCTGGGTCAGGAAGATCCCCTAAAGAAGGAAATGGAAACCCATTCCAATATTCTTGCCTGGGAAATCCCATGGACTGAGGAGCCTGGCAGGATACAGTCCATAGAGTCACAGAGTCAGACAGGACTGAGTGACTTAGCACAGCAAAACACGTAAAATTTACAACATGATAAATATAATTTACATTGCTGTATGTTATATATTAAAGCTGTTAAGAGTGAATCCTAAGAGTTCTCATCACAAGGGAAAAAAGGTTTTCTATTTTTAAAAGTTTTTACCTGAGTTGGATGTTCACTAAATTTATTGTGATAATCACTTCATAATGTATGTAAATCAAATCATTTTTCTGTATTCTTTGAACCTCTGAACTATGGGCTTCCCTGGTGGCTCAGCTGGTAAAGAATCTACCTGCAATGTTGGAGACCTGGGTTTGATCAGTGGGTTGGGAAGATCCCTTGGAGAAGGGAACAACTACCCATTCTAGCATTCTGGCCTGGAGAATTCCACAGACTGTACAGTCCATGCAGTCGCAAAGAGTTGGACATGACCGAGCGACTTTCACTTTGAACCTATACACCTTGAATTTATAGAGAAGATTATGTAAATTATTTCTTGGTAAACTGGAAGAAAAAAATTATACCTCAAAAAAAAAATGCTTGATGTGGGAACCATGGCCTTAGTTGTTGGCCTGGGGACAAAGGAAATACTGAGATATATTAAAGCAGAAATTGATAGGACCCAATATAGGACTCAGGAGAATCATAAGCTGATTGCAAGTTTCAAGTTTGAGCCTCTTGCTGAATAGTGTCAGGAGGGCAAGAGGGGGAGAATCTGTGTCTGGATATGTTTGGTGAACAGACTTGGTGATAGACAACTGGAAATAACCATTCATTCATTCATGCAGTGAGTACCTATTGAATGTGTACTCTAAGCCATGTGCCACGTGCTTGTTAAACAAGATATGCTTGGACTGGGACCCTCTGGAGCTTTCATTCTAAAGTTTTCTGATGGGGGGAATATGGGCTTAGGTGAAAGTCATGGCTTGTAGCCATCAGCATCATGGTGCTTGACGGGGGACCTCTTGGCAGCTCAATCCAGCACATATCTCGGTAGATTAGGGCTAGTTATGAGGAACAGGTATTTCAGTAAATCATTTTAACGCTTTTCTGAGTATGGGATGATGCAAGAACCCAGGTTCATAAAAATTTTCTTCTGAAACATATCTAACTAAGGACTTGTTTTGCCTGTTTTCCCAAAACACAGTGTCTCATCCTGTCCTTCATCCTGAATTCCTTTCAGGGTGCCCTGTAGTCAGTGCTGATGACTTAACCTTTGTAAAACCATCTAGCAAGAGAAAGCTAGAGAGATATATGGTTTTAATCCAGGCTTGGACTGGCCTTTGGGTAGATGAGGACATTTTGACCAATGCGCTCCTAAAAGATTTAAGAATTTAAGGGCAGGCTTGAGAACACCCCACAATCTCCTGATTAAACAGTAAATGTAGTTGTCAGGGGTTAAGAGAAAATCTTTTTGAATGTTAATACATACTAAAATTGGCCTTGACTGACATTTTCAAAGCCTTGAAATTATAATTTTAATTCTGTTATATCTGAACCCCCTAAAAAACTCCCAGAAGCCATCACAATGTAGATCATACAGGTAAAAGATTAAATGTTAAAAGCAAATCTATAGACCTTCCCTGGCAATCCAGTGCTTTAGGACTCTGTGCTTCCACAGCAGGGAGTGCAGGTCAGGGAACCTGACCTTCAATCCCTGGTCAGGGAACTGACATCGCAATATGCTGCCCAATATGGCTAAAATACAAATCTTTTTAAGAAGCGATTTTATAATGAAAAAAAATTGTCTTAATAACTGAAGTTCTTAATAGTCTTTTCCAGAAATTTCTTCTTAGAGTGAGATGTGTAATGAGAAGAATCACAGAAGTTTACTCTTTGAAAGCCTGCACTGACAGGTGAGCTGAAGAAATTTCTAGATTCCTCAAGGGCAGCCATTCTCCATAGCCTTCTTTGTTCTGCCAACTCCCTGTTCTTCTCCTTCCTGTATAATGTTGTGTGTGTATGTGAGAGAGAGAGATCTTTCCCTTCTTGTCTATGGAGATGCTCAGTACCCTGGCATTTCCTCTTCCCTCTCTTTAACTATATATCTCTCTAGCTTTCTCTTGCTTTTCTTTCCCAGGACATAGAGACTGTTAGAATTTTGCTTCTGTCTTCTCTGACCCATTATGGTTTTACTGTGAATTTTAACACTCAGAATAGCATTACTTTATGCTATACTTCCTGTTGGGAATGGGTGAAAAGTGTCTCACTGTGTCCCCCATGTGTAGACAATAATAATCTTTGTGCCTGGAGCAGCTGAGAAGGTCAGCTCTGGGAACTTTGGGTCTTAAGTTATAGCAGCACATCTCAATCTTTTCTGAAGTGCACTGTGAACAATTTGCAACCACTAATACTCTTAACCCTCAAGTATGTGAATGGTAATTCTCAGAAAAAAATCAGAGAAGATGGCAAGTTATCCCTAAAATCAGTCATCCTCACTCTTTGCATTCTTGTGCTTTCTGGCATAGAGGAGAAACCCACAACGCTGCAGAAGTGAATCAGAAAGGAAAATAACCCACAGTCAATCTGGGTACCCATGAGTCTGTGTGTTCAAGGTGTTTTTATATATTATTATTATTTTTAAGGGTAGGAAGTGGGAACTGCATCACGGAACTATTTGGGGGTGAAAATCCAGATTTAATAATGAATCAAGCAACTCTGAGTTCCAGATATCTTCCCTCATGAATACTGAAGTTTTTCTGAGTAACGGAGAATGAAAAGAAATTTCTACCTTAGTGTGAAAGTGTTAGTTGCTCAGTTGTGTCCGACTCTTTGTGACCCTATGGACTATATAGCCCACCAGGCTCCTCTGTCCATGGAATTCTCCAGGCAAGAATACTGGAGTGGGTGGCCATTCCCTTCTCCAGGGGATCTTCCTGGAGAAGATTCAGGGATAGAACCTGGGTCTCCCACATTACAGGCAGATTCTTTACTGTCTGAGTCACCAGGGAAACCGCCCTTAGTGTAGGTATGTGAAAATGTATAGACTGGCTTCCAGGCTCCACAGCACAGGCTCCATAGTTGTGACGCACAGGCTTCGTTGCTCCCGGGCTTGTGGCGGCTGCCGCGACTGTTGAGTCTGAGCTCCCTAGAGCCTGTGCCTCTGTGGCAAAAAAGGCCACCCCAAAGAGAAGCCAGCACACTGCACCTGTTCTCTACAACTAGAGAAAATCATGCAAGGCAATAAGACCCAGCACAGACAAAACTAACTATAAACTTAAAAAAATGTATAGACTGAACATGATCCATAATTAATTGTACAAATTTAGCTTCATCACACACACCTTGCTCTTCAGAGACCTGCCCAGACATTCGGCCCTGCCCATTACTGACCAGCGCTTACTGTTTCTCTGCCTGTCTCTGTTTCTCTCTTTTGCTTTCCTGCTCTCCTTCCTTCCCTGCCTGCCTCCCTCACTTATGCCCTCACCAGACCCCATCTCTCCTCTTCTCTGAACAGAGAGTCTGTCTCCCTACAGCGTGGCTGTCTGCCAGGAATAATGGAAATGCTGAAAAATTCTGTGGTTAGGGGTGAAGCCAACAGTGAGTGAGGCTCCTCCATCTCTCCCGTCCCCCCCAAGACTCCCTCCTCACGCAGGACACCTTCAAGCTGGGGGCGGGGAGCCCGGGACCGGTGGCCAGGAGAGACAGGGGAATCTTGTTGCCTCTTGCTGCCTGCTCTGTGCCCTGAGGCAGGAATTAAGCACATTTTCTGGAGGTGCTGGGAGCATGGGAGAGTGCCAAGCAGACACAGCTCTTCCTCAGAGAGGAAGAAAGGTCCCCCCAAAACTACATGAGTTCTGCCCCCACTCCCCAGCACCCCATGGACATCCAGCACACACATGGGCCCAACAGAGTAAATACCAACATGCCTTCTGGGTCCATCTGGCTCTGTTAAAACTCCTCCCCTGTGTGTTTGGGTTAGTTCATGAGAGAATTTCCAGGACTCTTGAAATGCTTGTGGGTAACCTGGAATTTCCTGACAGACCTGGATGTGAGATCACTAGCCAGCTTTAGGGATCCTTGCCTTCTGTGAGTGACAAAGACATTTGTGTAAAAGTGAGTTGCAGAAAACCTTTGCACACTTTTGAGCCTTCAATTCCCAACTATAAAAGTTCTAGGATGTGGCAGAGAAGGCCTAATTCTCAATCAAGCTAGAGATATACAGGCAGCTCTCACTTGTCTTTGGCTCACTCTCAAAGTCAGCTTTTAGTATTTGTGGGTACAGGCCATGTGACTACAAGATCAATAATCATTTTCTTAGTTCTCTTTGAAGTTGAAAGGTAAAGGCCTTATGGGGCTCATTGGAATTCCCAAGGTCTCATAGGCCAAGACTCAAAACAGTGGTTGAACAGTTGATGTTCTGAAGAGAGACTTGGTTGACTTTCCCAGCCAATGCTAGACCTAAATTCCTCCAAGAGAAAGCTCAGAAATGGCCTTCTGTGCTCTCCTTTTGAGATGGATAGTAAAGGCCACTCTCACCGAAGCCACTATCAAGCATACACACGCATGCACAGAAACCTTTCGTGCATGCCACCACTTTCCTTAACTGTCAGTAGTATTAGCACATTTCTTTCTCAGAGATCACATCATTCTGTTGCTATTGATCCACTTAAAAAATTATTCACTCTGCATGTGCCATATCCTTTATTAGGTAGTGGGGAAATAATCATGAGGGAGATAGTCCCAGGTCCCTGCCTCTCAAAAGTGTAAAATCCCCATCAAGCAGGAAAGAAAGTCCCTCTGATGCCACGCTGATGGGCACAGGCTCCAGAGCCCAGAAGATACTGCTTGTCTTGTCCATCCCTCCCTCTTGATATTGTGGCTTCAGGATGCAAATAAAAAGTGTCACCTGCCATATCAGCAAATAAAGGCTGTTACAGCCATCAAACCACTAGAGGCACCCCTACCCTTCTACGGTGAGCCCTGAGGGAATTCACGATGGAGACAAACAGGCATGCCAGCTGCCGAGCCCTCAGCCACTGCAGCTGGCCCCCAGGGACCCAGGCTGGGAAAGGACAGGACACTGCCCCTAGACAGCTAAGGTGCATATCAAAGGAATAATTTCAATAAGCCCAGACTCTTGCATCTGCTCATCCATAAAAAGGTGCTAAATCCATTAACTTGAGATATCTGGTTTTCCTTAATTGGTGGTAATTTTATGAGATTCCGACTATCTAGTCTTTGTTGCAAAAACTCCTATATATCCTGGATCCTCTCTTACCTCTTTGGAGCAGTCCCTCAGAGCTAGCTGAGAGTCTGCATCCTGGGCTTAAGTCTTCAGTTTAGTTTGCCAAATAAAACATAATTCTCAACTTTTAGGTTGTGCTCTTTTTTTTTTTTCCCCCTTCAATCAACAAGGAGTAGCTGCAGCAGCCCTGACCTTGGTTCCAGTCCTTCCATTTTCGGCTTTTCTAAGAGAGATGTTTGGGCAGGACAAAGAAGCGGTTTCCCAAACCAGAATGCAATTCTCTAGGCCACCCACTTTTGACCACCATTTGATGATGTTCTAATAGTTTCAGCAAAACCTATGTGACTTAGATTCACTCCAAGAAGCAAAATGAACCTGTAAATGCTCTTCCTGTGCTCAAAAAAGTCCCAATTTTTTACTTTCCTTCTAATCGTTATCATTCAATCCACCAAGGGTCCTATGCCAGGAAATTGGCTATACGGATAAGGAAATAAATACAAACATGGAGCATCTAGAGAGAGGGCCATGCGAGGCAGCAGGGGTCAGACAAGAGGTCATTCTTTGGGGCTGAAATAACCAGGGACTGTTTCCGAAAGGGATGACATGGGATCTGAAGCATGAAAGAGAAATGAAATGTGGCTAAGGGAGGCATTTTTATTAGAGGAAAAATATGTGTACAGGTGTAGAGAAAGAGGTATTTGTGGCATGTATGATGGCAAGGAGGAGATGCCCACCTGGAGCTCCAGGTTTTGTTTGGATAGAAACCCAGCTGCTCTGTCCAGGGATGTCACCCAGGGATCTCCATGGCTCAGAGAGAACTTTCCTTGTGGAGAAAGCAACTCACATGGCCTTTTGCCCATCACTGCCACTACCAGAAAGCCATTAAGATAGAAATTAGGAGAAAACAGCTCATTTCCTCATCCTTTGCTGAAAGCATCCATTTTCCAGGGGCACTTTTGTAAACAAAGAATTTTCCTGTGCTAAGGGATAGATGAGTTTCTTTAATAAACAACAGGTTGAAGGAAATGATCACACACTAGTACTCAAATCCCCCAGTGTTCCATGGCACCCTTCATGCATCAGAATGGAAAAAGCAGAGTTCTCCTAATGGCCACAGCCACGTGACCTGTCTACAAAGAGAAAGGCCTTGGACTGCCAAGAACTGAAGCCAAGACAAGACCATAAAAGGTACATTCTCTGTCGAGGTGATGCAGTAGGTATAAAGCTGTTCTGTCTGAGATCTGTAAAGCTGCTTGTGCGGGGGCTGGATTGTGAATTTGACTGGCAGCCAACTGTAAGCCAGCAGTGAGGAAAACCTATCCTCAATAGATATCCATGCCAACACGTGGGCACAGCATCACTGTGGACAAAGCTGGCCATCAAGAGCATCCTGGGTGACAGCGACTGTGTCAGAGAATCAATACTGGACTCAAATACCACCACAGCCCAAGACCTTTCCAAAGAAAGCTTTCAGCATCCATCACCGTAAACATCAGACATGGCTCTGTTTGTGCTCCTGAGGTTTTCTCTTCCCGGCAGATGTGGGGAAGGATCCTCTGGTGAAATATACTTAATTCTCAGGTCCTGGAAACCTTAGGTTCCTTTTTCCTTCATATGGTGAGAGAGAAGAGTGAACCAAATGGATGAACCTGCTAGGGCGTTTCCAATCGAAGTTACAGAACATGACTCTCACTGGAAAACAAGGGCTCCCTCTCACCTTTCATCCCTTTTCAAACCCCATCTGTCTCATAACTTCCGAAAGCATTGGTGCTCAAGTCACGCTTCCAGGCCATGCTGTCAGCCTCCCGGCTTCCATACCCTTTTGCCTGCCATTCTCCTTGGCCTGGGGTTCTTTCCTCTCTCCCTGGTTATCCTAAATCAAATCCAACTTTCAAGATTCATCTCAAATGTCTCTTACTCAGAACAACTTCCTTGATCACCGCAGCCTTGTTGAAAGTTTCCTGCCCTTTAGCCACTATGGCTTTGCTGAGTGACATTAACTAATGACAGTAGCGCTGTGTGTGACATGTCGCCTCCTGTAATGATCATCTGTGAGTTAACCCCCTAATTAACCCAAAAGCTTGGAGAGGTGGAAGGGATGGGTCATGTATGACTCATTTTTTATGCCCTGCTATCCAAATTTCTTTGTGTTTAATTTCTAGACACACATTGGTTCTCCAGATCAATGTAGACACATTTAAGAGGTAAGTTATTTGGAGTTTGAAGGATTTGCTGAAGAAATAAGCTAGAACCAAAACACTACTCCATCAGACATCAAGAAATCATGCCTAGGCTTCATGCTTGTGAAGTTCTTTTGGTTTCTTACTAAACCCAAGACATATTGAATTTGTGATTCAGAGCTTGTGTACTGAACATCTGAGCCTAAAAGAAATATTGCCAATGATTGATACAGTGATGGATACAAACTGGGAAAGAGAAGAAAGCAGCATATTCCCAGGGGGGTGAGATGGAGGTCATCATAGGCTACTATGGGAGTGGCCAGCCTGGACATTAATTTGGGGTCTCTCTGGTTCTAGTCCACTGAGATATGGAGGAAACCTTTGGTCAAGATGAAGAATCCCCAGGACGGTTTGGGATTGAATGAAGCAAGGCGATTGGAGCCCGCCGGCGGCGAGCGGGAGCGAATTCCCCACCCCCGCGGAGCCCAACCTCTCAGAAGACGCCTCTGGAACCCGGCTCTGGGTTCTGCGTAAATGGTTTTTGCAGATGAGCTTGGTACGGAGGTCCGTAAAACGCCCCTGGCTGCGAGGGAGATGTGGCGGCGGCGATCTGGATACGTGTGTGTACGGGTGGGGGTGCCAGGTCCCTGAGGTCCGGCGAAGGTGGGGGCTGGCCGGTGATGACTGCCTAACGGTTAGGGCCGCGGAGCTACAGGGTCCCTGGGGTGCAGTTTCCATCTATAATTCCTGTTGCCTCAGCTAATCTTCCTCTAGGTAGCTCTTGTTCACATTTAAAGCCATTCACAGTGAAAACTTGACTACTTCCTTGTTGGGCGGTCCTTACCTTGTAAGTTAACTCAAAATTCCCTTTTTGTACTGAGATATAATTCACATGCTAATAAAACACACCTGTTTTAAATGTACAATTCAGAGGATTTTAGTATACTCACAGAGTTCAACAGCTATTACTGCTGATGACAGAATCATTTTCATCACCTTGCAAAGAAAAATCATACCCATTAGTAGACTATGTCCTATTCTCCTGTCCCCTCAGCTATGCAAAACCATGAATCTACTAACCAGGCAATCTCTGTGGAGTTGCCTATTCTGGACATTTCACTGAAAAGCAATGACACAATTTACAACCATTTATGTTTGACTCCTTTCACTTTGGATAATGTTTTCAAGGTTCATCCATATTGCAATGTGAATCAGTACTACATTCCTTTTAATGGCTGAATAATATTTTATTGTATGGATATACCACATTTTTTATCCATTCGTCAGTTGATGGATATTTGGATTGTTTCCACTTTTTGGCTATTATGAATACTACTGCTATAAAAGCCATACAAGTAATTTTTTCCTTTTTTTGTGGACATTTGTTTTAAATTTTCCAGTGAAAGGAATTGCTGGGTCAACTGACCACTCAGTCTTAACTTTCTGGGGAACTGTTTTCCAAAGTTACTTCAATGTTTTATATTCCCACCATTTCTCCATAGTCTCACCAATATTTCTGTCTGTCTTTTTGATTATAGCCATCCTAGTGTGTGTGAGTGGTGTTTCATGTGGTTTTGATTTGCATTTCCTTAATAATGTTGAGCATTTTTTTCATATGTTTATGGACCATTTATATATCTTCTTTGGAGAGATGTCTACTCAAATTTTTGGCCCATTTAAAAATTGGGTTATTTTCCTCCTGGTATTGAGTTGCAAGAGCTCTACTTATAATTACAAACTTCACTTTTATCACATGTCTATCAATTATTTACCACAATAGTTGTATATTTACTGTAATATACAGTCCTTAGCATGCTGATGTCCTGCACTATTTTTTTTTTTTCAAAAAATTATTTATTTATTTATTTATTTTTGGCTTCCTTGCTATGTGGGGCCTTCTCTAGTTATAGATGAGCGGGGGCTACTCCCTACTTGCAATGCATGGGCTTCTCGTTGCAGGGGCTTCTTGTGTTGTGGAGCACAAGCTCCAGGGGCAAGGGCTTCAGTAGTTGTAGCTCACAGGCTCAGCAGTTGTAGCTCACAGGCTCAGCAGTTGCCTATATCTGTGTATTAAAAAGGATGGCATGCCACTTTGGGAAGAGAAAAGAACCACTTCCTAATTGGATCTATATTATTTTTTATTGGTGCACAACAAATTATCACAAATGTAAAGGCTTAAAGCAACACACATTTATTATGTCAGTGTTTCCAAGGATCAGGAGTCTGGGCATCGCTAAGCTGGGTCCTTTGCCCAGAATCACACAAGCCTGCAATCAGAAGTGTTATGTTCTCATCAGGGGCTCAGCTAGAGAAGATCCACTTCTACACTCCCTCAGCCTGGCATGAGGAATAGCAGAACAGACTTCCTTGCAAAAGGACAGAAATGGTAAGGACCTAACAGAAGCAGACGAGATCAAGAAGACATGACAAGACTACACAGAGGAACTATACAAGAAAGGTCTTAATGACCTGGATACCCGTGATGCTATGGTCACCCTCCTAAAGTTAGATGCCCTGGAGTGTGAAGATAACTGGGCCTTAGGAAGCATTACTGCAAACAAAGCCGGTGGAGGTGATAGAATTCCAGCTGAGCTATCTCAAATCCTAAAAGATGATGCTGTTAAAGTGCTGTACTCAACATGTCAGCAAATTTGGAAAACTCAGCAGTGGCCGTTGAACAGGAAAAGGTCAGTTTTCACTGCAACCCAAAAGAAGGGCAATGTCAAAGAATGTCCAAGCTAAGGTGGCAATTGCACTCATTTCACATTCTAGTAAGGTTATGCTGAAAATCCTTCAAGCTACGCTTCAACAGTACGTGAACCAAGGAATTCCATGTGTACAAACTGGGTTTAGAAAAGGGATAAGAACCTGAGATCAAATTGCCAACAGTTGTTGGATCATGGAGAAAGCAAGGAAATTTTGGAAAAACATCTACTTCTGCTTCATTGACTATGCTAAAGCTTTTGACTGTGTGGATCACAATAAACTGTGGAAAATTCTTATAGAGATGGGATACCAGACCACCTTTACCCATCTCCTGAGAAATCTGATGAAGGTCACGAAGCAACAGTTAGAACCAAACATGGAACAACTGACTGGTTCAAAATTGAGAAAGGGGTACAGCAAGGCGGTATATTGCCACCTTGTTTATCTAACTTCTATGCAGACTACATCATGTGAAATGCCAGGCTGGATGAATCCCAAACTGGAGTCAAGACTGCCAGGAGAAATATCAACAACCTCAGATATGCAGATGATATCACTCTAATGGCAGAAAGTGAAGAGGAATTAAAGAGCCTCCGATGAAGGTGACAAAGGAGAGTGAAAAAGCTGGCTTAAAATTCAACATTATAAAAAACTAAGATCATAGCATTCAGTCCTATCACTCCATGGCAAGGAGAAGGAGAAAAAGTGGAAGTAGTGACAGATTTTCTTTTTTTGGTCTCCCAAATCATTGTGAATGGTACTGCAGCTATGAAATTAAAAGATGCTTGCTGCTTGGAAGACAAGCCATGACAAACCTAGATAACATATTAAAAAGCAGAGATGTCACTTTGCCGACAAAAGTCTGTCTAGTCAAAGGTATGGTTTTTCCAATAGGCATGTACAGATATGAGAGTTGGACCATAAAAAAGGCTGAGCACCAAAGAATGGACACTTTCAAACTGCGGTGTTGGAGAAGACTCTTGAGAGTCCCTTGGACTGCAAGGAGATCCAACCAATCCATCCTAAAGGAAATCAGTCCTGAATATTCCTTGGAAGGACTGATGCTGAAGCTGAAGCTCCAATACTTTGGCCACCTGATGCGAAGAGCCGACTCTTTGGAAAAGACCCTGATGCTGTGAGAGACTGAAGGCAGGAGGAGAAGGGGACGACAGAGGATGAGATGTTTAGATAGTATCACTGACTCAAATTTTTGATGAATTTGAGAAAACTCTGGGAGATGTGAAGGACAGGAGAGCCTGGTGTGCTGCAGTTCATGGGGATGCAAAGAGTCAGACATGACTTAGCAACTGAACAACAACAAATGGGACTCAGAGCCTCCTGCTTCTTCAAGGTCAGTAGAAGAGAGACTCTCTCACTTGATTAAGTCAGGCCCATCTCATGCTCTCCCTTTTGATTAATGCAAGTCAGTTGATTTGGGACTTTACTTATACTGCAAAACTCCTTCACCTCTGTCATACTCTGTTGGCTACAAGCAAGTTACAGGTCCCTTCCACACTCAAGTGGAGGGAGTCATACAAGGGCATGAGCTATTGGAAGCTTTCTTAGATGTGTCTGCTACATGATACTAGCTGAAAAAGGGTTTTCTACTAAGAAAAAGAAACACCATGAATTTTAAAAAACATAAGGCCATTAAATCACTTTCCTGGCTACAGAAGCTCCAAAGTTGTTCCTGTTCAAGCCTTTTCCACCCAGTGACATAAAGGCTACAAAAGGAAAGTGCATAAATGATACTGTCAGGCATCAGAGTCTTTTTAGTACATAACAGTCATAAGTCTTGCAACCTCTGACTTTTATTAGAAAGCCCATATTCTCCATAACCACATATCAATAATGATAATAAGAGCTAAAGCATGTATAGTGCTTTCTGTGGTCTGGTACTGTAGGCAAACTGCTATGTAATTTCCACGATCAGTCTTAGAAGTTGGTGTTGTTTTGTTTCCCGTCCTGTGTTACAGATGAGGGAACTGGATATAGAGTTCAGGTGGACATGCCATTAGAAGCAGAACCTGGACTGAACCTAGGAAGTCTGCACTCAGACCCACCATGCTCTTTGCCTCTCCAAGAGCTGAAGACTGATCCAGCAGAGGAAATGTGAATCTGGGTGTCATCAAGACTTCAGGCCAAAAAATGTCCACTAGCTCAATGTTGTCTATGGAAATAGGTTTCTGCTGGGTCATTATAAAAACTGTTGACTAATACTCCAAATTCACTGCAGAAAATGACTGCAGTCATGAAATTAAAAGACACTTGTTCCTTGGAAGAAAAACTATGACAAACCTAGACAGCATATTAAAAAGCAGAGACATTACTTTGCCAACAAAGGTCCATCTAGTCAAAGCTTTGGTTTTTCCAGTAGTCATGTATGGATGTGAGAGTTGGATCATAAAGAAAGCTGAGCATCAAAGAATGGATGCTTTTGAACTGTAATGTTGGAGAAGACTCTTGAGAGTCCCTTGGATTGCAAGGAGCTCAGACTGTCAATCCTAAAGGAAATCAGTGCTGAATATTCATTGGGAGGACTGATGCTGAAGCTGACGCTCCATTACTTTGGCCACATGATGCGAAGAGCCGACTCATTGGAAAAGACCCTGATGCTGGGAAAGATTGAAGGCAGGAGGCAAAGGGCATGGCAGAGGATGAGATGGTTGGATGCCATCACCAACTGAATGGATGGGAGTTTGAGCAAACTCCGGGAGTTTGTGATGGACAGGGAAACCTGGTGTGCTGCAGTCCATGGGGTCACAAAGGGTCGGATACAACTGAGCAACTGTACTGAACTGAACACTCACAGAACCAAAGAGAAGAACGTAGTTTAAAACCCTAAGAAAACCCCTCATATGTCCATTTTGTAAGCCACCTTTGGTTGCAGGAAAGTATCCCTCACTCAGCTGCACTAAAGAAGCTAATGTTCTGTACATACCATTACACAAGGCATCAAACCATTCACCTAACATACTATTAAGGGACAGTTACGGGTCAGGCCCTGTGCTGTGTACCAGGGACCCAGTGGGAGAAAAGTGTCACAATTCCTCTTCCAGGGACATAACACTCTGGTGCAGGGAGGGCACAATAGAGAAACAGATACAAATAAGATATCAAGATAACTGTAGGTGTTACTCTGAGAATAAGACAAAATGATGGTTGAGACTGGCACCCATGGATACCACTTCTCTGGATTGAAAAACTAAAGCTTGTAAATCTGTTAAGGGCCATAATGAGTGCTTTTAATCTTGAGAGAAGAAAACCAACAAGTAAACTAATTGAGAAAAAACATGATGGACGGAGCAGTCTCCTGCTGAAGGCTGAAGTCAGTCAGGCCCTTGTGTATCTTCATGCCTCTCCCAGTCCCAGCTCTTTCCTTTCTGTGCTTCCATCCACAGTCACCTTTCTCCTGACCCCGCCTCAGTCCAAACAACTGCCAGCTCCCAGAATGAACACAGTGAACCTCTGAGCTCCCATGTTCTGCCCAGCCAGATGCCATTCATTCCAGGAACCCAGGGAGCTGAGTTTTACCCATTCCTCTTAGACTGGTCCTGGGGTGTGAACCCTGCGTGGGTTATTTCATGGATATTGGACTGTCTGGTACAGACCCTTTTGTGTGTCTCTCACTTCTTTCCTTGGGGACTGGGGGTCCAAAACTTTCTATCAGACAGGCCATGCCAAGTGGGACCCCAGAAGCAAAATTGGGTTTTCAGCTGAGATGCAGTTAGCTGCAATGTCTTAACCCTGGAACTTTAAAATTAGACATGTGCAGTTAAGTACCCCAGAGCCAATTTCTGGGTATCCAGCCAGTCACTAGAAAACACAGAACTGTGTTTTAGGTCTTGCTTCCCTATTTGAAGCAGTTCTCTTTATGTCTTACTTCATTCCCACAAGAAGTGCTGTCTTTTCTGGCCCCTTGGAACTGGCAACAGGTTTTGGTTCCTAGAAATCTCTTTCTCCTCCAGACTCACCACAACCCAGTCCAGTCCTGAGAGCCTGCCCTAGCTTGGGCCAGCCTGGCCACTGGCCAAGAGGCTGGGATGAGAGCTAGAAAGCTGAGTCAGGTGACTTCAGGTCTCCTCTGACACAGCAAAGGTTCAGATTTACAAGTGAGTCTTAACAGTAGGGCCCCCTGAAACAGCATTTCTACTCCATTCAAGCTCATTTGTCAGTAGGTAGTTAGATCTAAGCTCAGGTCAGGTCATCCATGGGGATGTCAAAGAGCTTTGGCAAGTTTCAGCTACACATGGCAACTGCCTCCGTCACCTCTCTGCATTACGACACCCCAGACCAACAGCCCCCCCCCCCCCCCAGACCTGTCCAGGAAGGGCACCAAGTCCTGCATCGTTAACAAGCTCCTCAGGTGCTTCTGACCTGCTGCCCAGAATTACTGTCATGAAAAGAAGATGGCTAGATATCTGAGAGCAACCCCGGCCCCTCTCCCCGCAATGTAAAGTGGTTTTCTATTGCAACAAGAAGCATATTCCCCAATAATGCAGACTTAACTGTGCCATTTCAGCTTCTAGTTTTGGAATAATTCTCCTGGATAATCCACAGAGAGGATAAAAGACGGGTTCCCAGGAATCTGCTCCGCTCTTCTCGTACTTTCTTTGGTGATTTTGGTCAGTAGTCATAAGACCTTGATTTCTGGCTTAGCTTTTCAGACTGAGGGACTCCTCAAAGCAAGATGATGAACTTTCAGGGAAAGTAGGCTCCTGAGTGCACTATAATAGGAAAGGAGTGGAGGGCTCTGGTTTTCTTCAGAATTCCTCCTGCTGAAGGCCTCATCAATACAGAGCACTTCAGTGAGGGCCCAGGCAGGACTTTCCAAAGCAATTTCCAAAGGTATAAACATGCTGGCTGTTTTGGAAAATGTGAGAATCCCTGGTCACCATCAGTTTGTAATTGTTGAATTTTACAAGTGAGGTTAAAAGGAAGAATTTTGGTAACAGATTTCTCAAATCAAAATAACAAGGACAAAATTATCCCCAATTTGTTATTCTTGATGACATAAATAGAACATGCTGTTTGACAGAAATTCTTTTTCAGTCTCGTATTTTCTTCTAAAGGAGAGTCTGGATGGGTTTTCTTTTTTTATGTGCTATGCTCAGTTTCCTCAATCGTATTGTGACCCTATTGACTGTAGCCCGCCAGGCTTCCCTGTCTACGGAATTCTCTGGGCCAGAATACTGGAGTGGGGAGGCATTCCCTTCTCCAAGGGACCTATCTTCCTGACTGACCAGGGGATCACATCCACATCTCCTGTATCTCCTGCATTGCAGGCAGATTCTCTACCTGCTGAGTAATTGGGGAAGCCTTATTTTTTTGATTGATTAAATCTATGTTGTTAAAGCAAATTAAAGAAAGCATGTGTAAAAATAAAATTAAAAAAGAAAAATAATCCAGTCTGGGAAGCTCACTTCATGGCAGATGCCTCGTGGCTGGAATGTTACCTGCTTCCTCCAAACCCCCATCTCATAATGTACCTCACCCCAGCCAACCCTGAGGGACATGAGAATGGGCCTGTCAGGTAAGGAGAAAGATGGGGGAGCCCTCAAATGAGGTCACCATCCACCTATGTGTAGGCCTCCTAGCAGGACCACCACCATCTTCCAAGTCTGCTTCCTCCCTGCCTGCCCACTACACCATGGTCTCTGCAACTGTCAGAAGCAACCATTTTACAGCCAATTTTCCTAACCTTAAAGTGCTTCAAAAGTTTCCTGCCCAGTGAATATCTGGTTTGTGGATTATTTGGCCCCAGGCATATCCATTTGCATTTTTCCATGATGATTCGCATTTTTGTCCCTGCCTTTCCCATTTTCCTAATTCCTTTAGGTTATTCCTCTGCTGTGCTCGGTGTTTGTCATATTTCTCCCCTCAGAATCATCTGTGAATTTCATTTTCAAGCTACTCCCTGAGGCTGTTAGTAAAGACAGGTCTGAGTGAGATGGGAGGGAAGGCCACTTCTCCTGTGAACCCCCAGAGCCCACCCTCTGGAGCCAGCCCAGCGTCCTGAGGGCTGTTTCCTTCCACCCAGCACATTTTTCCATCCATGTGACAGGATGGCAGCCAATATGCTCTGCCTTCATTTATGCCACGTCTAAGGACCCTTTATTAACTGTCACATTTCAGAATTCACACATAGAACCGTTGTTACTGTCAGTTTTTATGCTGGGGTCACACCCCCCAAAAAAGGGTTTGCCTTCACCTCAAGAGCCACGTGGGAGATTGTTGTCAGTTTAATATGTTCAATATGGAAACACAATCCTCTCTCTCTAGCCCTGTGGGGAACCACATTCCGTTCTATACCTCCAAACTGTTCCGAGGGTACCCTTCACTCTTCTTTTACTCTTGTACAGAATAAGCAATCTCCCTTCAGGAGAGTCAGCGGGGAACCAAAGCCTTTCCGTCCTTCTAAAGTTACTTTGAAATTGGTCTGTAGTGTTTTCCTCCACCACTGAGCCCCTGAGTTCTCACTTGATGCAGAGTCCTGCTGATCAAGACCTGACTTGGCCAGCTGGCAAAGCCTAGTTCCATGTAGGTCTTGGAAAGCAGGAAAAGGGTTGAAATCAGGATGCTCAGGAAAAAGAGGCAAATTAGATTTTAAAATGAGATTTGTGGGTAGAAGGAGCCCTGGAGAGAATTCTCTGCCTGAATTGGCTTCTGACATCAACCTCCTCTGTGGGTCTGGCCAGTTGCTCCACCTGCTTGAGCTAATTTTCTCAGTCTTATGGTAAGAGATGAGAACTTGAGAGTCTAAGGCCAGATACAGATCTATGAGTCTATCTGAAGAACTGCACAGAGCCCAGAAAAGAAAGTGTCCTTCCCAATGGACGTTCTTACTGAAGAGGCAATGACTGTGGGACTGAGAGTTGGGCGTCCTCAAGAACTGCAGAGCTCACTTTAAAATGGCTGTCTGAATCATGTTTACTGTGAAACTTCTTTTTATAGCATCACCAAGGAGATAGGCTCAAAGCCAGGACTGGCTAAAACTGTGAAGCATAGGGTTTGTGTCTATTTCTTTGCATGGCAGCTTTTTAAAGGATTTGCTCACATTGGTCTCACACCCTTTCTCCTTGGGTGGTTGGGGTAAGGTTGCAGGGGTGAGGGGTGGGTGTCTATCCTATGATCTAGTATGAAGCACTTCATTCAGGTGCTTACAAGTGACACAAAATGTCACCTCTCTAGAGTACTTTCATTCATTGGAATACTCAGATGAGGACTCCTTCAGGTACCATTTTATCTATTCATTCTTGAATATTAAGTACCAGGCACAGTGATAAACACTGGGTACACAAAGATGAATAAGATAAAGTGCCTACCCTCAAAGAGTTCACTCTTTGGCAGGGAAATCAAGTAAAGAAATCAAGAGAAATCAAGTTTTCTTGTGGCCCAGGCGATAAAGAATCTGCCTGCAATGCAGGAGATCCTGGATTCGATCTCTGGGTTGGGCAGATCCCCTAGAGAAGGGGATGGCAATCCACTCGAGTACTCTTGCCTGGACAATTCCATGGACAGAGGAGCCTGGCAGGTTATAGTCCATGGGGTTGCAAAGAGTTGGGTACAACTCAGTGACTTTCACTTTCAAGTGAGTGAACAGAAAGTTGTAACATATTTACAAGAATGACTAAGATTTTTTTGATGGGATAATCACATAGCTTGCAGTACAAGCCAAGACATTTTCTAAAGAGCCATGGTGTTAACTAATATATCTAAAGAAATGCACATACCAGGTCCATCATGGGTGAATTAGCCTATATGGTCAACCCCGCTAATGAGAAAGTGTTGCTATGAAGCCCCCTTATGTCACCACTGAGACAGGGCCACACATGACTCAGGTAAGATCTACTGCCCCCACTGACCAGAGGATTATGTGACCTAGGTGACACCTGACACAAAATCAGCATCAGCTTGCAATTCGATCGCAGGATTTTCTGCAAACAATGCTCCTCTCCTTCCTCTCTCCTCCCTTCCCTCCCAGTGGCTCCCCAGCAGAAGAGGATATTGGGAGAATCGTAACACAAAAAGGATTAGTGTTCTAGGTGTCTATTCTATGAGAGAATAACTTGCTGGGTCCCTTGTAAGTCTCTGTCCTCAGAATCCATTGGCCTGATCTCTCTCTTTGGGTAATTTTAATTTACCTCACTGTAAAGTCCTCAAAATGCCACACATAGACTCACTCCTCCCAAACTGGATTACAAGTGAAATTGTTTTATAATAAACTTCTCCTTTCATCTAGGTCTTCTGCATCATTTTGACTTTAATACTATATGCTCTCATGATTGTATATGATTGTATGAGTTTTTACTGTAGAAATTATTTTTCTGCACCCTTAACCCAAGTCCAGGTCTGCCGGCCTCCCACCTCCCGTGTTTTTTTGTTTGTTTGTTTGTTTTGGCCAGGTAGTTACGTTCAGGAATTTTTTTTTGTACCATATTTTATTTTATTTTATTTTTTTCATTTATTTTTATTAGATGGAGGCTAATTACTTCACAACATTGCAGTGGGTTTTGTCATACATTGACATGAATCAGCCATGGAGTCACATGTATCCCCCATCCCGATCCCCCATCCCACCTCCCTCTCCACCCGATTCCTCTGGGTCTTCCCAGTGCACCAGGCCTGAGCACCTGTCTCATGCATCCCACCTGGGCTGGTGATCCGTTTCACTATAGATAATATACATGCTCCCTCTGGGTCTTCCCAGTGCACCAGGCCCGAGCACTTGTCTCATGCATCCAACCTGGGCTGGTGATCTGTTTCACCCTAGATAATATACATGTTTCGATGCTGTTCTCTCAAAACATCCCACCCTCGCCTTCCCCCACAGAGTCCAAAAGTCTGTTCTGTACATCTGTGTCTCTTTTTCTGTTTTACATATAGGGTTATCATAACCATCTTTCTAAATTTCCTATATATGTGTTAGTATGCTGTAATATTCTTTCTCTTTCTGGCTTACTTCACTCTGTATAATGGGCTCCAGTTTCATCCATCTCATTAGAACTGATTCAAATGAATTCTTTTTAATGGCTGAGTAATATTCCATGGTGTATATGTACCACAGCTTCCTTATCCATTCATCTGCTGATGGGCATCTAGGTTGCTTCCATGTCCTGGCTATTATAAACAGTGCTGCGATGAACATTGGGGTGCACATGTCTCTTTCAGATCTGGTTTCCTCGGTGTGTATGCTCAGAAGTGGTATTGCTGGGTCATATGGCAGTTCTATTTCCAGTTTTTTAAGGAATCTCCACACTGTTCTCCATAGTGGGTGTACTAGTTTGCATTCCCACCAACAGTGTAAGAGGGTTCCCTTTTCTCCACACCAGCATTTATTGCTTGTAGACTTTTGGATAGCAGCCATCCTGACTGGTGTGTAATGGTACCTCATTGTGGTTTTGATTTGCGTTTCTCTGATGATGAGTGATGTTGAGCATCTTTTCACATGTTTGTTAGCCATCTGTATGTCTTCTTTGGAGAAATGTCTGTTTAGTTCTTTGGCCCATGTTTTAAAATGTTGGATTTATGCTTATTTGTAATCAAGATGGTCTTTTTACTACACCTCATTGCTCAAGATGCTAGATTTCTGGAAAGAGTTTACTCCTTAGCTCTATGATTCAATATACATTATAGAAATAATCACACCATCACAGGGTATCAAAGAGCTGGGCATTACTTAGCAACTAAACAACAATACCACCACTCCCTGAAAACTTCTCTTTAAAATAACTGAAGCCTCATGGGGAGAAAACAGATTGCTGTTGCTTGTGATCTACATTCATCCATAGCTACATCAGTCAGAAAAATATCTCCTTTGTGATAATGGATATCATAGTGAGAGTCCCATCTGTCCTGATAGTAATTACCTCAAATGACTAATAAAAGAACCAAGTCAACAATTGCTTAGCTGATAAATAACTCCACAACTTAGAAAGTCAAATATATGCCTACAGCAGAACTCATTCTCTATCATGAACAACTGTTGAGAAAGGATCAGGACAATAACAGGCTTAGAATTTTTTAAAAGACTCTCAGTCAAGAAACTACAGTAAATCACACACTTAAGGATGGAGCAATAGCCGAGGGTCCACTGGAACCAAGAAAATGATGTGTCTCCTGCTCACCCTGTTTCCTCAACATTGTATCAATACGAGAGGTCCCAACCAGCATAAAAGACAAATTGAAAAATGAGAAGTACAAGATATGGAAAGGAAAAAAATTTTCATTATTGACAGATGATATTATTTTCTAAGTAGAAGAGTCAAATGATTTTATAGACATTGGCATAAATAGAGAATGACAAACTTGGAAGTTAAAAACTATACATAAACAAAATCAGTTATATTCCTCTACTCTAACGGCAGCAAATTGGACACTTTAATTTTAGAAAAAAAAAAAAGTAAGTGTAGTCCTTTTTAGAAAAGAAATAGTAAGTGTAGTTTTAGTAAAAGATCCCATGTACAATAGCAACAAAAATTATAAGGTAAATAGAATATATTAACATAAGATGGATAAAACTTTACAGAAAGCTTATAACATTTTAAAAACAAGAAAAAAAGTTCTAAATAAAGAGAGATGCTAGTCATAGTAGGGAAGCTTTTATATCTTTAGGGTAATAATATTGCTCAGGTCTATCTACAAATTCAATGCAATTCCAAACACTATCTTGATACTATTTGTGGAAATTGACAAGCTGATTGCATAATAAAACTCTTGATGAATAGCGAGAACAATTTTGAAGAAAAGATTAAAAATAATTCTTACTGTAACTAGCTGTCAATGATTGCTCTAGAACTACAGTATTAAAACAGGGTTAGCTCAGCACAACAATGAAATAGACCCACATCTATATAGAATCTTTGTGAATGTCAGTGGTGGCAATACCAGTCAATGGAGAAAGAATAAACTATTTAACAAATAATGCCAGGACAATTTGTTATTTCCATAGAGTAAAATAATTAAAATTAGCTTACTAGGCAAAAATAAATCCCATATGGATTAAAATTTTAGGTGTTGAAACGAAATAAAGTAAAACTTTTAGAAGAATATAAAAAGTATATCTTTATAACATTGGAGGAAGGAAGGATTTCTTACACAAGGCACCAGTACCAACCATTGAAGGAAAAATGGATAAATTTAGCTATAATAAAGTTAAAAACTTTAGGGTGAAAAAACAAACAACATTTATTTAAAAGACAAGCCACAAACTAGGAGAAGATATTTCCTACTCTTAAAACCAAAAAGGAACTAGCATTCAGAATATAATTAATGATATATATATAATTGATATATAAATATTGACCCTTCAAGTCAATAATTACAAAGAAAAAATATAAGCAAAGGATATGAACAGAAAATTTACAAAGAAGAAATCTGAATAGCCAATAGATGAAAACATAGAGAAAATATTCTTTCATACCCATCAGATTCGAAAAAATGTAAGTGTTACAACACATGTTGGCAAGGATGTGGGGAAACAAGATGTCATGTAGCCCTGGTGAGAGTATAAATATCTACAAGCACTTTGGAGAGCAATTTTGCATTATCTAGAAAAACTGAAAATAAGCACACTCTGCCACCAAGTAATTTTGCTTCTAGGTAATTAACCTTGTGTGAACTCTTACACGTGCTCAAGGAGACATCTACATAGTGTGTTGTTAAGATGTTATTTTTAACAGCAAAGTATTGGAAACAATTTAAAATACTATCAACAATGAATGGCTAAACAAACTGTGATATATTCATATAATGGAATACTAAGCCACTGTTAGAATGAGTGAATAAATAATTCCATAGGCAGTAATGTAACTAAACCTGGAAAATATAACTTTCAGCAAAAATAGGGAAATTTATAGTATACTACTTGTATGTATTCAAATAATCCAAAACAATACTATATATTGAAAATATATACTAGTTTAAAGACTAGTTATTTCTGGGGAGGGAAGAAATGGTAGTTTATTAACTATTAAGTTTCTTCTCATTTAAATAAAAAATCTGAATCAAATATAGCAAGGTATTAACATCTGTTACATCTGGGTAGTAGATACATAAATATTTGTAATTTTTTTGTGTGTAATGAACATTTTTGTAAATTAAGCAAAAATATTAAATATAAATATTAAATAAAGGAGAAGATCAATATGTGAATAAATTAATGATGAATGAGCTCCCCAGATATTGTGGCATATTATACAAAGTGAGTGAGTGACTGAAAGTCGCTCAGTCATATCTGAGTCTTTGCAACCCCATGGACTCCAGCCTGCCAGGCTCCTCTGTCCATGGAATTTTCCAGGCAAGAATACTAGGGTAGCATTTCCCTTCCCCAGGGGATCTTCCCGACCCAGGGATCAAACCCAGGTCGCCCACATTGCAGGCAGATTCTTTACCATCTGAGCAACCATGGAGGTATTACCCAAAGAGTGGTAAATATTACAGCTGCAAGCACCATTAGCAAGTATTTAATCTTACTCCACATTTGACATGTGTGGAGATTGACAGCTAGAGGAATTACGTGACTTTGAAGCCACTGTAGCAGCCAGATTTGGAACTCAGGCTTTCCAACTTGAAGTCCATGACTCCTTTCCATCATGCCTTGGGTACCTATCACTGTCGCCTTCATTAGAAGATGCAAAGAATTACAAGTTTCAGAAATGGCATAGAGAAACTCTACTGTCCCCAATAAACCTAGAGTCATTCCCTAAAGGTCTTCCAATGTAAAGAGTAACATTTATAAATATTCTGAGAGAACTACATAGCTTGTTTACATTATGGCTTCATCTCAAACCCTAGGATAATCTCTTCTAACTGTCCATTATGGGCAAAAATAGAAAGAAATATAGATACCTCAAAGAAGAGCTGACTGGGACTATAAGAATCCTGCTGACAACCTGGTTGATAGAATAGCACACTACTCATCTTACTCATCTTTCTGAAGGTGAGGTCTCCTCTGGACTCCATCATGTCAATAATACTTAATATCCCCTCTCAAATCATCATGCGTTCTGGTTTCTCGAGCAATATTCAGATGCCCTGGTTCAGAGAATTCACTGGAAGAGTCTGATGAGACTGAACTTCCTCATTTATTCTTGTCATCCTCTCTCCATCTAGTTTATGAATGAAGCCATGGATAACCATGGATAAAGTGTACATTATCTGAATTGAAGCCTGGGTTTCTACTGTACTTAACAACAGTAGCTAATTTTATTGAAAGCTCACTAAGGACTAGACATTGTTTTATGCACTTTTTGATTGTTAGCTCATTTAATCATCACAAAAACCTTGGGAGGTAGATATAATAATTACCATCATTTAAAAATCATCTATATCCACAATAAGTTAAGCGATAAACAAAAGAAGAAGATGTAAAGTACATCAAAACAGTAAATGTTGGAAGAGGAAGCAAAATGTAGGGTTGTCAAAATGTGTCTGAACTTAAGAGATCAGCAACTTAAAATAATCATGTATAATATACGAATTACTATATATAAATGCCATTGTAAACTCAAGCCAAAAATCTATAATTGATACACACATGATGAGAAAGGAATCCAAACATAATACTAAGGATAGTTATCAAATAACAAGGGAAGAAAGTAAATAAAAAAGAACTACAAAACAATATCAAAACAATTAACAGCATGGCAATAAGAACAAATCGATCAATCATTAAACATAAAATGGATTAAATGCTCCAACTGAAAGACAAAGAGTGGCTGATGGACACAAAAGCCAGACTCACATATATGCTGCCTGCAAGAGACATACAGACTGAAAGTGTGGTGACAGGAAAAAGTATTCTATGCAAATTGAAATGAAAAGAAAACCGAGGTAGCAATACTTGCATCAGACAAAACATACTTTAAACAAAGACACTAACCATAAACAAAGAAGAACATTACATAATGATCAGGGACTAATTCAAAAAGATATAACAATTGTAAGTATATATGCACCCAACATAGGAGCACCTAAATATATCAAGCAAAATTAACAGACATAAGGGAGAAACTGACAGAACACAATAATGGTACAGTTCACTTATATCAATTAAAAACCATCCAGAAAGAATCTAAGGAAACATTGGCCTTAAATGACATATTAAACCAGAATAACTTAAGAGATCTATATAGGACAATTCAATTCCAAAGCAGGCAGAATACACATTTTTTTCAAGTGCACATGGGATATCCTCCATCATGTTAGGCCACAAAGAATGTTTCAGTAAATTTGAGACAACTGAAATCATATTGAGCATCCTTCCCAACCACAAAACTATGAAACTAGAAATAAACTACAAGAAAAAAAACCTGCAAAAACCCACAAAAGCATGAAGACTAAACAGTACATTCCTAACAACCATGGATCACTGAAGAAACCAAAGGAGAAATGAAAAATACCTGGAGAGAAAGGAAAATGAAAACACAACCATCCAAAATTTATGGGATGAAGCCAAAACAGGCCTAAGAGGGAAGTTTATAGTGATACAAGGTTCAGAAAATAAGAAAAATCTCAAATAACCTAACTTTGTACCTAGAGGAAATAATAAAAGAAAAACAAACAAAATCCAAAGTTAGTAGAAGGAAAGAAATCATAAAGATCTGAGCAGAAACAAATTAAAGAGATTAAAAACAATAGAAAAGGTCAATGAAACTAAAAGCTGGTTCTTTGAAAAGATAAACAAAATTGATAAACTGTCAGTCAGGCACATGGAGAAAAAGAGAGAAGGCCCTAACCAATGAAATCAGAAATGAAAATGGAAGTTATAACCAACAGCACAGAAATGTAAAGGATCATAAGAGATTACTATAAGCAATTACATGTCCATAAAATAGATGATCCAGGAGAGATGGACAAATTCTTAGAAAGGTACAATCATCCAAGCCTGAACCAGGAAGAAATAGATAATATAAACAGATCAATAACTAGTACTGAAACTGAGTCAGTAATTTAAAAAAAACAAAAACTCCAACAAACAAAAGTCCAGAACCAGATAGCTTCACAAGTGAATCCTACCAAACACTTAAAGAAGAATTAACACCTACCCTCCTCACACTGGTTTAAAAAAATTGAAGAGGAAAGAACGCTTTTGTACTCCTATGAGGCCAATATCAACCTAATACCCAAACTGGACAAAGACATCACCAAAAAGTAAATCACCGGTCAATATCACTGATGAATGTAGAGGCAAAATCTCTCAAACTGGTGCAGCTACTATAAAAAACAATATGGAGATTCCTCAAAAAATTAAAAATAGAATTACCATACTATCCAGCAATTCAAATTCTGGGTATGTTTTCAAAGAAAATAAAAACACTAACTAGAACATATATATGCAACCCTATGTTCACTTTAGCATTATTTACAATAGTCACAATGTGGAAGCAATCTAAGTGCTCATCATCAATGGATAAAGGAAACACAGTGTTATAAGTACAATGGAATAGTTTTGTTGTTCAGTTGCTCAATTGTGTCTGACTCTTTGCAACCCCATGGACTGCAGTATGCCAGGCTTCCCTGTTCTTCATCATCTCCCAAAGTTTGCTCAAACCCATGTCCATTGAGTCGGTGATGCCATCCAACCATCTCAACCTCTGTCAATGGAATATTACTCAGCAAAAAAGAGAGTGAAATCTTGCATTTGCAAAAACAAGGATGGATCTAGAGGGTATTAAATCAGAGAGAAAAAGAGAAATATCGTATGATTTCACTTATATTTGGAAACTAAAAAAACAAATGGACAAACAAAACCAAACAGGAACAGAGTTACAGATACAGTGAACAACAGATGGCTGCCAGAGGGGAAGTTGGTGGGGGGAGGGAAGAAATAAATGAGATAGAGAGGCACAAATTTCTAGTTATAAAATAATGAATCTCAAGCCTGAGAGACACAGAATGAAGAGTACAGTCAATAACTGTGACATCTTCGTATGGTTACATATGTATCTGGACTTATAGTGGTTGATCATTTTGAACAATACAGAAATAGCAAATCATTAACATTGTTAACAGGAATTAACATAGTATTGTAGGTCAAATATACTTCAAAAACAAACTCTTAGAAAAAGAGATCAAATTTGTGGTTACCAGGGATAATGAGTTGGGGGGAGGGAAACTGAATGTAGGCAGTCAAAAGGTACAAACTTTCAGTTGTAAGATAAATAAGTACTAGGAATGTAACTAACACCATGATTAATATAATAAATATTGCTGTATGTTATACATGAACGTTATTAAGAGAGTAAATCCTAAGAATGCTCATTACAGGAAAATTGTTTTTTTCTATTTAAAAAATTTTGTATCTGTATGAGTTAATGCATATTCACTAAACTTACTGTGATACTCATTTCATGATGAAGGTAAGTCAAATCATTATGCTGTAACCTTAATCTTACACAAAAGTATCTCAATAGAATGGGAAGAAACAGGCAGCAAAGTATTTTAATATAAACACAAACTGTAATAGTATAAATAAAAATATATCAGTTATTACTATGAATGGCCTGACAATGAAAATCCTTTAAAAGTCAGAGATTGCTTTGAGCAGTATAGCCATTTTAACATTATTAATTCTTCTAATCCAAGAGCATGGGATATCTTTTTTTTTTTTTTGTATCATCTTCAGTTTACTTAATCAGTGTTCTTTAGTTACCAGAGTATAGGTCTTTTACCTCTTAGTTAAATTTATTCCCAAGTATCTTATTCTTTTGGGGGAAATTCTAAATGAAATTTATTTGATTTCTATTTCTGATAGTCATTATTTGTGTAAAGAAAAGAAACATATTTATATATATTAATCTTGTATCTTGCAAATTTACTGAATTCATTTATCAGTTTTCATGGTTTTTTGATGGAGACCTTAGGGTACTATGTAAAATATCATGTCATCTGCAAATAGTGACAGTTTTACTTCTTCTCTTCCAATCTGGATGCCTTCTTTTTCTCTTTATTGTCTGATTATTCTGGCTAGGGATACCATATTAAATAGAAGCAGTGAGAGTCTTATTCCTAAATTTAGAGGAAAGGCTTTCAGTTTTCCACCACTGAATATGATCTTAGTTGTAGATATTTTGTAATTGCCCTTTATTATATCCAGAGAAGGCAATGGCACCCCACTCCAGTACTCTTGCCTGGAAAATCCCATGGACGGAGGAGGCTGGTAGGCTGCAGTCCATGGGGTCGCGAAGAGTCAGACATGACTGAGCGACTTCACTTTCACTTTTCACTTTCACTTTATTATATCAATAACCTCAGATATGCAGATGACACCACCCTTATGGCAGAAAGTGAAGAGGAACTAAAAAGCCTCTTGATGAAAGTGAAAGAGGAGAGTGATAAAGTTGGCTTAAAGCTCAACATTCAGAAAACTAAGATCATGGCATCTGGTCCCATCACTAGATGGGGAAACAGTGGAAACAGTGTCAGACTTTATTTTTTTGGGCTCCAAAATCACTGCAGATGGTGATTGCAGCCATGAAATTAAAAGATGCTTACTCCTTGGAAAGAAAGTTATGACCAACCTTGACAGCATATTAAAGAGCAGAGACATTACTTTGCCAACAAAGGTCAGTCTACTCAAGGCTATGGTTTTTCCAGTGGTCATGTATGGATGTGAGAGTTGGACTGTGAAGAAAGCTGGGTGCCGAAAAATTGATGCTTTTGAACTGTGGTGTTGGAGAAGACTCTTGAGAGTCCCTTGGACTGCAAGGAGATCCAACCAGTCCATCTTAAAGGAGATCAGTCCTGGGTGTTTTTGGAAGGACTGATGCTGAAGCTGAAACTCCAATACTTTGGCCACCTCATGTGAAGAGTTGACTCATTGGAAAAGACCCTGATGCTGGAAGGGACTGGAGGCAGGAGGAGAAGGGGATGACAGAGGATGAGATGGCTGGATGTCACCACCGACTCGATGGACATGAGTTTGAGTAAACTCTGGGAGTTGGTGATAGACAGGGAGGCCTGGCGTGCTGTGATTCATGGGGTTGCAAAGAGTCGGACACGACTTGAGTGACTGAACTGAACTGATGTTGAGATATATTTCCTATGTACCCACGCTGATGAGATTTTTTTTTTTTTGTCACAAATGAATGTTGAATTTTGTCAAAAGTTTTTCTGTGTCTACTGAGATGATCATATAATTTTTATCCTTCTTTTAGCTAATGTGGTGTATCACACTGATTGATTTGTGAATATAGAACTATCTTTGAATCTGTGCAATAGATCCCACGTGATCATGGTACATAATACTTTTACATATTGCTGGATTCAGCCTAATGTTTTTTTGATGATCTTTGCATCTATATTCACTGAAGTTGTTGGCCTTAATTTTCATTTTTGTAGTGTCTTTGTCTGGTAGGGTAATGGTGGCTTTATAGAATGAATTTGGGTGTTTCATCCTCTTTAATTTTTTGGTTAAGTTTGAGGAAAGGTATTAACTCTTCTTTATGTGTTTTATAGAATTTCCCTGTGAATCTGTCTGGTCTCAGACTTTTGTTAGCTGGGAGGTTTTTTCATAGTTACAGAAAAGCAAAAATAAATAAATGGGACCTATTTAAACTTAAAAGCTTCTGCACAGCAAAGGAAACCATCAACCAAAAGATAATGTGCTGAATGGGAGAAAATATTTGCAAATAATATGACTGACAAGGGATTAATATAAAATACATAAATATTAATAGCAAGTACAACTCAATATAAAATTAATAAATGACCCAATCAAAAAGTGGGCAGAAGGTCTGAATAGACATCTTTTTCAAAGAAGACACAAAGATGGATAACAGGAATGTGAAAAAATGCTCAACACTGCTAAATTTTAGAGAAATACAAATCAAAACTACAATGAGGTATCACCTCAGAGTGGTGTGTGTGTGTACTGTGCATACACATAATAAAGTATTACCCTGCCATACAAAAGAATGAAATTCTGCCATTTATGGCAATTTTTAATGGACCAATAGAATATTATACTTAGTTAATAAGTCAAAGGAAGACAAATACTGTATGATATCACTTAAATGTGGAATCTAAAAATTAAAACAAACAAATGTATATAGCAAAATGGAAACAAACTCACAGACATAGAAAACAAACTAATGGTTACCAGGGCAGACAGGAAAGCAGGTAGGGGCAAGTTCAGTTCAGTTCAGTTGCTCAGTTGTGTCTGACTCTTTGCGACCACATGAATTGCAGCACGCCAGGCCTCCCTGTCCATCACCAACTCCCAGAGTTTACTTAGACTCGTGTCCATCAAGTTGGTGATGCCATCTCATCCTCTGTCGTCCCCTTCTCCTCCTGCCTCCAATCCCTCCCAGCATCAGGGTCTTTTCCAATGAGTCGACTCTTCACATGAGGTAGCCAAAGTATTGGAGTTTCAGCTTCAGCATCAGTCCTTCCAATGAACACCCAGGACTGATTTCCTTTAAGATGGACTGGTTGGATCTCCTTGCAGTCCAAGGGACTCTCAAGAGTCTTCTCCAACACCACAGTTCAAAAGCATCAATTTTTCGGCACTCAGCTTTCTTCACAGTCCAACTCTCACATCCATACATGACCACTGGAAAAACCATAGCCTTGAGTAGACTGACCTTTGTTGGCAAAGTAATGTCTCTGCTTTTTAATATGCTATCAAGGTTGGTCATAACTTTCCTTCCAAGAGTAAGCATCTTTTAATTTCATGGCTATAATCACCATCTGCAGTGATTTTGGAGCCCCAAAAGATAAAGTCTGACACTGTTTCCTCTGTTTCCCCATCTATTTCCCATGAAGTGTTGGGACCAGATACCATGATCTTAGTTTTCTGAATGTTGAGCTTCAAGCCAACTTTATCACTCTCTTCTTTCACTTTCATCAAGAGGGTTTTTAGTTACTCTTGACTTTTTCATAAGGGTGGTATCATCCGCATATCTGAGGTTATTGATATTTCTCCTGTCAATCTTGATTTCAGCTTGTGCTTCTTCCAGCCCAGTGTTTCTTATGATGTACTCTGCATATAAGTTAAATAAGCAGGGTGATAATAGACAGCCTTGATGTACTCCTTTTCCTATTTGGAACCAGTCTGTTGTTCCATGTCCAGTTCTAACTGTTGCTTCCTGACCTGCATACAGGTTTCTCAAGAGGCAGGTCAGGTGGTCTGGTATTCCCATCTGTTTCAGAATTTTCCACAGTTTATTGTGATCCACACAGTCAAAGGTTTTGGCAAGTTAGGGCTATGGAATTAAGAGATACAAACTACTACTTATGCAATAGATAAGCAACAAGGATATATTGTATAGCACAGAGGATTAGAGCTATTATTTTGTAATAACTTTTAATGGAGTATGATATAAAAAATAGTGAATCTCTATGTTGTACACATAAAATATTATAATACTGTAAATCAACTATACTTCAATAAAAGATAAGGGATTAAATAAAATGAAAAGTTAAGCATACTATACATAGCATATAGGTTGAAAATAATAGTGAGACTGACTACTCATAATGTAAAAAATTTGAAAATGCAGACAGTATGCATGCTTTTATAGGAAAACATAATTTATTGACCTTGACTCAAGGAATAGGTAATCTGAAGAAACCTATAAATCATTTTTTTTCCCCTTGGAGCTCACCAGTGAATATATTAAAGTTGCAGAATACAAAACTAATATTAAGAAATCTGTTGCATTTCTCAACACTAACAACAATTTATCAGATCAGAAAGAGAAATTAAGAAAACAATAAAATTTACAATTGCATCAAAAAGAATAAAATATCTAGGAATAAACCTAAAAATGGAGGTAAAACACCTATATTTGGAAAACTCGACACTGATGAAAGAAGTTGAAGATGACGCAAATGGATGGAAAGATATACATTGCTCATGGACTGCAAGAAATAATACTATTACAATGACTGTACTACCAAAGGCAATCTTAATCCATAAGCTTAAAAGAAAATGAATCATTACTAACAACCTCTAACAAACATCATATCTAATGTGTGAATGTTAGACACATTCTCTTTAAAGTTAGTAATATGACTTGTTATCCGTGCTTCTATTCAAAATTTTATTGGAGGTTCAAGACAGTGCAATGAGATGAAAAAAGAAAAGAGGTAAAAAGGTTGATATGGAAGAAATAATTGTATAATTCAAGACATTATAAGAGTTTACATCGAAAATTCAAGAGAACCTATAAACAACTACCACTGAGAAGTTAATTTCACTCCTATAAATTAATGGGTATCAATTAAAAAAGTGTTAGAACTCATTCAAAATAAAATCTACAAGGTTTATAAAATTTTGGAAGCCAATTAGATGTGAACCAGTGGACAATAATTAAATACTTGAAAGTGAAAGAGGAGAGTGAAAAAGTTGGCTTAAAGCTCAACATTCAGAAAATGAAGATCATGGCATCCGGTCCCATCACTTCATGGCAAATAGATGGGGAAACAGTGGAAACAGTGGCTGACTTTATTTTTTGGGCTCCAACATCACTGCAGATGGTGATTACAACCATGAAATTAAAAGACGCTTACTCCTTGAAAGGAAAATTATGACCAACCTAGACAGCATATTAAAAAGCAGAGACATTACTTTGCCAACAAAGGTCTGTCTACTCAAGGCTATGGTTTTTCTAGTAATCATCTATGGATCTGAGAGTTGGACTCTAAAGAAAGCTGAGCGCTGAAGAATTGATGCTTTTGAACTGTGGTGTTGGAGAAGACTCTTGAGAGTCCCTTGGACTGCAAGGAGATCCAACCAGTCCATCCTAAAGGAGATCAGTCCTGGGTGTTCACTGGAAGGACTGATGTTGAAGACAAAACTCCAATACTTTGGCCACCTGATGGGAAGAACAGACTCATTTGAAAAGACCCTGATGTTGGGAAAGATTGAGGGCAGGAGGAGAAGGGGATGACAGAGGATGAGATGGTTGGATGGCATCACCGACTCGATGGACATGAGTTTGGGTAAACTCCGGGAGTTGGTATTGGACAGGGAGGCCTGGCATGCTGCAGTTCATGGGGTTGCAAAGAGTTGGACACGACTGGAAGACTGAACTGAACTGAACTGAATAATCATACTTTTGATTATAATTCAACAGTTAATGAGAAAGAATTGAAGTATATCAAGGCTGAAAAAAGTTATCTGAAAAATTTTTTGAGTGAAAATGTCAGCTTTCAGAATATCTGTAGTTTGATTCTATTGTTGCAAATTTTAAAAATGCACAAAATAATGACATCTATTGCAAGTGGACATAGGTTGTGAAAGTATTAAACACGGGTGGCAAAGATACCATACCAACTTCAGGATGGAGGTTACCTCTTGGGAGGGACAGGGAGGAACAGAATGAGAACTGGACTCAACAATAACACTTCTTTTAAAAAAACACCTGTAGCACATTAAGCAAAATGATACATTTTTCTAAATCTGAAGAATAGGCAACAGGGTGTTTGTTTTGTTAGTGTCACGTGTTTAATTCATTGCATATTTGCATTTTATAAAAGTAAAAAGTGAATTGCTGTTGCTGTATGGTCGTGTCTCACTCTTTGGGACCCCATGGACTTCAGCACGCCAGGGTTCCCTGTTCCCTGTCCTTAACCATTTTCCTGAGTTTGTTCAAATTCATGTCCGTTGAGTCAGCGATGGCATCCAACCATCTTGTCCTCTGTCATTCCCCTTCTCCTCCTGCCTTCAATCTTTCCCAGCATCAGGGTCTTTTCGAATGAGCCACTTCTTTGCATCAGGTGACCACAGTTTCAGAGCTTTGGCTTTAACATCAGTCCTTCCAATGAACATTCAGGACTGATTTCCTTTAGGATTGACTGGTTTGATGTCCTTGCAATCCAAGGGGCTCTCAAGAGTCTTCTCTAACACCACAGTTGAAAAAAAGTGAATAGGAGGTGAAGAAAGGCACATAAAGTACATTATGAGCACTCTGAGGAAGTCAGGCCATGAAAAAGAGCAGAGAAACGCTATGCTTTCTAAATGGAGAGGTGCTAGAATAGGAAGCTGATGTACAGGTCCTCATCAGGGCTGTCCCAGACTTCTTGTGACTGCTTTATTTTAGCGGCAGTGGTGACCTTGCTGCAAAATTACACAGCTGCTTTTAATCATCAGGGTGATAGATTCTGCCCATTTATCCAAAACACACACAATGAGGAAATGCAAATACCTATGTATTCCTTTGAGACATTATAAAATAACAAAAAAATATTTTCTGAATCTTTTAAGAAGCATTAAATCATGATTGGTAGAACAAGTGTTGATTATTGTATTATAATTCTTCAAAAGTTAACAATTCTTAGTCATTCCCAGACCAGAGCTTTGTTCTTAATACTTGCTGCTGCTGCTGCTGCTAAGTTGCTCAGTCGTGTCCAACTCTGCGACCCCATAGACGGCAGCCCACTGGGCTGCCCTGTCCCTGAGATTCTCCAGGCAAGAACACTGGAGTGGGTTGCCATTTCCTTCTCTCTCTCTCTCTCTCTCTCTCTTTTTTTTCATTTATTAGTTGGAGGCTAATTACTTTATAATATTGTAGTGGTTTTTGCCATACATTGACATGAATCAGCCATGGATTTACATGTGTTCCCCATCTTGAACCCCCCTCCACCTCCCTCCCCATCCCATCCCTCTGGGTCATCCCAGTGCACCAGCCCCGAGCACTTGTCTCATGCATCCAACCTGGACTGGCGATCTGTTTCACACTTGATAATATACACTTTCTGATGCTATTCTCTCAGATCATCCCACCCTCGCCTTTTCCCATAGAGTCCAAAAGTCTGTTCTATACATCTCTGTCTCTTTTTCTGTCTTGCATATAGAGTTATTGTTACCATCTTTCTAAATTCCATATATATGCATTAGTATACTGTATTGGTCTTTATCTTTCTGGCTTACTTCACTTGTATAATGGGCTCCAGTTTCATCCATCTCATTAGAACTGATTCAAATGTATTCTTTTTAATGGCTGAGTAATATTCCATTGTGTATATGTGTCACAGCTTTCTTATCCGTTTGTCTGCTGATGGGCATCTAGCTTGCTTCCATGTCCTGGCTATTATAAACAGTGCTGTGATGAACTTTGGGGTGCACATGTCTCTTTCAGATCTGGTTTCCTCAGTGTGTATGTCCAGGAGTGGTATTGCTGGGTCATATGGCAGTTCTATTTCCAGTTTTTTTAAGGAATCTCCACACTGTTCCCCATAGTGGTTGTACTAGTTTGCATTCCCACCAACAGTGTAAGAGGGTTCCCTTTTCTCTATACCTTCTCCAGCATTTATTGCTTGTAGACTTTTGGATAGCAGCCATTCTGACAGGTGTGTAATCGTACGTTATTATGGTTTTGATTTGCATTTCTCTGATAATGACTGATGTTGAGCATCTTTTCATGTATTTATTAGCCATCCGAATGGATGCAAAAACAAGACCCCTATATATACTGTTTACCAAGAGACCCACCTCAAAACAAGGGATGCATACAGACTGAAAGTGAAGGGCTGGAAAAAAATATTTCACGCAAACAGAGACCAAAAGAAAGCAGGAGTTGCAATACTCATATCAGATAAAATAGACTTTAAAATAAAGGCTGTGAAAAGAGACAAAGAAGGACACTACATAATGATCAAAGGATCAATCCAAGAAGAAGATATAACAATTATAAATATATATGCACCCAACATAGGAGCACCACAATATGTAAGGCAAATGCTAACAAGTATGAAAGGGGAAATTAACAATAACACAATAATAGTGGGAGACTTTAATACCCCACTCACACCTATGGATAGATCAACTAAACAGAAAATTAACAAGGAAACACAAACTTTAAATGACATAATGGACCAGCTAGACCTAATTGACATCTATAGGATATTTCACCCCCAAACAATCAATTTCACCTTTTTCTCAAGTGCACACAGAACCTTCTCCAGAATAGATCACATCCTGGGTCATAAGTCTAGCCTTGGTAAATTCAAAAAAATTGAAATCATTCCAGTCATCTTTTCTGACCACAATGTAGTAAGATTAAGTCTCAATTACAGGAAAAAAGCAATTAAAAATTCCAGCACATGGAGGCTAAATAACACACTTCTGAATAACCAACGAATCATAGAAGAAATAAAAAAAGAAATCAAAATATGTATAGAAATGAATGAAAATGAAAACACAACAACCCAAAACCTATGGGACACTGTAAAAGCAGTGCTAAGGGGAAGGATCATAGCAATACAGGCTTATCTCAAGAAACAAGAAAAAGTCAGATAAATAACCTAACTCTACACCTAAAGCAACTAGAGAAGGAAGAAATGAAGAACCCCAGGATTAGTAGAAGGAAAGAAATCTTAAAAATTAGGGCAGAAATAAATGCAAAAGAAACAAAACAGACCATAGCAAAAATAAACAAAGCTAAAAGCTGGTTTTTTGAAAAGATAAACAAAATTGACAAACTATTAGCCAGACTCATTAAGAACCAAAGGGAGAAGAACCAAATCAACAAAATTAGAAATGAAAATGGAGAGACCACAACAGACAACACTGAAATACAAAGGATCATAAGAGACTACTACCAGCAGCTCTATGCCAATAAAATGGACAACTTGGAAGGAATGGACAAATCCTTAGAAAAGTATAACTTTCCAAAATTGAACCAGGAGAAAATAGAAGATCTTAACAGACCCATCACAAGCACGGAAATCGAAACTGTAATCAGAAATCTTCCAGCAAACAAAAGCCCAGTACCAGATGGCTTCACAGCTGAATTCTACCAAAAATTTAGAGAAGAGCTAACACCTATCTTACTCAAACTCTTCCAGAAAATTGCAGAAGAAGGTAAACTTCCAAACTCATTCTATGAGGCCGCCATCACCCATTTCCTTCTCTAATGCATGAAAGTGAAAAGTGAAAGTGAAGTCGCTCAGTTGTGTCCGACTCTGTGACCCCATGGACTGCAGCCCACCAGGCTCCTCCATCCATGGGATTTTCCAGGCGAGAGCACTAGAATGGGGTGCCATCACCTTCTCCGTCTTAACACTTGAGTTTACTGTAATTTCATCTTTCAGGGAACTTGATAATGGTTTCTGCATTGGCTTTTGTTTTAATTATTATCTTGGTGATCTCCAAATCACACTAATCAGGAGGAATCTGGGAAAAAGCACTCATTCTAAATCTGAAAAGGAAATTTTTCTTATGATAACATGCTTATGCTATTGATTGGGGAGTCAGTTAATACAATCTTTTTGGCAAGATAATTTGGCAAGGCCAATTAAAAATTAAAATGTATATGACATATAACTATTTCTATTTCCAGAAATCTAACCTTCAGAGATACATTCATATGTACATAAAGCTAACCATTGAAAAGAAATTCTTTAAAAGAGACGTCCGTTACAATACCTTAGCAAGCATCCTTAATCATACAGTTGTTTGTAAGTTCAATAACTTGGAAATAGTGTCAACTGTATACTAACAAGGGAATGGATGTTATGACACATCTATGCTATATAATGATATGTCAGTTAAAAACAAATGAGATAGATCTCCTTATACAGAGATACAAGTTCAACTTCTAAATTGCTAAGTGAGAAAAAGAAGTTATGGAGTAATACATGTAATATGATTCAATTAATGCAAAAATCCCAAACCTATATATGTGCAAATACAAAATATACACCTATGCAAATTTATGTAAAAGTTTTTAGCTCAAATTGTTAACAGTGGTTACTTTTGAGAAGAGAGTTTCAGGTGGTGAGATAATGTGTTAAAAAGAAATATTTAATATATAAAATATATTAAAACTAACCTTAATATTTAAATATATAGTCTAAATATTTATTAACTCATATGTTTTTGCATTTTTTGAGATTGTTTAAATTCTCAAAGTATACTGAATACAGGTTCTACTATCTTTGAAACTCACTGCTGACATACTGTTTTCACAAATAAATTATAAAAATGCTTTCTTTTTTTCTGTAATCAAAATTTTCTAATAAAAGTTATACATGTTTACTATGGAAAATTCAAAAGTACAAAAAAGAGCAGACAAGAGAATGAAAATCAATTGTGATCTTATCATAATGTGTTGAAGCTTTTCCTTCTTCAAAGGATATGGTTGAGATCATAGCATCTATGCAATATTTATTCTGAGACATTTTTAGTTAGCACATAAATATTTACCTGAGTCATTAAAAGCTATTCCCAAACAAAGTCACATTCCTCATCATTTACTCAAGCATTCGTCACTAAGGTTTGATTAACAACTATGAAATCTGTTTCTGAATGAGAGTTCAGAACACATCTGTAGAATTAGAGACCCTCCGGTAGTGTGGTCAGCATGTATCTACCATGGTCAAAGGGAAAGAAAGAATCTAAATCTCAAGGACATGGATAGTGACCAGAGCATTAGTTGGGAAGGAATGGACTAGAAATTAGCGTTTCTTCTTTCCTGTCTTATGGGATGGCATTGGCAAAAATTATCCATGATTGACATAAACTGAGTCCACCTTTGAAGAAACCTTTTATTGTCCAATATTGGGAGGTCCAGTCCAATGGACTGTTGGACTGGTCCAACAGTCCAACAAACAGGCCCCGTCCTTCATCCGATCAGATAAGCAGGATAGAAAATCCAAGGACAAAGGACCCCGATAGACAAGACCCTCAGACCTTAAGATTTGTGGGAGGGAGGCTCTAGTGGAGTTGACTTGGTATTAGAAGAATTATGGGGAGTCCTGAGGCATGAGACAAACACTGAAGGGCCATTCGCAGGTGTGAGAAGTAAAACTTTTTCCAAAGGTTCATTAAATCACACAGTTTGCCTTAGAGAGGATCTCCATGGCAAACCTTGCCTTCATTTTTCCAGGCCAATAGCAGAGGAAAGAGTTGCAGAGGCCCTGGCTGGGGCCACCCAGGCTGAAATGGAAGCACACGACTTCCCTCCTGCCCACGGGCCCAGGCCCAGGCCCAGGCGTTCCTTCCCCAGTCTCAGCTGGCGAGAGCTTGAGGTTTCTCTTTTTGTTGGACTCACCACAGATTGAAACAACAAAAGCAATGGAAGCCTACAGTCCTTTATGGATGGTCTGAATGGAAACCACAGGCCGGGAAATTCAAGGGCTTGGGCAAAAACGCGGTTCTGTTTTTCATGTCCCTAAATTGATCCAGCCAATGCCTTGGGTGACAAACAGTGCAGGGCAGTGGGCACAGTGTATGCTGTAATTAGGTTGGTGTGTTGGATTGGAGCTTCTGTGGGACTAAAACCACCCCACTGGCTATTCCTGCAGTTATTTTCTGGCTTCATCTCACTATCTGGGGGCTCCTTGGTTAGGCTGATTTTATTAAAAGGAAAACACGCTCATCACTACTTCTCACTAGCACGTTTGGATATTTTCTTTTTCTGATCCACATTTGCCAAGCCATACATTCTGTGATAAACAGACCCTACTAACTCTTGGCTGATGAGAATTTTCCTGGATTATTCCTCCATCTCTTACTAAATTGCCTCTGGGGCAGCTCATTTGATCATTCATTCATTCTTGCTTGTTCATTCAACATACATTTATTAAGCCTCTGTGTGAGTATACTCTTCCTGAGGAAGTGGACTTAGAATACAAGAGAGAATAAAGGCTGGACTCTACGGGAGAAGGCGAGGGTGGGATGATCTGAGAGAATAGCATTGAAACATGTATATTATCAAGTGCGAAACAGATCGCCAGTCCAGGTTGGATGCATGAGACAAGTGCTCAGGGCTGGTGCACTGGGATGACCCAGAGGGATGGGATGGGAAGCGAGGCGGGAGGAGGGTACAGGATGGGGAACACATGTAAATCCATGGCTGATTCATGTCAATGTATGGCAAAAACCACTACAATATTGTAAAGTAATTAGCCTCCAACTAATAAAAATAAATGGAAAAAAGAAAGAGACAGAGAGAATAAAATAGATCTAGCCCTGCTCTGACAAAGTTTTATTAAAAACTAGGATAAATGCTCTGATGGAAACAAGTCATTACAAGAGACCATGGGACATGATGGCTGGAATCCCCACAGTCTCCTGTGGGTCACAGGCAAGCAGGCATCTCTGAGCTCACCTGCAGCTTGACAGGGAGGCCTGGAGTGTGAGGTGCGCAGTGAGGATTCCTTTCCTGTGGTCTTCAGGGGTGGGTGGTGACAGATTTGCCAGAGCTTACAGTCCTGGTTAATCAGATCAGGTATGTTCAGTGTACAAATTTTGTATTTAAGCTACGTTATTATGAAGGAATGAATAAAATGGAGACTGTCATGCCAACAGAGCGCTAAAATGGGGCAGGAGGCCAAGGGCAAAGTGGGGCCTATGCACCTCTCCATTCAATGGAACATGAGTTTGACCTGGGCCACCACATCCTGAATGAACATTGACACATAAGTTCTTGCATGGCAACAGCCCTAGCAACCAATCATATATAGACAAGAATGGTTCAGTCTGCCAGCACCAAACATAATTCTTACAAAACAGCTTATGTAAGCTTCCTTCTTTTCCCTTTAAAAAGCCTTTGGTTTTTAACCCTCTTCAGAGTACAGCTGGGTTTCTATTTGTATCTGTGTCTCCCAAATTGCAGTTCCTAAGATTCCAAATAAATGTTTTTGCTGCCATACAGCTCTCATCTTATTTCTCAGTTGACATTATGAAGGGGACAACTGCCCTCACTATTATGTTACCTAGTACAAAGTGCTTACCTCTACTAGAAGGTGGCATCAGAACTCAAATTTTATTTATTACACTGGGTTGGAACATTTATGGAAGCATCTTTCTTAGGAGAGCAAATGACACAGTCACGGATGGAAATCTGGCCCTACTTATAACACTTCTCACACCAAATGTATGAGTTTTCACATCAAGTAATTCTCTTCAGACACCAGCTGGGTATGCTACAATTTACTTCAGTTCTGTCACTAACAGTGCAGATCCCACAGGATAAGAGCTCAGGCCCTCAAGACTCCCCCCGCCATTCAGATGCCAATTGTAAGCAACAGGTTCCCAGGTTACCACACTTCTGACTACAGACTGGGGGTCCTCATGGCTCCCTCCTCCTCAGGTTTGATCTTTTGCTATTATGGCCCTCAGGACCCAGGGAAACACTTGACATACTTGGACAAAGAATGTCACCTGCCATTTCAGTAAACAAAGGATATTGCACTCATCAAGCCATCAGCCACAGTGGGCTGCACCCAGAGAGGATTCAAGATGGAGGAAAAAACAAGATACTGGCCCTAGACAGTTAAGGTGTAGATCAATGGAATAATTTCAATAAGCCTAGACTCTTGCATCTACCCATATACCGAAAAGTGCTAACTTGAAAATATGTTTTTTTTTTTTTTTTTTAAACTAGCGGTAATCCTTTGATATTCTATTACCTGTTTGTTTTTTTCCCTAAATACTCCTATATATCCAGGCCCCTCCCTTAACTTCTTCAGAAGTCTCTCAGAGCTATCACAGAGGCTGTATCCTGGGCTTAAGTTCTCAGTAAATCCACCAAATAAAACATAATTCTCAACTTTTAGGCTGTGCTTTACTTTTCACTCAACACTATTACCAGTTTACTATAAAGAATATAATAAAGATATGAATGAATAGAGGCACACAGGCCAGGCCTGGAAGGGTACCAAGTACAGAAGCTTTTTGTCGCCATGGAATTTGGGGTGTGCCACTCTCCTATCAGGGCTTCCCTGATAGCTCAGTTGGTAAAAAATCTGCCTGCAATGCAGAAGACCCTGGTTCAATTTCTGGGTCAGGAAGACCCCCTGGAGAAGGGATAGGCTACCCACTCCAGTATTCTTGGGCTTCCCTTGTGGCTCAGCTGGCAAAGAATCCGCCTGCAATACAGGAGATCTTGATTCGATCCCTGGGTTGAGAAGATCCCCTGAAGAAGGGAAAGGCTACCCACTCCAACATTATGACCTAGAGAATTCCATGGACTGTATAATCAATGGGATCACAAAGAGTTGGACACGAATGAGCAACTTTCACTTTTCACTTTCACCCTCCTGATGCGAGATGTATTCACCAACCTGGAAACTCTCTGAGCCCTTTCATTTAGGACTTTTATGGAGGCTCCAATTTATATATATTGATCAAATCATTGGTCTTGGTGATTAATTCTATATCCAGTCCTCTTCTCCATGGAGGTTAAGGGCTGGGAGAGTGGGGCTGAAATTCCAACCTTCTAATCACATTATTGTTTTCTTTGACAAACATCCTCACATCCAGATACTATCGATGAATGTTTTAAAAGTCACCTCATTAGCATAAACTCAAATATATGTGAAAGAGGCTCATTATGAAACACAAAAGATGCTTCTCTTACTCTCTTCACTCGGGAAATTACAAGGGTTGTTTGTTTTTTTTTTCATTTAGTTTTATTAGTTGGTGGCTAATTACTTCACAACATTGCAGTTTTGTCATACATTGACATGAATCAGCCATGGAGTTACGTGTATTCCCCATCCCGATCCCCACTCCCACTTCCCTCTCCACCCGATTCCTCTGGGTCTTCCCAGTGCACCAGGCCCGAGCATTTGTCTCATGCATCCCACCTGGGCCGGTGATCTGTTTCACTATAGATAATATACATGCTGTTCTCTCAAAACATCCCACCCTCTCCTTCTCCCACAGAGTCCAAAAGTCTGTTCTGTACATCTGTGTTTCTTTTTCTGTTTTGCATATAGGGTTATCATTACCATCTTTCTAAATTCCATATATATGTGTTAGTATGCTGTAATGTTCTTTATCTTTCTGGCTTACTTCACTCTGTATAATGGGCTCCAGTTTCACCCATCTCATCAGAACTGATTCAAATGAATTCTTTTTAATGGCTGAGTAATATTCCATTGTGTATATGTACCATGGCTTTCTTATCCATTCATCTGCTGATGGGCACCTAGGTTGCTTCCATGTCCTGGCTATTATAAACAGTGCTGCGATGAACGTTGGGGTGCATGTGTCTCTTTCAGATCTGGTTTCCTCAGTGTGTATGCCCAGAAGTGGGATTGCTGGGTCATATGGCAGTTCTATTTCCAGTGTTTTAAGAAATCTCCACACTGTTCTCCATAGTGGCTGTACTAGTTTGCATTCCCACCAACAGTGTAAGAGGGTTCCCTTTTCTCCACACCCTCTCCAGCATTTATTGCTTGTAGACTTTTGGATAGCAGCCATCCTGACTGGCGTGTAATGGTACCTCATTGTGGTTTTGATTTGCATTTCTCTGATAATGAGTGATGTTGAGCATCTTTTCATGTGTTTGTTAGCCATCTGTATGTCTTCTTTGGAGAAATGTTTGTTTAGATCTTTGGCCCATTTTTTGATTGGGTCATTTATTTTTCTGGAATTGAGCTCAGGAGTTGCTTGTATATTTTTGAGATTAATCCTTTGTCTGTTGCTTCGTTTGCTATTATTTTCTCCCAATCTGAGGGCTGTCTTTTCACCTTGCTTACAGTTTCCTTTGTTGTGCAAAAGCTCTTAAGTTTCAATTAGGTCCCATTTGTTTATTTTTTCTTTTATTTCCAATATTCTGGGAGGTGGGTCATAGAGGATCCTGCTGTGATTTATGTCGGAGAGTGTTTTGCCTATGTTCTCCTCTAGGACTTTTATAGTTTCTGGTCTTACATTTATATCTTTAATCCATTTTGAGTTTATTTTTGTGTATGGTGTTAGAAAGTGTTCTAGTTTCATTCTTTTACAAGTGGTTGACCAGTTTTCCCAGCACCACTTTTTAAAGAGGTTGTCTTTACAAGGGTTTTAGAAGTTCCATATGAGACCCAGGGACAAAGACCAAATAAATATGTCTTATTACACGTCACAATATCACATGCCCCTTATATTACAACTGAGCCTGAGGGATGACCACATATTCATATTAGTAACAAGGCTGAACTCTTCAATAGCTTGAAAACTCTTAGTGGGATGGAAGGCACGATCAGGTCTAGAGCTCCCAGGATTTTGTCCCCATGGACATCCTTTCCTGTCCTTTCACCTTTTCTCTTTACCCTCCACCTTAGTAAGTTTTAAGGTCTTGTCACCTGAAAAAAAAATGCCATACCTAAAAGTTGAGAATTGTGTTATTTGGTGGGCTTTCTGAAGACTTCAAGCCTAAAAGACAGCCTTTCAGCTAGTTCTGAGGGACTGTTCCCAAGAGGTAAGGGAAAAGTCAGGGTCTTTATGGTTTTTGCGATGATGACCAGACAGTCAAATCATCAAAAGATTATTGCTAATTAAAACAAAACAAAACTATGGCTCAGATGGTAAAGAATCTGCCTGCAATGTGGAAGATCCAGGTTCGATTCCTGGGCCTGGAAGATCCCCTGGAGAAGAGAGTGATTACCCACTGCAGTATTCTTGTCTGGAGAATTCCTTGGACAGAGGAGCCTGGCAAGCTCCAGTCCATGCAGTTGCAAAGAGTAAGATATGACTGAGCAACTAACACATACACACACACACAAAGAAAACTGGATATCTCAAGTTAATGAATTTAGCACTTTTCTGTGTTTCAGAAGATGCAAGAGACTGAAATCATCCCTTTGATATGCACCTCAGCTATCTGGGGCCTGTACCTTGTTCTCGCCCTGAATCCCCTCAGGGCTCACTGTTGAGGGTGGCTATAGAGGCTTGATGGCTGCAACATTGTTTGTTTACTGATGCTGCAGGCACATTTTTCATTCACATTCGTATGATCCCGAACCAGGGAAACCCTAGGCCCTGGGCAGAGAAGCTGATGGTAAACTTCATGAAGAGCAGGAATTTGGTCCTTTCATCTCTACTGGCCTTGGATAGCATAGAACCTGTCACAGAAGATGAACACACAATGATTGCTGAGCAAATGAGGTAAATGCATGTTGAAGAGCTGTGTGTGAAGTAAAATGATGGTATTTCAATGTGCCTGTGTGGGGAAGCAGTGACAGACAGGTTCTCCTCTCAGAGAAGTTCTCTTCTGTGGCAGGGGCAGGATGCCTGAGAATCCCAGTCTCCTCTTAGCTTCAAATATCTCTTGGAAAAAGTAGCTTGAAACAGAAAGAGTAGGGCAGAACCTTGAATATTCAAAGGAACTCTCAGCACTTTCCAGTTTGGATTGAGTTCCCTGGGAACCCAAGACACCCAGGAGCCTACCTTTGAGGTAAATTCAATTGTTAGTTTTGGCCTATGTTGTTTGACATCACAATCCTCAAAGTCAATCTGCATTACTTTCATTATTCTCAAATCCTTTCTATGTTTATTCCCTCCTTGTTTTTTTTTCCAATATCTGACTCAAAGCTCTTCAAGAGGATGCACTGCCTAATTCTTTCAGTTCAGCTCAGCACAAGTTTTTTGTGGCTCTACACACAGGGAACTCTTTAAAAATGTTTAATTTCCTCTTTGAGCATAGTCTGCTTTCATATGGAACCCCTCTCCCATTCCTAGAGTCACATACACTCTGTTTGGTCCCTCCCCTTCAAGCCTTTCAAGGGCCATTATGGCTGCCACCTTAGATGCTGTGTACAGGGGTTTTCGCCGGACCCTGAGTGTAGGAAGCCACCAGCTTCTTCTGCAAGTGAATTCCAAAAGAGAAAAACCTCTGCTTAACCTCTATGGAAGAACATCGTGTCCCTCTCCGTGTCAGTTTTGCGAAAACACAGATAAAGGGAGGAGAATGTGCCAATGGAAAATTGAGGCAAAACAGTCCATGGGCCAGCGGGGTGGTTATGCCAGAGACTGTGTGAGTGGCTCACTCGTGCCCCACACAGCTCAGCTGGCTGGTTGCCAGCGTGGTGCCCAGCAGGGAGGCCATCTCAGGTTTGGAGAGATGTGTGAAAATAAACAGAAACCTCAATGAAATAGAGTTAGGAGGCCAGGAAGGGAAGAAAAAGACCCCTCTTCTTTCCTGGCAAGGACTTGGCCAATGAAAAGCTTTGCTCTCTTTGTTTACTGTGGCCTCCCAGCTTCCTTCTCCTCTCTATAAAAATGTTCTCCTTCCCTCATGGTCTGGAGACTTACATGTGGCCCACCATGGTTGCAGACCCTGAATTGCAGTTTTCTGCTGATATTGAATAAACCCATCTTTCCTGGAAAAGTATCTGGCAGTCTGTTTACCTGCACTGACCCCTGACCCTGTGGTTCTGATGCCTCTTGGGCTCAGTGGGTATATGGAAGAGGCTGACTTGTCCAGGGCATTGGCTCCCCAGGGTGTCAGTTCCCAGAGGACTCTGCTCTTGCAAAACCATCTGCAGCTTTAAGGCTTCAGCCTCAGGGCAGGACAGTGACCGGCTCACGCAGTGTGCAAATATGACTTAAAACTTGAGTCAGAGCCTGTTCAGGAAAATTGGAGTGGGAGCTTGATAGGCTACCTACCCCTCTAGGCAAATGATTCTTATCCCAACTTGTCATTGAGAAGATAGAGGTAGAATAGTCAGCCTCATTTCACGCCTTAAATCAGGCCAGGTAGGATTTTTGTAGGTGCTAAAAGTCTATGCCATGTCAATATTTAGGAATCACAACTGTGTTTCACATGTGGACCTTGCTACCACCTGTGAGATCTCAAGCAGGCTGCCCTGCTTCCCTCTTGCAATTTCCTTATCCATAAAATAGACAAAAGGGACAGTTATCCCTGCCGCCTTCTCCCTCGTGAGTCTAAATGAGAGGATATACCAAATACTTGGAGTTCTAGAAAAGACAGGTGCTGTGCCCCTCCCCCCAGCCCCACAAGCACGTCTTCAGGCTCATGACCTTCTGCGACCTGCTGGACCAAGGTGCTGACCTACCTACAGACACCAGGGTGGGCTGGGACCAGCTGTAAGGCTGCTATATTTTCTTGCTAGTGAGGACTGTGCTGTTAAAAGGTACGCACACTCTCTGTCTCTTAGGGTCACCTACTTATCTGGTTTGTGTGGGTTTCTGGAAAGCAGGACTTTCAGTGATTTTAAAAAAAAGGACAGTTCTGGGCAAACCAGGAAGGTTGGTCACCCTACTAGTGGAAATTAGAGGGTAGAGTGCTCTTGCTTCTGTTACCAAACACAAATTTATTTGAATGGTTTGGGAGATAATGGAAGATTTGAATTATAAACTATATTTTGATTCTCCACTTCCCAAGCTTCGGTTTGAATAGAAATCTCCCTGCCCAATTTATTTTGCCATAAATTAGTGGCTTCATGGGAGGCATGCTTAGGATTCTTTGTGAAAGACCCTCATCACTCACTGGGCACTTAGGCACCCTGAGTAGGGAAATTCCTTTAATTCTATTATCCCATAATGACTTATTCCCCTTTCTAGCCTCTTGCTCTCTCACTACACTATTATCTATATTATTACTTTAATAGCCTGAGGACTCAGCATGTTTGTCAGCCCATTCAAGGTTTTTGTACCCTTGGCCACCAAACATAAGGATATAAAAGAAGCAAGGCTGACATCAGCCCTAGCAGTACAGCCAAAATTGGTGAAAGCTACAGCCTCTATCAACTGTTGATCAAAGACATGAAGAGGCAGAGACTTAAGAGGCTTAGACTTGATAAAAATGGATTTCCTCTACCCTCTGTTAATCAATGCCATTTTAGAAAAACATCAAGAGATGCCAATGCCAAACAGAAGCAGAAATGAAGAAATGAGTTTGGAAAAGTTTGAGTTTGTTTAGTAATAAATGTTCGATAGTTCAATACTTCATCAATATCATCCCCACCCACTTTGTGCAAGTCTGCAAAGCATACAAGGGGATAGTGAACATAACTTTGTATCTGTTGTCAGAGTCTTAGAGTTGACAACTCTAAGTTGAGAGTCCATATATATGAGGATTAAGCAGAATCCTGAAATCTAGAAGTTTTAAAAATGGGGCCAGAAGCCCTGAAGATTGACCAATCTTTTGAGGCTGCATAACCTGTAACTGGCTTTCCTGGTGGTTCAATGGTAAAAAATCCACCTGCAATGCAAGAGCCTCGGGTTTGATCCCTGGCTCTGGAAGATCCCCTGGAGAAGGAAATCGCAACCCACTCCAGCATTCTTGCCTGGGAAATTACATGGACACAGGAGTCTGGCAGACTACAGTACATGCAGTCGCAAGAGCAGGACACAACTTAGCAACTAAACCAAACCAACGAAGCCTGTAACTGAAAGCTGTGATATTTATGTGCCTCCAGATGAGACAGTTGGCAGCCCCCTCTACCATCAGGAACAACTATCAGTGACAATCTATTGGGAAACTGATAACTGATATTACATTGGTATTGTTCATCCTTTTGGCAGGGAACAGATGCCTCCCGCTTTCATATCTCACAAATGAATACTCAAGTAAGAGCAGCCTGTCGCAGAACGAGCTTCCCGTGCACATGAATATAAACCACAGGGAGGATAACTAGGAAAATATTTCCTGAAATAAAAGGACAAAACCACAGAGCACTTTAGCAGTCACCCAAACTCACATATCTAACATGATCCACATAGGAACTTAATCAGGACACATGGTTGTGTGTTTATAGAAACAGAAAATTTGAGAGAAAATCAGTTGGGTGGATTATTATTGCATTTACAAACCATTAAAAACAAAACAAGGAAAACAACATGCTTGCTGCCTAAGATTTTAATATTGGAAGAGTTCTTGGTATTAAAAAAGATTAAAGAAAAAAAAACAAACCTTGAAAACACCTGCTTACTTTGACTCCTGGTGATGATAACAACAGACAGATCAACAGGAGTCAAGTTGGTCTGGGCAGGAGGTGTGCTAGGATTTAGGGAAACTGGTGACTCAGAACAGTAGATGAATTCATGTCACATGTGACCTGTAATGTTGGCAGACAGGTTAGTGCTGAGACTTGAGACCTTACTATGGCTCATAAACAGGCCAGATGATCCATTCTTTTGTCTACCATCGGCACTCCCTTGCCTCAGCCCTTACTTGATCATCACACTGGAAGAATTAGTGGTAAGAATTGCTGTGTTTAACCTAGGATCAAGGAGTGATGACAATGTGGCTAGAATGCCATTCAGTTCAAGCCACTGGGGCACTTAGCAGTTAGGACCTGGAATATCATTTTACACACAAATTGCCCAATCCACATCTCAGCTGGCATGTTTGTCCTCAACACAGATTTGCCCATCTCTCATAGTTTATCTCCCTCCGGTACCACCTCTGTCTTGAATGTTGTAGGGGCTGTAGGAATGTATATGTAGTAGTAAATCATCACTCAGTGACTTTTACATAGTAAAGAGGCTCCCCTGGTTATTAGCTCAAGAATTCAAGGGGATAAGCCTATCCTTGGAGCCAACCTTATTTCTCTGGAAGTTGGGAAACAGGATTCCAGTTTCCATCTTGATTACATCTAACTGCGTGACTTTCTGGATTTCTGTTTCCTTCTCGTGGGATGTATTAATAAAGTTGAATTGAGAACCTCTCCGATTCCTCCCAGACCCAACATTCTATGAAATTTAAGAATTTACAATCCCATTTGGAAATATATAAACCCCTCCATGAATCTGTTATTTGACAATGACAAGGATGATCCAGAGCAAAAAGGGATTGAGTCCCGGTTCAACAACTTCATGCAGAATTATTTCTGAGGTTATTTCCTTGATTTTTCCATGAGATGTTCAGTTGTCTTTCCCAGGGAGCCAGCCAAGGTGCCAGCTGGAGGCAGTTATGGGAAAAGAGATGATGCAGATGTTAATAATGTGGTTAAAATCATCGTGTTTTGACAGCCCCATTCTAAGGGCAAAAACAAGGAGGGATGGGAGGTGAATGGGCTGTTTTTGACCTGTGTGATAAAATGTTTTTGAAACTTGTCTCTTTATTTCTTGAAAAATAGGGTGAAAGATGTACTCAATATTTCTCTCCAATTGGAGGAAGACTTTTAGCTAGTACAGACCCTAACCTCTTGAGTAGAGAGTTTAATCATGTTAAAGGAAAATATTTCTTAATTATTCTCGGTGTTATTGGCCATCAATTACCCACTGGTAACACACTGTAATACTAGACTTAGCTTTGGCTATTAATCAAATTGCTCATGATAGCTGTTGCTTTTTTTTTTAAAAACAACATAGGTAAATACTGACCACTAAATTTTGTCTTTTGTTTCTTAATGAAAATTCTCCTGGCTAGTTGCTATTTTTTTTTGAAAAATTTTGATGCATGCTAAGGTTAACTTAACTGATTTTAGTTCTTTAGCACTCTTGTTATGATTAAAATCTTTTTTTCAAAAAAATAAACTTTCAATTTTAGAATAGTTTCAGATTTACAAACAAGTTGTATCGATGGTACGGAAAGTTTCTATATACTTTAGACCCAACCTCCTGTATTGGTAACATTCTGCATTTTTATATGGTACGCTGTCACAATTCTAAAGAACCAATTTTGATACATTATTATTTGCCATAGCCCATTTTTCATTCAGATTATCCTCAAATGCTTTTATCTGTTCCAAGATCCCATCCAGGGAACTATACTACATTTACTCATTATATCTCTTTCAGCTCCTCTTGGCTATGAGATTTTTTTCAAACTCATGTTGTTTTTGATGACAGTTTTGAGAAGTACTGCTGTTGTTCAGTTGCTAAGTCGTGTCTGACCTTTTGCAACCCCATGAACCGCAGCACACCCAGCTTGCCTGCCCTTCACTGTCTCCCTAAGTTTGCTCAAATTCATATCGACTGAGTCGGTGAAGACATCCAACCATCTCATCCTCTGTCACTCCCTTCTCCTCCTGCCCTCAATCTTTCCCAGCATCAGGGTCTTTTCCAATGAATCAGCTCTTCGCATCAGGAGGCCAAAGTATTGAAGCTTCAGCTTCAGCATCAGTCCTTCCAATGAATATTCAGGGTTGACTTCCTTTAGAATTTACTGGTATGATCTCCTTGCAGTCCAAGGGACTCTCAAGAGTCTTCTCCACCACTACGGCTCACAAGTATCAATTTTTTGGCACCCAGCCTTCTTTTTGGTACAGCTCTTACATCTGTACGTGAGTACTGGAAAAACCATAGTTTTAACTATACAGACCTTTGTCAGCAAAGTGACTTCTCTGCTTTTTAATATGCTGTCTAAGTTTGCTCCGTTCTTCCCAGGAGTAAACGGCTTTTAATTTTGTGGCTACGGTCACCATCCACAGTGATTTGGGAGCCCAAGAAAATGAAATCTATCACCTTTTTCAGTTTTTCCCCATCTATTTGCCATGAAGTGATGGAACCAGACGTCATGATCTTAGTTTTCTGAATGTTGAGTTTTATGTCAGCTTTTTCACTTTCCTCTTTCACCTTCAAGAGGCTCGTTAGTTCCTCTTTGCTATCTGCTATCAATGTGGTGTCATCTGCATATCTGAGGTTGTTGATAGTTCTCCCAGCAATCTTGATTCCAGCTTGTGCTTTTCATTCAGCCCCGTACCTTGTTTTTGATGACAGTTTTGAGAAGTCCCATAAACTTGGGCAAATAACATCAATAACATGTCTGTGGCCTTGTGTTGCACAGAGCAATGTGCAAACCTCATTTAGATACACTGACTTATTTAATATCTTCAGTGTCTATATAGGTATATCCTATTGTTATTCCCCTTTTATAGCTGAGAAGGTGAATCTTCAAGTGTTTAAGTGATTTATATAAGATTACACAGTATAAGTAGCAAAGCAGGGAGACCAATCCAGGCAGGTTGATTACTGAGGCTATATTCTGTTTTTTTTTTTAAATTGAAGCATGACCAACTTACAATGTTATGATAGTTTCTGCTGTACTGCAGAGTGATTCAGGTATGTATGTATCTAATATATATGTGTGTGTATATATATATATACACACACACACATATTCTTTTTCAGATTCCTTCCAGTTATAGGTTATTACAAGATATTGGATATAGTTCCCTGTGCCATATAGTTTGGCTTTACTGTTTATTTTACATATAATAATTTGTATCTGTTAATCTCCATCTCCTAATTTATCTCTCCCCCTACATTCCCCATTTGGTAAACCATAAGCTTATTTCCCATGTCTGTATTTTTCTGTTTGTAAATAAATTTGTGTTGTATTTTAAGAAACCACATGTAAATGATACCATATGATATTTGTCTTTCTTTGACTTACTTCATTTAGTATGATAATCTTTAGGTCCAACCACATTGCTGCAAATGGCATTATTTCATTCTTTTTTTTTTTTTTACGGCTGAGTAGTATTCCATTGAATGCATGTACCACATCTTCTTTATCCATTCACCTATTGATGTATACTTAGGTTGCTTCCATGTCTTGGCTATTGTAAATACTGCTACTATGAACCTTGGGGTACATGTATTTTTTCAAATTAGACTTTTATCCAGATATATATGTCAAGGAGGCAGATTGCTGGGTCATATGGTAGCTTTATTTTTAGTTTTTTAAGGAGTTGCCTACTTTCTTCACAGTGGCTGCACACATTTACATTCCCAAAAGGAGTATAGGAGGCTTCATTGATGCGATATTTTTAATTACCATGCTTGGTAATAAGAATGATGAAAAATCCCTTAGCTCTGTGTATTTCTTTGCACAGCACTTTCATGCACGTCACAATCACATCCTAATGGCCCTTGTGATCCACACAAGTGCTACCATTCCTGGATGCTCAACAACTTGGTGTGGGCTTCTGCTAGAGCCTGATCATAGTCAAGACAGTGCTACAATTACTGACGTAGGTATCAGCCTTGCCTGTGGGCCTGTCATAGTCTGGAGGGCAGAGAGCACATCTTTTCTACTGTTCTCTTTCCTGTGATGTCTTATCTTTTACATGAAAGTAACAAAGTGAAAGTAAGTTGCTCAGTCATGTCTGTTTGTAACCCTATGGACTGTAGCCCACCAGGCTCCTCTGTCCATGGGACTTTCCAGGCAAGAATACTGGAGTGGGTTGCATTTCCTTCTCCAGGGGATCTTCCCGGCCCAGGGATCGAACTTGGGTCTCCCACATTGTAGGCAGACTCTTTACCCTCTGAGCCACCCGGAAATCTTTTACATTATAATCTCTTAATGAGTATTTGTTTAATTGGATTCCTCTTTTACAGTTGAAGAAAGTGAACATTACATAATTAATGAAAACCAAAAAAATATTTTCCTTGGAAACTGTGAGGCTTTAAAGTCTTTTTTAAAGTCCATTTTTCTGCAGGGATCTTCCTTATTGACAGTTTCCATAATTAAAAAAATCTCTCAATAGTCTAATCTGATGAAGTACACAAGAACAGGGATTAATAAGATTCAGATGACTTTAAAATAGAATTTTTTTCAGCAAATTTTTTCCCAGTGGTAGTGGTGTTGTGATATTTATTTTGGTTCCCTTTTGGCCAAGTTCCTAGCAGACATAGCACAGAATCATAGCATTTCAATCAATTTCTCTGGCTTTAGTTTGTATGTCACTGGAAGAGATGTTAACAAATGCAAGAAAAAATGATTTGAAGTGCAGAGAAGAAATAAAAGGATGAACTGGTAAACTGCCAAGCTCTGTGTCCATTCTCCTATAGGAGGTAACAGGGAGGATTACTCTATACTTCCTTTATTCAGAGAGAGGCCCAGAACCATCATCTGTGCTAGAAAATGGCTATCATGAGGTGAAGCAAGTTGGGTTACTTCATGATGCCAGGAGTGGTGACCATGGTTACTCCTCTCTTGGGCTTAGCAAAGAGAGACCCAGCGGACACAGCACGGCTTGAATTTGCTTTGTAAAGGAATACCATACCTGGGTTCCAATACCAGCAACTTACTATGTGAACTTGCCAAGTTCTGCTACTACTTGAACCTCATACTCTGCATCTTTAAGATGGGCTTAATAATAAATGTGATCTCAGAGCTGCTGTGAGGTTCAGAAATAAATGTGTGAAAGATATATTCAAATTCCAGTGGATGACACATGGCTTACATTCAATATATGTAGGTATTACTGACCTGTACATTTTACAGCTTAAGGACTGATACAGCTGGTGGCTTCAGTCACATTCTAGCCCCAGACTCTATATTCCTCTCACTTAATTTTCCCCAAATGAATGTCAAATCTATTGAAAAAAAAATTCTCCTGAGACTAAGGGGAGCTAGCTTCTGGTTTTAGCACAATCCCCAGCACACCTCTGCTTCCAGCACAGCTCCCAGAGAAGGACTCCATCTACTCCCTGCATTTTCAAGGTCAGGATGCCTCAGGGCAAGTCCAGGAGCACACCATCCGCCAACCTCCTCTGACCCCTAGTCCCAGCCTGTGACTACTGCGGCCCTCTGGGCCAGTGTGACCTCTGTTTTTCATTCTGCATTATATTTGGCATTTTTATCACCAGGACTTGGGCAACTAGCAAAGCCTTTGGGCCAGAACTGGGCACTATTTCCGAGTAGTTCCCCTCGCTGAACTACTTGATGCTCGGCTGGGTACGAGTGGGTGGTTTTGACAGCTGCAGGGAGAGGTGCTGAGTCCTGGGGTGGGATGGGTGATGAATGTGCCATAAATCCCCTGTCTGCCCAGAGCATAAATCTGAGGGCTGCACAGGTTCCGAGGCAAGGAAACTGGAACTCTGGAGCCAGGTAAACAGACCTGAGTCAACAGGAGCAGAGAAACAGCTCTGTGGCCCATCCATAGCCTTGGGCTGGGTTTGCAGAGTCCGATGACTGGCTTCTTGGGAGTCATCTTTGATTTTTGTGGTTGGGTCTGGGAAAGAAAATAAATGTGGGACAAGGGTGGGGCTCCTTCCTGCAGTGGCCAGGCAACTGCTCACAGCGCCGTGGCACCTAGCAGAGTTTCCAGACCGCTCGGACCTGTTGGCTGCTTCTCCCTCCAGAGAAGTGAGGAAAAGGCCACAGAGCTGCCCCACGGGTCACGGGCGGGCACGTTCTCTGGAGAAAACACAGGGCCACGAGTCAGGGCACCCGGACTCCAGATCCCAATTTGCCTCTAATCTGTGACATGATTTTAGGCCTCCTGATTTCTCTGAATTTTTACAAAATGGACACAATATTCATCATCTATCTACCTCAGAGGAGTAAATGAGATGGGAGATATCAAATTTTTAGAAGCCCCATGCCTTATGAAACTATCAGACTGTCTGTGAACATTTGTTAATGACAAGAGAATGCTAGCTATCAATCAGTAAGCACTTTTTAGTACTTAGCACAATGCCAAATGATCTATAGGGTTGGCTACATAGTCTTCTTGGCTCAGCACAAAATAAATGTGAGGCTCCTTGTTCAAAAAGAAGGAAAAAGTGCCATTAAAGTTATTAAAATATAAAACAGTTAACAATACTGTTATTACATATTTAAAAGTTAAGAGTAGATCTTCAAAGTTCTCATCACAAGAAAAAACTGTGTCACTATGTGTGGTAATAGACGTTAATTAAACTTAACTATTGTCATCATTTCACAATGTACACAAATATCAAATTATTATATTGTACACCCCAAACTAGTATGTTGCATGTCAATTATATCTCAGTTTTAAAAAATAATAAAGTTTTCCTGCCACCTATGGGCTCTCTACCTATCAATGTGGTTTTTTATTTGCTATTTAATGTTGCACTCCCATGAACATAAGAAAGCCATTAGAGTTAAGTTAGACCCTCATAAACTCCCAAGTTCCTTCTCTACCACTTCATGTGTATGTGGCTTCTAGTCACGGCTGGGCTGACATGCACGCCCTACTTGGGTGGGGTGGGAGGGGAGTCAGGCATCTCCCCTTCCTCAACCAACGGTGGACAGGTGAAGAGACGGGTGGGTGAAAGGCTGGACCCTGAAAAATGTACTCTGGTTCTGCTAGCCTGGGCCGGAGATGGTATTACCGTGAGCTCCTCCTGAACTCTGGCCCTGGTCCTGACCCACCCTGTGCCAGCTCACAGGACCCTGCTAGGGGGCATGGGGGAGGGTGACAGCATTTGTTTGGTGGTGATGTGAGAAGGGATCAGGCGAGGCCTAGGGCACCAGAGAGTGGGGAAGCAGAACCACAAGCAAACTGAGTCTCTGAGTTTTTACATCACGTGCCATTGATCTGTTGGATTTAGCTTACAAAACTCAGATTCTGGGACTGTGACTGCAAAGCATTAAACCTCAAGAGTGGGGTCCCCTTGTGAGCAGCAGGTTCTGTGTGGCTATGCAGGTCCCGGGGCCGGAGCCAGCCCACGTGATTATCTCATGAGGCTTCAGGGAAATTCTACAAGGGAGCTATTTTTACTCTCATTTAGCAACAGAAGAAACCAAGGCCTTATGTAGCTTGTGTCAAGCACTGGGAAAGCAGAGATAACATCTGAACCAGGGCGTCTGTCTGCATCTGTGTCTGTGTACATTCTCAGTCAAGTACAACTCTGAAACCCTGTGAACTGTAGCCCACCAGGCTTCTCTCTCCATGGAATTTTCCAGGAATACTAGAGTGGGTTGCCATATCCTACTCCGGGGATCTTCCCAACCCAGGGATGAAACCCACATCTCTTGTATCTCCTGCACTGGCAGGTAGATTCTTAAACACTGCACCACCTGGGAAACCCTGAACCTGGGCACAACTGAAATGAATCCAACAGAATCTCTCTGGAATCAATGAATGTGCGAATTGGGCTGTTGAACCATGCCCTCATTGGGCCTAGATTAGAAAATACTCAGGTACTGCTAACTTCCTCAAGAAAAAAGTCACAAGACCCTCTCCCTCTAACAAAGAACATTATTCCAGCAATATTATTGAGAGTCTTCATTATCTGATGAGGAATCTAACACCCAAAATGGTTACTGAATCTCCTCAGGCATTTATTTTCAACTAAACCATTCAGCAAACAATTATCTGTCACAAGCAAGAACTCTGCTTGCATTTTTTTTGGCAATATAAATGCGATACAATCTGACTGCTCCCCTCTAGGAATTTATCTGGGCCAGAAAACTCGCCAACACGATCCTTAATGCAAGGTCAGTAACGAAAAGGATCTAAGGGAAAAACAACAACTGGGGAAGAGTAGGGGGTTCAAAGAAGAGAGGCCTCCTGGAGGTGACAGAACAAAAGTTCTTGGCCTGGTGCTATTTAAGATGGCCCTGGAGAACGGGTAGGGATTTGCATATGATGGCTGTGGGGAGAGAGTAGCAAGGGTAAACCCGTAGTGGTTGGGAAAGCATGCAGCCCGCTGTGGGAACTGTCTCTCTTCCAGTTCAAACACGTTTCCAAGTCCTTACCTGACCCTTCTTGGCCATGACTGACTGATCAAGAGGTATGCTTCTCTGGGATACATTTTTTCCTCTTTTCCAAACAGATTCTGAGAATGAGGTGTCTGTGTTGTACAAACTGAGGCTGGCGCTCTTAGGCACCATAGATGGTAGTGTTTCTCAGCATGTAGGGGATGCCATATCCGCGAAGAGGATGGTGACAGGCAGAGAAGCAGATACAAAGTGGGAGGCGTGGGAGGGAGCATTCAGGTTTATTGTTTCCAGGTTTCTCCAAGGCCCAAAGGTGACATCAGCCTTCTGTTGATGAGTGACCCAGCATCTTTCCAGTCAAGTTCTCTGTTGCCTTGCCTACTTGGAGGTAAGTTTGTGTCTCTTGAGACCCAGAGACTTTTCTCAAAGATAGGAGCTATTGCAATGGTCCAGGTGAGGACTCAGGAGAGCCTGCTGCAGAGCAGGGGGAAGAATGAAGGGAAGGGGGTTGGTGGAGGAAACTGGAGATGCATGCTGTGGGACTGAACTGTTAGGATGTGGTGGTTGGTGAATACTCAGAAAGAGGCAGAGATGATGGCCAACATCATGGGCTCACTGCACAGAGTAAGGGTCATTAACAGGGGCTTTAGGGAAAAGGATTCATTTAGTTTTATGCTCAAAGAGTTAGGAGCTACTATGCATGCACAACTCTATCCTTATAGCAGCCAGAAATGTGAACTCTGTGCCGCAGATGGGAAGGGGTTACAAGCTCAGGCTCTCCTGAATATGGCTCATGCTTAGCTGTCCAATGTCTGTGTGACCCTGGATGAGTTACTCTAGCTACTTAAGCCGCATTTTATTATAACCTGGGATAATAGCTAACAGGATTTTCATATGAATTAAATGAGAAAAGTCACTCATGCTTAGAATAAAGAAAATTTTCAGTTAATGTAAGCATAAATTAAAACCAAATGAAAACAAAAACTTGGTTTTCTGATCATTAGGTTAAGAATTTATTTTCTTCCAGGAAATCCTATTCTTCATATTCTATTAACATAAGGACATAGAGGAAATTAAGCCTTATTTGCACTTGGATTTTTTAAAAATTGAGATTGTATTTACTTGTGTTTGAGGATTAGTGTGCAGATATGAACAATCTATATGGAATGTAAGCTCCACTAGTTAATGATTAACATCATACATCCTGTATAGCTTACTTACTCAAAATTTTAATCTTTCATAACACATTAGCAAAGCTATTATGAAAAAATAGATAACCATAACCAAGGATATTATGAAGAGCACACAGTTCTGACAAGGAGAACCAAGATCAGGGAGTAGTTTTCTTTAGGAACTCTACTAAAACCCAACATGGATAAAGAAATAATTCAAAATGTTTAAGACAGGACAGCGACTTTAAGTCACCATTTAGCATACTTTGTATGATAGGCCCATAAAATCGCCCCAGCCCAACTTAGAAAAGGTTGACAGTTAATAGTCAAGCCATGATCCAGTATCATACTATTCTCGGATTGTAAAGAAAAATAAATAATCAGCATATGGTTTCATATCTTAAACTATTTGTACTCATCTAAGTCCATCCTGAAGGAGATAAGTCCTGGGTGTTCATTGGAAGGACTGATGCTGAAGCTGAAACTCCAATACTTTGGTCACCTCATGTGAAGAGTTGACTCATTGGAAAAGACCCTGATGCTGGGAGGGATTGGGGGCAGAAGGAGAAGGGGATGACAGACGATGAGATGGCTGGATGGCATCACCGACTTGATGGGCATGAGTCTGAGTAAACTCTGGGAGTTGTTGATGGACAGGGAGGCCTGGTGTGCTGTGATTCATGGGGTCGCAAAGAGTCCGACACGACTGAGCGACTGAACTGAACTGAACTGAACTGAAGTATGTTTTACCAAGTGGGATGAAGTGGGTTTTCCTCCTGAGAAATGGGTTTCTAGAGCTCCTAAAATACTAAAATACTTGTGCCTGTGTGCTCAGTCACTGAGTCATGTTTGACTCTTTGAGACCCCATAGACTGTACCCCTCCAGGCTCCTCTGTCCATGGGATTCTCCAGGCAAAAATACTGGAGTGGGTTCCCATGTCTTTCTTCAGGGGATCTTCCTGACCCAGGGATAGAACCCACATCTCCTGTGTCTCCTGCATTGACAGGCAGATTCTTTACCACTGAGCCACCTGGGAAGCCCCTCTAATATACTTGCATTTACCAAACTGTTGATAAAATTATTCCTTTGGCTGGTTGAAGAACAGAGGCAGGGGCCACTCATAAGACATGGTCTACTCTAGTCCTCAGACTTGGCTCCTTTCTCTCCTGCCTCATCAGACTGGATCCTTCATTTTCACTTTCTTCAATATCGGCAGGTAAATGTTTCATTCCTTTTTATTGGTTAGTGTAGTTTTTCCTTCTTTGGTGCAGTATAGAGATCTGGCTCAAAATTTTTTCATTTCTTGATTAGTCTGTTTTTCTTTAGCTTCTATTTTGTTTGTACTTTTGTTTTTCCTGAAGATTTTTCTTGTTTCCCTGTTGGGGTTGGTTTTCACTTAGAGCAAAGGCTTTATGACAAGCTTGCCAATCTCCTAGTCCTCTTCTTCCCTCCCCTTCAGCTGAATGAATCTTCTGTCACATCTAAGTTTCCAGGAAGGGTGATGCTATAGCAGTTCACACTTATGGGAACATAACAAAAACAGGGCAAGAAAATAATGGCTTCAAATATTTTAATAATCCCGTATATTTGTCTGTATAGTTGACTGTGGATTTCCAAGAATGTGGTGGAGGAGGAAAGGGAGGCAAAATTTAATGGACCGATTGTAGGAAATAAATTTGCAAAGCTAAGAAATACGATCCTGAGGCTTTAACAAAACACACACGGGCTGATACTATAAATAGCTGTGGCCGCATGTGGAGTTCATCAAGTCAGAGGCGTGGTTCGGGCCCCTTGGAAGGTGGCTTCGAGGGCAGGCATGCTCCAAGATGTGCCCTTTTCACTCAGCCTTAGAGATGTCAAAGAGTTTCCGAGGGCTCTGTTCTCCGTGTCTGCCACACAGGGAAGTGTGGTCACACCTTGCCTTTTGCCTTGGCCTGGCTCAGAGTGACCATCACTTCAGAACAAATGTCTGCTCTGTTGATAGATCTAACAGAGGAATTTGGAATAGGGACTGGTGGATTTGCCATCCTAATTTTTATTCTCTGCTCTTGCTCAGAGGCCACATAATGTCATGCTAAAGTTAGCAGCTGTGTATTAAAGAACAATTAAAAGATCATTGCTGATGATGAATATCAGAAAGGAACATTACTGGTCTTAGCCCAGCCCCCAAATGGAGAACATACAAGTCTTCTTACTTATCTGCATTTTTTTCTTTGAAATCCAGCTAACCTATTCTCTCTCTAGATTTAAAGTCTTCTCTGAATTTCTCAGTCTACCTCATCATTCATTCCTTTTTTTGAAATCCTTTGGTCTGTAACCCTTGTGCTGTGAAGAGGAAATGGTGTTTCATAGACTAAGTTCATATTTTGACTGAGACTCCCATTATGTCACCTTGAATAAATATCAGCTACCATTTAGACAGGGACTACTAAATGATCAGTGATTTCTACAATACCTTTACATATTAATTTAATTTTTTCTGCAATTGATCAGTTCAGTTCAGTCAGTCATGTCTGACTCTTTGCAACCCCATGGACTGCAGCACACCAGGCCTCCCTGTCCATCCCAACTCCCGGAGTTTACTCAAACTCATGTCCATTGAGTTGGTGACACCATCCAACCATCTCATCCTCTGTTGCCCCCTTCTCCTCCTGCCCTCAATCTTTCCCAGCATCAGAGTCTTTTCAAATGAGTCAGTTCTTCGCATCAGGTGGCCAAGGTATTGGAGTTTCAGCTTCAGCGTCAGTCTTCCAATGAATATTCAGGACTGATTTTCTTTAGGATGGACTGGTTGGATCTCCTTGCAGCCCAAGGGACTCTCAAGAGTCTTCTCCAACACCACAGTTCAAAAGCATCAATTCTTCAGTGCTCAGCTTTCTTTAGAGTCCAACTCTCACATCCATACATGACTACTGGAAAAACCATAGCTTTAACTAGATGGACCTTTGTTGGCAAAGTAATGTCTCTGCTTTTTAATATGCTATTAAAAAAGGTTATTTGGAATAACTTTTCTTCCATGGAGCAAGCATCTTTTAATTTCATGGCTGCAGTCACCAACTGAAGTGATTTGGGAGCACCCCCAAAATAAAGTCTGTCACTGTTTCCATTGTTTCCCCATCTATTTGCTGTGAAGTGATGGGACCAGATGCCATGATCTTAGTTTTCTGAATGTTGAGCTTTAAGCCAACTTTTTCACTCTCTTCTTTCCCTTTCCTCAAGAGGCTCTTTAGTTCTTCACTTTCTACCGTAAGGGTGGTGTCATCTGCATATCTGAGGTTATTGATATTTCTCCCGGCAATCTTGATTCCAGTCTGTGCTTCATCCAGCATTTCTCATGATGTACTCCACATATAAGTTAAATAAGCAGGGTGACAATATACAGCCTTGACGTACTCCTTTCTCTATTTGGAACCAGTCTGTTGTTCCATGTCCATTTCTAACTGTTGCTTCCTGACCTGCATACAGATTTCTCAAGAGGGAGGTCGGGTGGTCTGGTATTCCCATCTCTTTAAGAGGGAACTGCCAAATTCGATTTAAATTGAAGAAAGTAGGGAAAACCACTAGACCATTCAGGTATGACCTAAATCAAATCCCTTACGATTATACAGTGGAAATGAGAAATAGATTCAAGGGATTAGATCTGATAGACAGAGTACCTGAAGAACTGCAATTGATAGGACCTCTTATTACCTTGACATGTTATGGGTGAGGAAATAGAAGTTCAGGGAAAAGAACTTGCCTGAGATCCCATGGCTCATAGGTAACAATGCTGTCAGAAATGAATCTGATCTAACACCATACACAAAAATAAACTCAAAATGGATTAAAGATCTAAATGTAAGACCAAAAACTATAAAATTCCTAGAGGAGAACATAGGCAAAACACTCTCCGACATAATCACATGCAGGATCCTCTATGACCCACCTCCCAGAATATTGGAAATAAAAGCAAAAATAAACAAATTGGACCTAATGAAACTTAAGAGCTTTTGCACAACAAAGTAAACTATAAGCAAGGTGAAAAGACAGCCTTCAGAATGGGAGAAAATAATAGCAAATGAAGCAACAGACAAAGGATTAATCTCAAAAATATAGAAGCAACTCCTGCAGCTCAATTCCAGAAAAATAAATGACCCAATCAAAAAATGGGCCAAAGATCTAAACAGGCATTTCTCCAAGGAAGACATACAGATGGCTAACAAACACATGAAAAGATGCTCAACATCACTCATTAGCAGAGAAATGCAAATCAAAACCACAATGAGGTACCATTACACGCCAGTCAGAATGGCTGCTATCCAAAAGTCTACAAGCAATAAATGCTGGAGAGGGTGTGGAGAAAAGGGAACCCTCTTACACTGTTGGTGGGGATGCAAACTAGTACAGCCACTATGGAAAACAGTGTGGAGATTTCTTAAAAAACTGGAAATAGAACTGCCATATGACGCAGCAATCCCAGTCCTGGGCATACACACCAAGGAAACCAGATCTGAAAGAGACACGTGTACCCCAGTGTTCATCACAGCACTGTTTATAATAGCCAGGACATGGAAACAACCTAGATGCCCATCAGCAGATGAATGGATAAGAAAGCCGTGGTACATATACACAATGGAATATTACTCAGCCATTAAAAAGAATTCATTTGAATCAGTTCTAAGGAGATGGATGAAACTGGAGCCCATTATACAGAATGAAGTAAGCCAGAAAGATAAAGACCAATACAGTATACTAACGCATATATATGGAATTTAAAAAGATGGTAATGATAACCCTATATGCAAAACAGAAAAAGAGACACAGATGTACAGAACAGACTTTTAGATTCTGTGGGAGAAAGCGAGGGTGGGATGTTCTGAGAGAATAGCATTGAAACAAGTATACTATCAAGTGTGAAACAGATCACCAGCCCAGGTTGGATGCATGAGACAAGTGCTCGGGCCTGGTGCACTGTGAAGACCCAGAGGGATGGGATGGAGAGGGAGGCAGGAGGGGGGATCAGGTTGGGGAACACATGTAAATCCATGGCTGACTCATGTCAATGTATGGCAAAAACCACTACAATATTATAAAGTAATTAGCCTCCAATGAATAAAAATAAATGGAAAAAACAAACAAACCAAAAAGAAATGAATCTGAATTTTCTACCTATTGTGCTGTATTGAGTCCAGGTTAACTTTTCTGAGTCTTAGTTACATCATATTTTAACTATAAATAGTTGGGCAATTGCAATGATCCAATGAGAAAGCCTGAACTGCTGGATTCAAAACACATAAATATGTAGTCCTTCCTTCATTAATTAGAGCTTTATCATATGTTATCATTTCTCTTCTGATGTTTAAAAACTGCATTTCTACCCAGATCCTGAATTTTCTGGATATGGTGGCTCTATCTTACACAGATTCTACAGGTGTCACACAGCACATATAGATGGTGGGATGACTTCATTTTTGATAATTATTTTGTCTTTCTCTCCTTTTGGAATATGTCTATTAGTCTGGCATCATGATATACTGTCAATCCTCTGAAATTGAGGAAGTCTAACCTTGTTGATTCCATCTCCCCAAATGGAAGCTTATAACTACAGTATCATCATTCCAGGGAATTAAGTACAAAGAATAATCAAACATGTTTCTCAACAACTTGGATAATTTTCTTCAAAGATTTCTGGGACTTTAATCTTTCTGTCAGCTAAACAAAAATATTATAAAATACGCAAGAGTGGAGACTTATCCAGAGGCAGGTAAGTAAGGTATTTCTTGCCTCTCTGAGCTACTTGCCTTTAATAATGTTTGTTGTTTTCGAGTGAAGTGTTTTAGTAAAAAAAAGAGATGTGGCAAGTGAAAGATAGAAAAAGGGAAATGTTTGAGGTGAAGGGTAATTGATATTTGGTCCTTCATTAATCTCTGATATTTTCCAGAGACTTGGGTTATTAGATGGTGGGAGTACATGTGTCATTGGCATGGGTGAGCAATGGGCATGGGCCTGATTCTCAATCCTGGCTACACATGAAAATAATCTGGGGAGAATTAAAAAATGCCAATGCCCAGAATCATAATCTCTTGCAGTGGTGCCCAGGGAGTATTTTTTAAAAATCCTTCAGGTCATTTTCATGTGTATCTGGGGTTGAAACAACCAACCTTGAGACAGGTAGCCAGACCAGGCCCAGAAATAAACCATTTTCCTGGTAATATCTCTGGGAGAAGTGATACAAGGCTATAGTTAATCCTGAAATAAAGGAAGGTGTACAATTTCAGGGACCTGAAGAATGTGCATTTTGTGTATCTTTTTAACAGACTATCAATTACATGTATTGACAACAAATTAATTTCCTGTTAGAACCACAGGTATTAAGACCTGTCCAGAAGTATTAAAGCAATGTAGACAGGATATAAGCAATATTAGAAATAAGCCTTCTTTTTTTATCCATCACAGACATATACCTTCAGAATACCCCTCATCTTTTGGCCTTTCTTTTCTAACCTTGAAAATAAGAATGTCAATTACCTCAGCTCTCTCCCTCCTCCTATGAACCCTAGTCCTGTTCCATTGTGAAGAAGAGTTCACATTTTCAATTTTTTCTTTGAAAGTTATTTCTGCCATTCATTGTAGCTATATGTGGCACCATTAACATGTTCTTTGAAAGTCTCTCCAGTTGAAAGATTGCATGATGTCATGAAAAAACATGGGTAGGGATCAAACAGAATTGTTTGAATCCGTCATCTGTTAATGAATTCTGTGACTCTTGGCAAGGTTTCTTAATCTGAGTCTCAGTTTCATCATCTATAAAATGGGAACAGTGACACTTATCTTCAAAGGCTATTTTTGAGTGGTTATGAAATTAAATGTAGGTTAAATATGTGTCTGTTTTCTGCTTAGTGGACTCACTGGAAAGACCCTGATGCTGGGAAAGATTGAAGGCAGAAGGAGAAGAGGGCGACAGAGGATGAGGTGGTTGGATGGCATCACCGATTCAATGGAGATGAATTTGGACAAACTCTGGGAGAAGGTAAGGGACAGGGAAGGTTGGTGTGCTGCAGTCCATGGGGTCGTGAAGAGTTGGACACAACTTGGCAACTGAACAACAACATAGATATGTATCAGGAATATAACAGTTCTGTGGTAGGTGTTGATATTGCTGGTTTTTATTTAATACATTTCCTCAACTTCAGAGAGGAATAACAATGCTAAATTACTATCAGAAGTTAGATTAAAATACTACATACTAAAAAATTCCTATTCACATTTGCAAATCAAACAAATCATGCCAACTCTATAAAAACTTAAATGAAATAATAATGGTAAAAACTACTGGCTCAGGGTTTGAGAATACAGTAGGCAGGTAATAAAGGCCACTTTTCCTCTCTATTCTTACACCTATTTTTAAGGAAATTTTCCAGGCAAGAAAGAGGATGCACATACAATATTACATGTTAATAGATCTATTATTGCTTTTAAACTTTCATCACACTGTAACTTTTGGCGTTCTTTCCACCTTAGGATTTCATATCTTAGTATCTCAACCTCTTGCCAATTCCCAGATAATTCTACTTTGATTTTGATCCTTGGGTTTAGTCCTCCCCTCTATTCCATATACTGCCATTATTCTTTGGGATTTCAGCAACCATTTTGATCTTCCAATAGTTTGGCATTATAATTCTTTGTCTTTTATTTACTTACTTCTATTCCAGTGTATCTGCTTAACTGCATGACCATTATTAGAACTATCTCCACTGCTAATATCTTAATTCTATGATCTCCTTTCTGAATAGAGCCAGGTTCTATTCCTCCACTCTCCATCCCTAATATGCACCAGACCTGTTTGGACACACAATCCCAGGTGTGGTACATAGTCTTTGAAATGTATACACAAAAATTGTCAAGGGCCATATTAAGCCAGAGAAATCAAACTGGTTCTAGTGCCAAACTATTTTAGCTTGTTTTGAGAACCTAAAATAAGAATTCTTACTATTAACTTATTTGTACACACACATATGGTATTGAGCTATGGATTTTATTAGATGGGTTCACACAATACTATAGCAGCAATTTCTAGAGATGCCAATTCTTCCACTGGCTTCTGCCTATAATTTTGCCTTTGATTATGGCTTAGCACCATCTTCAATACTGTCCTGTCTCTGGTTTGGTCTGGATCAAGTAGATTTAACTAAGTTTCACTGGATGAAGTAGATTTTAGAATACACACACACACACGCATATGTTGGAAATGCAGAAGTTAAACTAAACTGAATTTGGGGAAATAGAGCAGAAAAACAGTTAGTAGAATTGAATCATCCCTCAGTCAACTTATATTTCTTGAGCCCCTACTATCTGTCAGGCACATGGTTCTGGTGTGAAGGCTAAGGATGATGAAGAGCTGGACATCCAGTAAGGAAGACAGTAGGTGGACACAGATGGCTGTGTCCAAAGAGGCATTTCTAGCTGCTTCCTGGCTTGTAATTTTGCAGATATTCATTGGGTGTGGTTATAGTGGATGGGGTTGTGACTGGCTACAAGGACTGATATTTAGACTATTCTCTGATATCTTTCATACACAGAGAACAAAGATGTCTAGAGAAAATCTAAATGAGTTTTCAATTTGTGAGCTGCTTAGCATTAGGTTAGAGTCAGTGGCAGGTAGAGTTGGGTGCCAGGTCAATAACCCAGATTTATATGCCCATATAATAGGAATTTCCTTAGGGATAATTCCTGGAAAGGAGGTCTCTCTCTGGAGAATTATAATGAGGTGGGCTTAAGTCGTCAGAGGTTCCACTGTTATCATGTCTTTAAGGTAGCCACTGAAAATGAAAGAAATGTAGAAACATAAAATGCTGGTGTCTGACCTTCAGTAAGAGATTTGGGAAAGAAGGAGGCAGCTTTGATCTCCCGCCCCACCTCAAAGTGATAAGGACAGTATTCAAACTCATTTGATTTCTCCAACTGTTGGGGTCCACCAAGAAACTTTTTCCAAGGGTCTTTGGAAACAGAACTCATTCTACCTGCAATTGTTTCTAAGGAGGAAATCATTAAGGAAGGCTTAATCTCTTAGCCTCTTTGGTACTGAGCAGATCCTCGGTGAGAAATAAGGATGTACTTTGTGGATGCTCTTTCGTGTGGGCAGGGGGTGACCACAGATCATGTTTAAGGGGAAAACCTCCTGCTAAGGTGGTGTCTCCGCTAGAGCCCCTTGCCAATGGGTTTATTTGTAGAGCTACCAAGAGGACCATCTAGACCCCTAAAGTGTTGACCAGATGTGCAAGCTAATCTATTCTGGAACTAAAAGCAGGAACTTTTAAAGTAATCTACATATCTTTGTTTTATCCATTAAATAAATTTGGGATTGTTTTTATGGAAGGCAGCCATGCTTTTTCATTAAATGCTCTTTGCAAATTTCTACTCCCCTTTAAGCTTCAACTCAATTATCACCTCTTCTGTAAAGCCTTCTCTGACCCAAATCCAGCACTGTTATTGCTTGCTGCATCAGCTCTCTCCTTGAACCTTTTGGATTCATTCATCATGACAATGATGACCTTGCCTTACAGTGGCTTGGGATGAGTATATCTTCTCACTTGGCTTGTATCTCCTTTAAGTAAGGTTATCTACAGTACGTAGCAGTGCTCAATAAATTTATGAGGGAAAACGTATTCTTGGGGCCAATTTTGATCTAACAGAAGGATCAAGGGGCTGCTCCAGTATGGCATTTCTTAATGTTCTTGAGTAGAGAGATTTTACAAAGGTAGAGATGGATTTAGGTTGTATAGGTTCAGTCATTTACTTACTTCATGATTTTACTGTATCTTTTACCACATGTACTAATATTTAATCTTTTTTCCTTTAACTCATTTCTTTTAGCTTGAAAGAAAGAAATTTAAGAAAATTCAGAACATGTACATAACCTGCCATAAATAGGGGATAAACATCCAAATGCATTGAAATGTGAGTGCTTATTTATACGACTGGGGGTAAACGGAGCACTCTCTGGAAACATTGCTGCAGGGCTTTCACGAAGTCACCATTTCCTTCCCCTACAGTATGCTTACTATCAGGCGTGTCATCAGTATTTCAGGTATATCTACACCGCAGCACTTCACATGGCAGAAGAGAGTAGATGCGCTCTCCAGCCTTTCCCCAAAGCCCCACCATCATCTCCCTCCATCATACAAGAGTGGACGTTCTCCCCAGGGTGTTTGCTGCACAGCCTCAAAATGACCCATTATAAATTCCTCTGAAATATTCAGTTTTGTCTTGACAGTCATAAATACTCTGTTTCCACATCAAAGTACATATTTGTAATTATTTTCATACAAAAATAAATGTTCCTCCAAATATTTGAGTAAGTTGATGATCTTGGATACTGTTTATTGGTGATTTTGAGTAAAACCAATTACGCACTACATACTTTGAGAAACATGGTCTTGAGAAAAAACACAGTATTTTATTAGATGGTCTCCAACATGTGGTTTGGTAAGAGATTTCCCACTGAATGTCATTGAAACTGAGATCCAAAGAGACTGAGATTTGTAGAAAACTCGAGAAAGAATTTACCTGCCGATACAGTAAGAAGTGAGAAACAGAGGTGGTTAGCTAGATCATCCTGGGTCAGACTTAAAACTTATTTTTTGAAAATTAACTCTGGAGGTAGTTAACCAGTTGATAACTGGTTTTTATCTGAATGGCAAAGGTCAATGAGTCCCTCTCCATATTATAGGAAGATGTTATTTATTCTCATTAGCTTTGGTCACTCTCATCCAGGCCCCAGTGATGGCATACAGCAGGACAGGGTGTGGGTGGCTCAGGGCCATTAAAGTACATATCCTTTTCCCATTGAGAGTACCCACATATTTTGTGAATAGTAGTTAGAGACTACATAGAGGTTTTTCCATTCATCAGCTAACTTCAGTATAGCAGTTGGGAGCTCTGCTCTAGACTTTTTCTATATGGCTCAACTTATTGAATAATAACTATGTGACGCAAGTCCATTCTGAATTGGGGTAGAGCTGGAAATCGGAATTTGACTGGTAGATGTTTATTTTTTGACTGATCTGGTTCTCATTTCTAAATTTAGAAAAAGGAAAGAACTCTTGGCTTTAATGCAGTATCCTGTTTCTGTACTTACTGCTAGTGGAGTTGGCTGGCAGGTTGATTAAACATCTTCTTTTAGCTGGTAGGAGACTTGTAATACTGCTGAGAAGAATAAGCCCCCAAGGGGAAAAGCAAAAACTGGATGGGAGTCAGTTTTAATGTTTCAGACTTGGCTTCAAATGAAGCTGCAAACATGGTCTTCTTATTTAACAGGAATTTCAGGAGTTTTATTAATAGTAGTTTTAGAGGACAGGATTAAGAAAGCTTTAATTATTTTAATGTGGCATGCTCAGTTTTACCTCATGGGGTGTGTGTGTGCATGTAAGTGTGTGGTTGTGGGTGTTTCTCTCTCTCTCTGTGTATGTACAAGTTTGGAAGGGAACCAGTGCCCATTTAGAGTAGTTTTTGTCAATAGCAGCACTGTTGGTCAAGTTCCAGGGAGTGAGATTTGGAAGCAACTGACATTTGGGCTGAAGAAAATTAACCCATGTACTATTTGCTAGTCTCACTGGCCCAAGAGTCATTAGCAGCTTACCCTCAAAAGCAATAGAGACTGGGGCCCCTCTCTCCCATGGTGAAGAGTGATTTGTCTATTCCTCATTTGACAACCAGAGACACTAGTGAGAGAGAAAGTCAGGAGGTCTGCTCTGACTCTCCCATCAGGCCTCTGGTCCATTTCTTTCCATTTCTTTCAGTCTCAACTTAGATGTTGGGAACCCAAGAACACAGACATCAGTGATCCATTGTCAGTCTGTCTTTGAGTCTTGTTTCTTGACAACATTTGATTTGTAATCCTGAGAAAATAACCACAACTGCTAGAGATGTCTCTCCTCTGCCTCTCTCCCTGTGGTCTAAGGGAGGTATGGAGGTGAAGAGCTGTGAGTTTCTGTGGCCCATTCTGATTTTTGATGAGTCCTTTCTCCCTCTCGCTCAGGGGAAAGGAGTCAAACAGAAATGGCGCGCTCTGCCCCCTGTCCAAACTTCCTCAACAGCCGGAGAGAATGAGGGGGGAGGAGTCTATGAGGATTTGGAATTGGCAGATACTTCCGCATTTCTAACAAGGGGTTGGCCAGACAACTTATAGGAAAGTGAACCCTTCCTACAACTGCCCAGACTTTGCATACCCTTGCTTCTGTTTACCCAGGCCCTTGTCAGGCTGGCACATGCATCAGTAACAAGGTAGGCTGGCTTCTGAGCTCTGCTCCTTGCAGGGTGTAACCCCTGGCACGCACACGAGCTCACCTCTCAGTTTCTGTTTCCTCATAAAAGAGAGTATTGGATACATTCTAAGGATACTTTTAACCCAAATTCTATGACGTGATTGAATTGTGAGATGGGGAAAGGAAGGTGTCCATAGGTGGAGGATCTCGGAATGAAAATACAAATCTCTAAGGTCAATTCAGGCCTCTTCATTTTTGCCTTTGATTACACTCAACACCTCCATCACTTCCTAGAACTTCTACTTCTTTGCTCTGCTACCTTCAGCAAATTGCTTAGACCCTCTAGATCACTGTTACTTCTTCTAGAAATGGGTAGCAATGACACCAGCCATATGGGGTTGTGGATTTGGGTATCTTTACTTTGAGAACTAAATGGTTATATGTTTAAAGCACCTAGCATAGGGCATGCTCATGTACGAGTGCTCAATAAAGGTGAATTTTCTCCACTTTCCCAATGTCATACACAAAAATAAACTGGATTAAAGAAGAGCAGAACAAGATGGCGGAGGGGTAGGTGGATGTGGAGTACATCTCTCTCCACGGATACATCAGGAATACACCTTCAGACAGAAGTGCATGCAGAACACCAGCTGGAAGCGGATAGAAGCACCTGACCAGTGGAAAAGAACACATAGAACCATGCAAAACTCGGTATGAGGAAGGAACTGGGGGAAAAACAAGAGTGTTAGTAGGACTGGACCTGTCCTCGGCAGGTGGGGGAATTGAAGTGTGGGTCCAATCCCCACATTGGGGCAATTGTCTGAGTCACAGGAGAAACATTTAAGGCTGAGAGTGAAACAGCTGCTCTGTGGCAGCCTAAATGGAATGAGAATCAGACAGCCCTTGCCGCAGCCACACACACCCTGGACAGGGGCCAGGGTCCCCTGGAAGGTGCAGCATTTGGGAGCTGGAGTTTGGGGAGTGTGGAGCGATCTCAGAGTGAGGGCTGCTGTTGACTGCAGAGAGATGGATTGAAGGGGAGGTGAGGGAGGAGATTGTGATGGGAAATGCCTGTGAAGGAAAGCCAGGCAGCCATGGAAGCAAGGTGATACTGCTGAGTCACACCTAAGGGGTGGAGTCATCACCATCCCCCCACACGCCAGCAGCGGCAGCTGAACAATAAAGAGGCTGACATACGGAACACCTGATGCACTGAACTACAGAGCAGGACCCCACCCGGGGGGCCCCTTTAAGTGCCTGATACTGTGAGCTACAGAGCAGGACCCCACCCGGGGGGCCCCTTTAAGTGTCTGATACTGTGAGCTACAGAATGGAACCCCACCCAGGGGGCCCCTTTAAGTGCCTGATACTGTGAGCTACAGAGTGGAACCCCACCCAGGGGGCCCCTTTAAGTACCTGATGCACCAATGTACACAGTAGGACCCCAGCCAGGGGGGCCCCTCTAAGTGCCTGGTGTGCAGAACAACAGAGAAGGACCTCAGGCAAGGGACCCCTCTAAGTGCCTGAGTAGGGGAGCTATGGAGAAAGACTGGCCAAAGAGGCCTTCTGATCACCAGCTACAAGAGGCTTGAAAAAAAACACTGATAGGGCCATAACTCCTGCGGCAGAGGCAGTTTGTGTCCCTGAACACTTGGCGCCACCAGGATCCCCACAAGCCAAGCAGCTGCACCACCTTCATGCTCAACTCTCCCTGGGGTAGAGCTGCCAGAGGCAAAAAATGTCTTGCATCTATGCATGCAGGGTCACTTCGGTGCTGTCTGACTCTTTTCGACCCTGTAGACTGTGGCCTACCAGGCTTCTCTGTTTAGGGAGCAGGGTTCTCCAGGTAAGAATACTGGAGTGTATTGGCCAATACTGGTTGCCATACCTTCTAGAGAACTATATTTCCTGCTTCCCTAGCTACCAACTCCCCTGAGTACCTGGTGCTGCCAGAACCCCTGCAACCCAAGCAGCTGACCACCTCCACACCTGGCCCTCACAGGGGCAAACCCAAGTTCTCCAGGGCAGCCTCAGGAGCAAATCCTAGTGGACAACTCATGTGCAGAGGTGGAAATAAAACCACAATTGAAACCCAAGGGCAGTGTGGCTAAGGAAGAAGACCCAAAACCTTCCCACCAGCTCTACAAGCTGCAGATTAAATCCACATGATCGACTAGGCAGACTCTGTCTCTGTGGAATACATAAAAGGTCACTGAGAGCTCCCACAAAAGAAGATGCACTAGCTCTGGATAGCTGTGGACCTTGGAGGCGAGAACACACAGGAATAGGACCAGATTAGAATCTGAGCTGCCCCCACAGCAGGTCCAGAGATCAGCACAGTGTTGGAGGGCATCCTAGAGAGGTGAGGTGGACTGTGAGTCCCAGGGAGGGAAAGGACTCTGATAGCAGTGACTCAAGAAAAACATTTGTTATTCTTATGTTTTGACTTGCTCTGGAGATTCTTTTCCCCCTTTCCTTCCCCCCTCTATTGTAGTTGTCAATTTTATTGGCATTATGAAATCTAATTAAGCTTTTGAGCTTTGTTTTTTTTCTTAGTCACATTTTTTTATTAATGTTATAAACCTTTGCCTCTACGTTGGGCTTTTACAGTTTTGTGGAGTTTCCCTTTTTCTTCAATTTTTTAAACCTATTGTTATTTTTTCTACATTTATTCCTTTCTTTGCTTTTCCTACTGTTCTTTCCCCCTTGCAGTTAATCTTTAATGTATGTAAATCTTCTTTATCTACCTCTATTTAACTTTGCATATCTATTCTTTCTTTCTTTCCTTTCCTCTCAACATATTTGTTAGTTTTATTTTCATTCCTTTATTCCCCAATTGGCACCTTGCTCTAGTTTTGCTTTCTGTTTGTGCTTTAGTTAGTTTTTTTTCTGCTAGACATGATTTTTGGTTTCCTTTGTTCTTTGGGTCAATCTATTGTACTTTATTTTTGTTGGACAGTTTTGATTTTGCTTACGGGTGTATATGTATATGTGTATATTCAGTCACACTTTTTATTGCTACTATAAACCTCTGCCTCTACATTGGGTTTTTGCAGTTCTGTGGAGTTTTCCTTTTTTATCCTTTTTTCTTTCTTCTTCTGTTTTTTTTTTCTTTTTTATAATTTTACTTTTTAAAAAGCCTATTATATTTTTTCTATATTTATTCTTTTGTTTGCCTTTCCTGCTGTTCTTTTCCCCTTGCAGTTCATCTTTAATGTATATAAATCTTCTTCATCTACCCTCTACTTAACTTTACATATCTATTCTTTCTGTCTTTCCTTTCTGCTCAACATATTTGCTAGCTTTGTTTTCATTGCTTTATTCCCCACTTGACACCTTGTTTTAGTTTTGTTTTTCAGTTTGTGTTTTAGTTAGTTTTGTTAACTGGTAAATATAATTTTTGATTTCCTTTGTTCCCCAGGTCATTCCACTGTACTTTATTTTTGTTGGGCTGTTTTCACTTTGCTCATGGGTATAAATGCATATGTGTATATCCCATTATTTTAATTATTATTTGCCTGATTTTATAACTGCCATTTTTCTGGGGTTCATCTTTGATTTCTCGTTTTTGGATATTTGTTTTAATTTCACTTAATCCCATAACAAACCACTTGTAGAATCTTCGTTCCTGACCAGAGATCAAGCCCTGAGCCTTTGCAGTGGAATCACTGACTCCAAGACCCTAGACTACCAGAGAGCTAACCCTAGGGAATATCAGATAGTGAGAACTCACACAAAGGAAACCACTTGAATACAAGAATGCATCACCCAACCTCCAGTAGCACCCTGTGCAGGATGCCTCATCTAAACAACAAACAAAACAAAAATACAAACCCAATTATCAGAAGACAGGATTACCACCTCACTCAGTCTTGCCCATCAGAGGAAAAACAAACAAATGAATAAAAACTCAGCACAAATCTCACCCTATATAAAGCTTAAACAAACCAATGGACCAACCTTAGGAGGGCAGAAACCAAAAGGAAGAAAGAATTCAAGGAGACCTCAAACACAATAAATTTAAAAAAATGATGAAAAGGTAGATAAATACTACACAAATGAAGGAACAAACTAGAATAGTTTTCCTATTTCCTCTTCATTTATTTAAATTTTTGTAAACTAGAAATACAAAAATTTAAATAAATGAAGAGGAAATAGGAAAACTACCTGAAAAAGAGTTCAGAATAATGATAGTAAAGATGATCAAAAACCTTGAAAACAAAATGGAGAAAATGCAAAATCAATTAACAAATGCATTGAAGAATTAAAAAATAAACATACAGAGATAAACAACACAATGACTGAAATTAAAAATACTCTAGAAGGAATCAATAGCAGAATATCTGAAGCAGAAGAATGAATCAGTGAGCTGGAAGGTGAAATGGTGGAAATAAATTCTGAAGAGCAGAGTAAAGTAAAAAGAATGAAAAGAACTGAGGATAGTCTCAGAGACCTCTGGGACAATATCAAATGCAACAACATTCAAATTAAAGGGGTCCCAGAAGAAGAGAAAAAGAAAGGGTATGAGAAAATTTTTGAAGAGATTATAGTTGAAAATGTACCCAACATGGAAAAGGAAATAGCCAATCAAGTCTAAGAGGCACAAAGAATCCCATACAGGATAAACAACAAGGAGAAACACACCAAGACACGTTCTAATCAAACTAACAAAGACTGAACACAAAGAAGAATATGAAAAGCAGCAAGGGAAAGCAACAAGTAACATACAAGGGAAACCCCATATGCTTAACAGCTGATCTTTCAGCAGAAACTCTGCAGGCCAGAAGGGAATGGCAGGATATATTTAAAGTATTGAAAGGGAAAAATCTACAACCAAGACTGTAGTACCTGGCAAAGATCTCATTCAAAATTGATGGAGAAATAAAAAGTTTTTCAGACAAGCAGGAGTTAAGAGAATTCAGTACCACCAACCAGCTTTACAACAAATGTTAAAAGGACTTATATATTCAAGAAATATAAGAGAAGAAAAAAGATCTACAAAATCAACCCAAAACAATTAAGAAAATGGCAATAGGAACATCTATATCAATAATTACTTTAAATGCAAATGGATTAAATGCTCTAACCAAAAGATACAGACTGGCTGAATGTATACAAAAATAAGACCTACATATATGCTGTCTACAAGAAACCCAGTTCAGACCTCAAGACACATATAAGACTGAAAGTGAGAAGATGGAAAAATACACTCCATGAAAATGAGAAGCAAAAGAAAGCTGGAGTAGCAATCCTCATATCAGACAAAATAGACCTTAAAATAAAGAAGATTACAAGAGATAAGGAAGGACACTATATAATGATCAAGGGATCAATCCAAGAGGAAGACGTAGCAATTGTAAATATCTATGCACCCAACATAGGAGCACCTCAACACATAAGACAAACACTAACAGACATAAGAGGATAAATTGACAGTAACACAATAATAGTAGGAGACTTTAACACCCCATTCACACCAATGGACAGATCATCAAAACAGAAAATTAAAAAGGAAAGTCTTAAATGATGCATTAGATGAGACAGATCTCATTGATATCTTCAGGACATTCATCCAAATGCAGAAGAATATACCTTCTTCTCAAGTGCACATGAACATTCTCCAGGATAGACCACATCATGGGTCATAAATCAAACCTCAATAAATTTAAGAAAATCAAAATTGTGTCAAGCATCTTCTCTGACCACAATGCTATGAGACTAGATATCAAATACAAGAAAAAAACTGTAAGAAACACAAACACACGGAGACTAAACAACATGCTTCTAAATAACCAACAGGTTACTGAAGAAATCAAAAGGGAAATAAAAAAATTTCTAGAAACAAGTGACAATGAAAACACGACAACTCAAAATCTATAGGATGCAACAAGAGCAGTTCTAAGAGGGAAGTTTATAGCAATACAATCCTACCTCAAGAAACAAGAAAAACATTGAATAGACAACCTAACTTTACACCTAAAATAACTTGGGAAAGAAGGAAAAAACCCTCCAGAATTGATAGAAGGAAAGAAATCACAAAGATCTGAGAGAAATAAATGAATAAGAAATGAAAGAAACAATATTAAAGATGAATAAAACTAAAAGCTGGTTCTTTGAGAAGATAAACAAAATTGACAAGCCTTTAGCCAGACTCATCAAGAAAAAAAGAGAGAAGAATCAAATCAATAAAATTAGAAAAGGAAAAGGAGAGGTTACAACAGACAGTGTAGAAATACAAAGGATTATAAGAGACCGTTATGAACAACTATATGGCAATAAAATGGATGACCTGGAGGAAATGGACAGATTCTTAGAAAAGTTCAATCTTCCAAGACTGAACCAGGAAGAATTAGAAATTATGAACAACCCAATTACAAGCACTGAAATGGAAGCTGTGATAAAAAAAATCTGCCCCCAAACAAAAACTCAGAACCAGATGGCTTCACAGGAGAATTCTATCAAACATTTAGAGAAGAGCTAATGCCTATCCTTCTAAAACTCTTTCAGAAAATTGCAGAGGAAGGAACACTTCCAAACTCATTCCAAGAGGTCACCATCACCCTTATATCAAAACCAGACAAAGACAATACAAAAAAAGAAAACTACAGGCCAATATAACTTATGAACATAGATGCAAAAAACCTCAACAAAATTTTAGCAAACAGAATTCAGCAATATGTCAAAAAGCTCATACATCATGATCAAGTTGAGTTTATTCCAGAAATGCAAGGATTCTTCAATATATACAAATCAATCAATGTGATACACTATATTAACAAATTGAAAGATAAAAGCTATAAGATCATCTCCATAGATGCAGAAAAAGCCTTTGACAAAACTCAGCACTCATTTACGATTAAAACTCTTCAAAAAATGGGCATAGAAGGTACTTACCTCAACATAGTATATTCCATATATGATAAGCCTACATATATTCTCAAGGGCGAAAAACTGAAAGCATTCCCTCTATGATCAGGAACAAGACAAGGGTGTCCACTTTCACCACTATTATTCAACACAGTTCTGAAAGCCCTAGCTACAGCAATTAGAGAAGGAAAAGAAATAAAAGGAATCCAGATTGGAAAAGAAGTAAAGCTCTCACTGTTTGTACATGATATGATACTGTACATAGAAAACCCTAAAGATAGTATCAGAAAATTACTAGAGCTAATCAGTGAATTTAGCAAAGTTGCAGGATACACAATCAATACACATAAATCACTTGCATTTCTATATACTAACATTGAAAAATCAGAAAGAGAAATTAAGGAATCAATACCACTCACTATTGCAACAAAAATAATTAACTATCTAGGAATAAACTTACCTAAGGAGACAAAAGAACTGTACACAGAAAATTGTAAGACACTAATGAAAGAAATCAAAGACAACAAAAACAGATGGAGAGATATTCCATGTGCCTGGGTAGGAAGAGTCAATATTGTGAAAATGACTATACTACCAAATGCAATCTACAGATTCAATGCAATCCCTATCAAATTACCAATGGCATTTTTCACAGAACTAGAACAAAAAATTTCATGATTTATATGGGAAAAAAAGACCCCAAATAGCCAAAGCAGTCCTGAGAAAGAAGAATGAAGCTGGAGGAATCAACCTTTCTGACTTCAGATTATACTACAAAGCCACAGTCATCAAGACACTATGGTACTGGCACAAAAACAGAAATATAGACCAATGGAACAAGATAGAAAGCCCATAAATAAACCCATGCACCTATGGGTACCTTATTTTTGACAAAGGAGGCACAACTATACAATAGGGCAAAGACAGCCTCTTCAATAAATGGTGCTGGGAAAACTGGACAGCTATATGTAAAACAATGAAATTAGAACACTTCCTAATAATATATACAAAGATAAACTCAAAATGAATTAAAGACCTAAATATAAGACCAGAAACTATAAAACTCTTAGAGGAAAACATAGGTAAAACAGTCAATGACATAAATCAAAGCAAGATCCTCTATGACCCACCTCCTAGAGTAAAGGAAACAAAAACAAAAGTAAACAAGTGGGACCTGACTAAACTGAAAAGTTTTTACACAGCAAAGGAAACTAAGCAAGGTGAAAAGACAACCCTCTGAATGGGAGAAAATAGCAAATGAAGCAACTCACAAAGGATTAATTTCCAAAACATACAAACAGCTCATACAACTCAATGCCAGAAAAACAAAAAACCCAATCAAAAAGTGGGAAAAAGACTTAAACAGACATTTCTTCAAAGAAGACATACAGATGGCTAACAAACACAAGAAAAGATGCTCAGCATCACTCATTATTGGGGAAATGCAAATCAAAACCACAATGAAATATCACCTCACACCAGTCAGAATGGCCATCATTAAAATGTCTACAAACAATAAATGCTGGAGAGGGTGTGGAAAAAAGGGAATGCTCTTGCACTGTTGGTGGGAATGTAAAATGATACAGCCACTATGGAAGATGGTATGGAGATTCCTTAAAAAACTAGGAATAAAGCCACCATATAACCCAGCAATCCCACTCCTAAGCATATACCCTGAGGAAACCAAAATTGAAAAAGACATATGTATCCTATTGTTCATTGCAGCACTATTTACAATAGCTAGAACATGGAAGCAGCCTAGATGTTCATCAACAGATGAATGGATAAAGAAGTTGTGGCACATATACACAATGGGTTATTACTCAGCCATAAAAAGGAATGCATTTGAGTTAGTTCTGATGAGCTGGATGAACATAGAACCTATTATACAGAATGAAGTGAGTCAGAAAGAGAAAGAAAATTATCGTATTCTAATGCATGTATACGGAATCTAGCAAAATGGTACTGAAGAATTTATTTACAGGGCAGCAGTGGAGAAACAGACACAGAGAATAGACTTGTGGACATGGGGAGATGGGAGGAGAGGGTGAGATGTATGGAAAGAGTAACATGGAAACTTATATTACCATATGTAAAATAGATAGTCAATGGGAATTTGCCGTATGGCTCAGGAAACTCAAACAGGGGCTCTGTATCAATCTAGAAGGGTGGGATGGGTGAGAGATGGGAGAGAGGTTCAAAAGGGAGGGAATATATGTATACCTATGGCTGATTCATGTTGAGGTTTGACAGAAAACAACAAAATTCTGTAAAGCAATTATCCTTCAATAAAAAATAAAATTTAAAAAATGGATTAAAGACCTAAATGTAAGACTGGATACTATAAAACTAGAGAAAAACAAGGCAGAACACTCCAACATAAACTTCAGCAATATCTTTTTGGATTCATCTCTCAGAGTAATGAAATAAAAACAAAAATAAGCAAATGGGACCTAATTAAACTTACAAACTTTTGCACAGCTAAGGGAACCATAAACAAAATGAAAAGACAACCCTCATAATGGGAGGCAATATCCACAAATGATGCAACCAACAACATATTATTCTCCAAAATATACAAGCAGCTCACACAGCTCAATATCAAAAAACCAAACAACTCAATCAAAAAATGGGCAGAAGACCTAAGTAGACTTTTCCCCAAAGAAGACATATGGATGGCCAAAAGCCACATGAAAACATGTCCAACATCACCAATTATTAGAGAAATACAAATAAAAGGTCCAATGAAGTATCACTTCACATCAGTCGGAATGGCCATCATCAAAAGTCTACAAAAATAAATGGTAGAGAGAGTGTAGAGAAAAGGGGTTCCTCCCACAATATCAGTGGGAATGTAAACCAGTACAGCCACTATGGAGAACAGTATGGAGGCTCCTTAAAAAACAGAGCTACCATGTGTACCCAGCAATCCCACTCCTGTGCCTATACCTAGAGAAAACCATATTTCAAAAATACATGCACTCCAATATTCATTGTAGTACTGTTTATAATAGCCAAGACATGGAAGCAACCTAAATGTCAGCCAACAGATGAATGGGTAAAGAAGATGTGGTACATATATACAATGGAATATTACTCAGACATAAAATAGAATGTCACTTGCAGCAATATGGATAAGCCTAGAGATTAACTTACTAAGTCAAGTAAACCAGAGAGACAAAGACAAATATCATGTGATATCACTTACATGTGGAATCTAAAAAAAAGGATACAAATCAACTTATATACAAAACAGAAATAGACCCACAGACATAGGAAACATGGCTGCCAAAGTGAAAGCGAGGGCAGAGAAGGAAAATCAGGAATTTGGGATTAATATATATACTTTACTATAGATAAAGAGATAAACAACAAGGATCTACTGAATATCACAGGGAACTATACCCAGTATTTTGTAATAAACTATAAGGGAAAAGAATATATATAAATAATCACTTTGCTATATACCTGGAATTAACATATTATAAATCAACTACAATAGAAAATGAAAAAGAATATCACTGATGCTTCTCAGAGCAGGAATATGATAAAGCGACAACTTCCTGTGTGTTCTTCATACGCCCTAAAGCTGTGCAGGTGAGAGAAAGGGAGACACTACAGACTGGTGCAAGTTCTTCCCTCCTGCCACCCACCGCCTCCAGAGCTCTCTCCACCTCCTGAATCTTATCCCCTCCTTGAGGCTGACTCCCTAGTCCCCACTTCCGTGGATGTTTCCCTGGTTACTCTTGTCGAAAGAACCCTCTTCCATGTCTGGAGTCCTGTCATCTTTCCTTTCTGAGTCTACTTTTTGCTTACATTGTGAAATATCCTTCGTATTTCAAATTGCTATTGGTATTTATATATCCTTTTGCTATTACCATTGTACCTTTCTCTGGTGTTGTCTAGAGGGTAGATTTCTTGAGGGCAGAAAGCTTGTGTTTTTACAGCTCCCTAAACATGCAGATGGTGATTGCAGCCATGAAATTAAAAGATGCTTACTCCTTGGAAGGAAAGTTATGACCAACCTAGATAGCATATTAAAAAACAGATATTTCTTTGCCAACAAAGGTCCATCTAGTCAAGGCTATTGTTTTTCCAGGGGTCACGTATGGATGTGAGAGTTGGACTGTGAAGAAAGCTGAGTGCTGAAAAATTGATGCTTTTGAACTGTGGTGTTGGAGAAGACTCTTGAGAGTCCCTTGGACTCCAAGGAGATCCAACCAGTCCATCCTAAAGGAGATCAGTCCTGGGTGTTCATTGGAAGGACTGATCCTGAAGCTCCAATACTTTGGCCACCTCATGCGAAGAGTTGACTCATTGGAAAGACCCTGATGCTGGCAGGGATTGGGGGCAGAAGGAGAAGGGGACGACAGAGGATGAGATGGCTGGATGGCATCACCAACTCGATGGACATGAGTTTGAGTAAACTCCAGGAGTTGGTGACAGAGAGGGAGGCCAGGAGTGCTGTGATTCATGGGGTCGCAAAGAGTCAGACACAACTGAGCGACTGAACTGAACTGAAACATAGCAAGCCTCCGCTTGTGGGCAAAATCCATGGTAAGAAATAATTTTACATTTTTCATCTCTTCCCATGTAGGGCTGTCTTCTCACATCCTTACTACTCTTAATTATTACTTAATTTTTACTACAGTTCATCACTCTGCTTCTTTTGATAATAGTATAGATGAGTCTTCTAAATTTGCATTTGTGTTACTTTTAGAAAGACTATATGTCTTTTCTCTTTTCATGTAAGAATGAGGCTATGTTTTTCTTTGCTTTTTAGACACCTCCCTGAGGTCTCAAAGATCTAGCCCTAAGCTCTCCTCCAGGACTTTTTAAGGTGGATAAATATTAGTCTCTTAATAATGAGAAATTTTCTTTAAATGAACGTCATAAACCATTGATTCCTTTCGATACACCAGGCTTCATCATTGTAGTTCAAGTATTCCAGAAAAATGAAAGTATCAGTCTTACAAATCAATCTCCATTTGACCTATTCTCTACAGTCAAAACCAAACACCTCCCTTAAAAGGTCTGCATTCCTCTGAAGCTAAATGATACCAAAAAATGTCAGAAACACTCTTGCGTTTGAGTCACCCGTCTCCCTCTGCTCCTATGGGCTGATTCAGCAGATTGGCTCCTGTTGGCGGGCACTGGTTTCCCAACTCGTTTATGGCCTATTTAAAAACAGACAGAGGCACCTCCACGGCGGATTTGTCAAAGGCCAAGAACATTTTTTCAGCATAGACTCCAAGCTTGTTGCCACATAAACACATAGAAGGATTTCACTTTAGCTTCCCCAGGTTTTTGGATTGACAACAAATGGTAAGAGGGATACAGGAGCCAATAAGGCAGTCTGGGGCAGCTAGAAACCTAGGAGGAAGTTGAGAGTTATTGGCTCCAGCTCCAGGTTCAGGGTGAGGCTGTGAGCAAGCCTCAGCTGTGAAAGAACGTCTGGAAAACCTCTCTGCTGGACATTCCACCAGTAGACTCCGAGGCTGGATGATGTAGGAGTGAAGAGAATTTGCCTTGGATTCCCTGTGTTTAGTGAGTATTTCTCACCTCTAGCTCCCCAGTGAAATCACCTGTGAGGCTGTCAAAAGTTGCCAGTGTCTGGGCCATGCCCCAAGCATGGGTGTTTTTGAAAAAATCTCTAGGGGATTCAGTACATGCAGCCAGGATGGAGAACCACTGACTAGTGAGAGTGACAGACAAGTCAGATTTTCTTCTGAGCATCTTGACTGAGATTTTTCCTTTTACTTCTATAGAAGACGTTTTAGGGTACATGTTAGTGGTTTATAATATATACTCTCCATTATTTCCCTAACTCCTATCCTCAGCCCCTTCAGGAGTTAAAATAGTGATCTAACTATTTATCTACACACACATGAAACTTACATATGATTTGTGTAAGGTTTCACCAGCACAGGGCTTACTTTGACTTCAAGAAACCATCTTTTCTGTCTTGGATAGTTCAGCAGTTAGTGGTAGCAGTAAGTTGGGTTCTATACTGGAAACTAAGCATCAGCAGACTTATTTCTAACCTGAACTCTATTATGTGATATTGGGCAAGTCTTGTATATTCTCTTTGAGCCATGGTTTCCTTACCTGTAAAATGAAGGCATAAGGGCAGGTGTCCTGCAGGTGATTTTCAGCTCTAGTGTCCATTGGTAACATTCGTATTCACTGCTAAACATCACAGAGCAAGACCTGCAGAAGAAAAGGAAGCTCTTTTTCACATATGTGCTATAACTAACCTCTTGCCTAGTTTTTAGGAACTGTCTTCAGCGCTTATTGCATTAAGAGATCAAAGCCTACATTTCAACTGCCTGGATGCTTGTCCCAGCTCTGCCTATAAACCTTCTGGGGAAGACTAATTAAAAATTTTCTTACTGGTATTAAGTGAGTAAGCTTCCTTTAGAGTGCTAGGACTTTGTTTCCCGATGTGTGTCCTGTGGAACCCTAGTCTCACAAGTTAGGCCTTGATAAAAAGGCATGGGAGTCCAATACATTTGAGAAATGGGGCACAATCTAACCCTCCTCTTCATGATTCAAAATACATACTAGTGTGAAAAGTATTGTACAGGACTTGTAAAGAAATCTTAATGTTGTTTAATGCAGTTTCACATGGAAGCGATTGTACTTGTTTGAGCAACTAATTAATACCCAGAGTTCAAGGAACACACATAGGGAAATGCAGCTTGCTGCCCTGTGGCTTACAGGAAGCCTTGGGTATTCCTATGATCAGTGATGATTTCGATGTCGTGACTCCCACCCACCCCATTCTCTTTGGGAGGGTGCTGACGCTGATGTCAACTGAAGTCTACATCACCCCTTCTGTGGGTCTATCACTTCCCAGCCTCAAAACTCAAAGCTTATGAACCACTGTAGTTGGTTAAGCATATCTGGGGAGGTTATAGACCACCTGTGAACAAGAATGGAGGGAGAGGATGCATTCTCTGCAGAATTCACTTGATAATACAAGTCAGCAGAGAAACGAGAACTTCTAGGGGCTAAGACAGCTGAGAAGGTAGGGGACTAGAGACAGTAAGATCACAAGAAAGGCAAAATTAGCTCCCTTTCTTTATCATGCCCTTTGATTAAACATATTGATATGGACACTGCTTCAAGGATATAGTTTTTCCTCTTTTGATGGGCTTTTCTTGAGTAACAGTATACTGAATAAAAGAAGGGTGGATCTAGGAGAGATCTCAGAGATTGCTTGGTTCAAACATGGCAAACCTGTGTAACATATGGGGCCAGCTCTGAATCACAGAGGTTGCCTGGAGCGCTGAGTAGAGGACACTGGAGTTACATCCTGACTCCTAATGATGACCGCCCTATCTAAGGTGGTGGTACAGCATCGTGTGAGTGTTTGCCATTTCTTATGAAGATGAAGAAATCATTTGTAGAGAGGAAAATATACTTGCTCAAACTCATATTAAAGGACTTCTTTTTCTGCCTCCCTTCTCACTTATTGAGCATGAACATTTTTGATATTTAAAGGGTAAAAGTCTATGGACTATATACTTTGAGGTTATCTCAACCCAATCAATGTACATGTTCATTTGCTAAATATGAATAAATAGTGAGAGCTAATATGGATCATTCATATTCCAATTCAGGGTAATTGCTTCCACTTTGCCTTTGTTTGTTTATGCAAACATGGCCAGTGTTTCTGACTAAATATGGGACACTAACTTGGTGGTTTGAAAACATTCGGACTTTGCTGCTGTCAGATTCTGAAGTCTGGGAAAAGGCTAGCATTCACTGGAATTTGTGAGCCACTGTTCCAGCTTCCCCAAGACCTCTTAAGTCCTGCCCTTCAGATGCTTCCTAGTCCTGACATGTGCTGTAGAGAATTAGAACATGATGGGAGACTCCAGAGAGGAAAGTACTTCCATTTACTATGTTTGTGCCCCAAACACAGCCACAAAGATGGCTCTCTGATGGGGGCCAGTAGCCACTCCAAGACCCTGGTTTCTTCCCCTTGCCTCTGGCTAGCCTTGGGGGTAACGCCACTGACCTTTCTAGTTCTGTCCCAAATATTCCCCAGATCTTCTGTCTCTGGACATTCCTTAGGTTTTCACTTCTGCTTTGACAGATCTTTATCCTGAGAAAAGACCCTGAGATCTTACATGTAACATGTAAGAGGCATGAACTGCCTGCTGAAATCAAAAAGGTTTTCAAGTCAAGCCTCCTGTCCAACTATGAAGAACATTTTGTAAACAGCCAGTCTCCATAATTGAGCCCCAAAATATTTTCCCTAAAGATTATCAACATCCATTTCAACGGCTCATTACAACATACATATCAGTATCTCTCTACTCTGCAAATTGATAGAAAGCTTGAATAAGCTCTTTTCCTTTAAAATAAGCTATTCCAATATAAGTATGTTTATATCTTCATAGAAAATAGAGTAGAAGATGACATACCACACTTTAATTATGGTTCACTTGGGGCAGGGGCTTGAGGTGGGTTTCATTTTCTACTTAATATACATCAGTTTTTTAAAAATAAGAGCATATTTTCTAATTGGAAAATAAAAATATTAAGTGAAATTTAGAAAAATTAAAAAGTATTCACAATCTTAGAGATGAAAAGTATTCACAATCTTAGAGATGAAGAAAATTCAAAGTTCATTAAGCACTTTGACTCAAAATCTGCTGTGAATCTTTATCAAATAATTTTGCATACATTTGTAAGAGAGAGAGTGTGTGTGTATGTACTGCTCACTGTCCTTTCTTAGGAAGAACTGTTCTTTATCTTGAATTATGTCTCTCTTACATTTTTGGTGTGTTAAACTGTGCTTTGGTTTATGAAGTAAAAGTAACAGTGGATGGTGATTTTTGTATATCCTTACTTGATATAATAAATAATTGGAGGTTCAGTGTGTGATTACATGTTTTAAAAAGTTAGGCAGAACGAGCATGCATGTTCACTGTAAAATATTTAAGCAATATTGAACCATACAGAGAAAGAAGTGAGAGACTGTTTCCATTTCTCACAGTCCTTCAATCCCACTCTGGTCTCTGGAATTAACCAGTTACGAGCTTGTAGATAACCTTCCAGAGCATTTTCCATGTGTATAGATTTGAGGTTATTTCTCTTTGTTAAGTAGCTTTCCTCATATAATTGTCTATTTCTTGTAAAGTAAACTTGCTTTGTCCCAGTTAGAGTGATTCTATCATTTCTGAAAATAGGATTATCAATCATTCCTTCACAATTTTGCCTAAATATAGGCCCTCCTCAACTTAAAAATAAGTTGTGTTCTAAAGGTTTTTGTTTTATAAGCTGATTGGAATGTGTTCGCTCATAAAGTGAGCTACAAATATGTTTTACACGGTGGTTGCAGCTGCACAAGAAAAAGGTCAATATGGAAAAGAACACTTAAAGACTATTTGCCACGTGTGAAAAGTCCTATTAAGAACTTTCCATTATTTCATTTACTCTTTGCAACACTTGTTAGGGTGGATGTTATTCCAAATTATGTAGAGAGAGCAACTGATGTTCAAGGTAACTAACTTGCCCATTGTCATGCAGGTTGTAAATGTCAGTGCTGAGAGTCAGGTATCCTTGTATTTGACTCTTAAACCCATGCACATTCCAGCTCCAGGAAGTCAGTTTAATAGTGGAAAAGTGCACAAATACTTAGACTCTTGATGGGGCATGACGTTTCCTTTCTTCCGTTCAGTGATCACAGAGGGAATAACCGGGAGTTGGAGGGCCAGATGCTCTGGTTCCACCATACCTTCCTCATCACAACTGAAAAATAAGTCAGACCAGGGGATGACTTACTGATTGTTGCTGTAGAGATTTTTTGGCTCCCTAAGCCAGGCAGTAACACACTACCGATTCAGAAGTCATACTTCTGGCTTCTGATTGGGTTTGTCCAGTGGGAGGAATCGGCAGGAGACTGCGAGGTATAAGGAAAGAAAGTGTCAGGGACTTAGCTCTCTGGCTGCTTTCCTGTCCCAGCTGCTTTGCAGTGACTGCATTCCTATACTGAAGCCACAGCTCCTGCTGGACAGCCTTCTCTACATATTCCATTTTCTGCACCTTCCAGCAAATACTTCCTCCCCTGGTACCTGTGAACCTAAGGGTGGTTAATAGCCTTCTACTCTTGCTAGCCAGGTACTTTAGCATTTCTTGTTGGTTTAACATAACCTTGCCCCCTTTTTTGGACATGCCCCTTCATTTAATTCTCTTTAATTATTCCTTTTGACTCTACCATCTGTTTACTGTTGGGAACCTGGCTGATCCAGTAAATGAAACCAGGATTTGTTTCTGAAAACAGAACCTCAGAATGGGATTCTGTGATTAGGTTGCTCACATATTTGATGAGGGCACAGAGAATCCCTTTTTCAAGATGACATGGATATTTTAGTATGTGGTCGAATTATAGTTACTCAAATTATCAACAGCTGTCACATGAGGTGGTGTGCAGGTGGATGACAGAAATGTGTCACTGTGGCATGAGGTGTTTTGTCAGATGATTCAGATTATACAGAGTGTGCAATGGGCTGACTACGTAAAAATCGAGATAGATGGCATAAAGAGAGAAAAGAACTAAATATCATTAGCCTTGAAAGCCCAACACAGGGCATAGGTGAAAAACTGAATAACCTCTTTGGAAGTGTTTAGAGACTCTTTTGCCCTCTGTAGCTGTAAGGCAAATAGATCCAACTCAGGACAGCTTTTAAAGAATCTTTTATTGACTATAGCTGCAGGCCAAATATGACTGAAAGTCATCTGTGGCTAAACATGTATACTATCTCCATCCACCTTTCCTCCATTACATAGATTTCTAGGAACTTACAACCTGGTGGAAGAGAAGGTGCACATGCTAAGGATTCAAGTCTACCTGAGCGTGACTCTCAGCTTTGGCAGGAAGCACCTATCTGGCATTGGGCAAATTGCTTATTCACTGAGAGAAAAGTTGCTTCATCAGTAAGCATGCAACACTGCTTGTTTTTCTATAAGGCATAAGTGGGAAAAGAGGGATTCCTGAGATATAAATGAGGACTATCTGAAGCAGATACAGAGAAGATTGACAACTGAAATGTCCCAGTTCCCCTGATCTTTCATCACGTTGCCCATCCCAGCTTCATCTGGGGCAACCCAAGATGACTGGGGCTCCCCTCTGGTCATATCAAGGCCCATGAGCAGAATCAGTATGACAACAAGTGTTCTGGAGTATAACCATGACCCCTTCTGCAGATAACCTAACCCTTTAAATAGCTTCTGCCTTGCTACGGGCACTTGTAGAAACTAAATGCCCAACCATGTCAGTTTTCTGTGGCTGTTGTAACAAATAGTCACAAACTTGGTGCCTTAAAACAACAGAAATTTGCTCTCTCACAATTCTGCAGGCTAGACATCTGAAGTAAGGTGTCAGTAGGGCCATGCTTCCTTCAGTGGTCCTCAACCATTTGGCACCAAGGCCAAGTTTTGTGGAAGATGATTTTTCCACAGACGGGGGGCAGGGGAGCAGTTTGGGGATGATTCAAACACATTATTAATACATTAATTGTGCACTTTATTTCTATTATTATTACATCAGCTCCGCCTCAGATCACCAGGCATTCGATCCTGGAGGTTGGGGATCCCTGCTCTGAAGGCTCTGGAAGAGAATCCTTCCTTTCCTCCTTGGCTTGTGATTGCATCACTCTAATCTCTCCCTCTATCTTTGCATGGCCTTCTCCTCTGTGTCTCCTCCTCTCCTGCCTCTAAGAACACCACTTTTTGTTGGATTTAGAGCACACCCCAGGTGGCACAAATGGTAAAGGACTGGCCTGCCCATGCAGGAGACACAAAAGATGCGGGTTTGATCCCTGGATCAGGAAGATGCCTTAGAGAAGGAAATGGCAACCCACTCCAGTATTCTTGCCTGGGAAATCCTATGGACAGAGAAGCCTGGTAGGATACAGACCATGGAGTCACGAAAGAGCTGGATAGATCTGAAGTGACTTAGCATGCATGCATCAGTAACTCAGGTTGATCTCATCTCAAAATCCTTAGCTAAATTCCATCTGCAAAAAGTGCTTTTTTTCAGACACATTTCAAAAAATGTGAAATAAGTTCATCTTCACAGGTACTAGGAGACATATATTTTTGAAGGGCCACCATTCAAATCATTATACTGACTATGGGAAATCAAGTGACCATGTGACCTGAGCTGCTCCTAACGAACTGGGTATAATCTGACCCACCATCTGCAAAATTGGGAATGTACAACAGCAACCCAGAAACTTGAAATGACATATAAGAGTTAGGCTTCAACATGAACAAGCTGCTCACTCTTTCAATACCAACCTCTGGTGCATTGCCCCTTCTATCTCAATTCATATCTACGCCTTGAGTGAAGTTCCTTATAACCATGTGACCTGGGCCTGACTTTGTGATATGTGGGAACAAGCCAGAAGTGCATGGCCACTGCATTTTAGTCCCAGTCAGGGTGGCTCTGCAAGACCATGGTGAAGGGAAATTATTCCAATTAGGAGAACATTAAGCAATATATTTGTTTACTTAGGCCATCATAAGATGGCTCAAGGTTTGTATCTATATCTACCTGGGAAGTGACTAAAACTTAACTAGCTGGTCAGACACTTTAGGAGAACATAATATGAATACTGGTGACAAGGGGAACTATACAAGGACAGATTTTTCATAATGGTACAGAATATTCTTTCACCATGTAAATGCTCACCAGCAAGCATTATGTTGTGGAGAGGCTCTTGGTAATCAGGTGGACATGATGAACTCACCCTGTGGCTGTCAGACAGAATACAACTCCAGGTGCTTGTTCAATGGGCCCCTTAAGCAAATCTGCTATGGCAGCAGAAAGTTGAGGCTCATGAGTGTGATCTCCCTCATCAAGACTGACCTAGCTACTGCCACTGTTCAGCATCTCATGTCTATATCTCAATATTTCTAATGGCAGAGATCAATGCTGAGCTTCTGAGATAGCACCATTTCTTAGAGGGGTCAACCTATTACCATATTGTAGGAGCCCTTCCATCATGGAAGAAGTAGCCGTTTTTCCTCCAAAGAATACCTATATATTCTAAAAAGGTATTTTCTTCCTTGCCCCCATTCTCCTGCCAGCACCACCATTCCTAGACTTATAGGATGCCTTATTTTATCCATAATATAACTCACTGAATGCAAATAAAGCATGAAAATGGGTTTTTATCCACTAAATTCACTATCCCATCTTTCATATACTTGTGGAATGAACTACTACAGACTCCCTTGCAATTACAGGAGACTGGGAATGGTGTGGTTAGGGTAAATAACCTAAAACCAGAGGTCAAAATAATGGTGCCATCTCCCTGACATCTCTCCTGACAGAATTCATGGACCTGGGAATCAAGGTGTCAAGGTAGAAGAGGTTCTTCTCACTCTTACACCTAATAATGCACTTAAAGAATTTTTGATTCATGTCTCCACAGTCTTGCGATTGGTGGTTTTGGAGATTCTAGTGCCCAAGAGAAGGCTGTCTATGAGAGGGGACCATCATGATTCCACTCAGTTGGAAATCAGGACAGACTGTCTCCACATGCTGCTAAACCACCAGTCAAAGATGGGATCACTCTACTGGCCTGGGTGTTTGAACTTGCTCATAAAGGAAAATGTGGGTTGCTGATACCTGATGGGAGGGATGAGGGCCATGCCTGAAGCCCAGAGAATTTACTGGAGCTCCTCTTAGTATTTTTCTATTACCCTAACCTATGGGAAATTACAGCATCCCAATAAACACAAGACAATCGTAGAATCAGATTTTGGATAAATAAGATTTGATTCTCACCTCCAGCTGAAGGCTTCCTCCAGCTAGGGAACTTATAGAGGGTAAGAGGCGTGGGGAAAGGGTAGTAGGAGGAAGCTGTGGGTATCTGATTTGGCCTGAGATCAAGAACAACAGCAGGGACACTAGAAGCCATGCTTTGGGCCATTCTCCCTCACTCCATGTTTTTCATCCTGTGTTATGGTTATGTTATACGGAGAGGACTAATGATGTCCTACATCTTATGTTTCCCATGGAAGTGTGAGTGAATTCACAGAGGCTCCCTATGCTGTATCTGCTGACAGGAACTATGTGCTTCCTATGTTGGGGACGCAGGTTTTGTAACCAGACAAAAGGAAGAAGTAGATACTGAGACACAAACATGTGTTAGATATTCTCTGTCCCTCTAGATCTGCCTTCCACCCTTTACTACCCAGAGTTCTATCCATAAACTCTTTTAGCCAGGCTCCCCAGCCCCGTGACTTTTAGTTGCAGTGGTGACGGCAGAGGAGAGTGCCGGGGGACCGAAAGACCAGGCCTGCCTTCCCTGAACCCCTCCTGCCTAGGCTGCGGTTTAGCAGTTCCACTTTCTTCTTTCTCAGGCCAGGGAGCCTTTTGGGTAGTCCTTCCCCATAGCTCCAAGTACTGTCAGGTCTCAGCAAGCCCTCCACTCTTTATGTCTTCAGTCTCTAAGTTAAAGGCTCCCAACATCATCCCTTGTTGGTTTCCCTTAACTTTGCCCTCTCTTTAAAGATAGCCCTTCTGGACTTCCCTGGTGATCCAGGGGTTAAGAATCTGCCTGCCAATGCAGGGAATATGGGTTCAATCCCTCGTCTGGGAGGATCCCACATGACTGTGCACCACAACTGTGAACCTGTGAACTCATTCTCTGGAATGAGAAGCCTGTGCATCACAAAGAAGAGTGGCCCCCACTTGGCACAATTAGAGAAAAGCCCGTGTGCAGCAATGAAGAGCCAGTGCAGCCAAAAATAAATTAATAAATAAATAGAAGTGTAAAGAACATAGCCCTTTCATGAAACTCTCTGGTCACCCACTTGAATAAGCCATCACTATCTCACCAGGGTCTGGCTAGCACACCACCCAAGGCTGTGCTCTTCTGTTTAGGCTAGGGAATTCCTCCTTCTCCACCCTCACCCAGCTCACAGGCTAATATATCAAGACCAGCTTATCCATGGCTCTATGCACATCTGCTGAGAGCAGGGAAGATTCAAAGATAGCTTCTCTTCCTTGGGCTGCTGTTGCTAAGTCGCTTCAGTCATGTCCGACTCTGTGTGACCCCATAGACAGGAGCCCACCAGGCTCCCCCATCCCTGAGATTCTCCAGACAAGAACACTGGAGTGGGTTGCCATTTCCTTCTACAATGCATGAAAGTGAAAAGTGAAAATGAAGTTGCTCAGTCGTGTCTGACTCTTCACGACCCCATGGACTGCAGCCTATCAGGCTCCTCCGTCCATGGGATTTTCTAGGTAAGAGTACTGGAGTGGGTTGCCACTGCCTTCTCCACATCATGATGCTACAGTCAGCCTACTGGGAGTCCTGTTGATGGACAGCTAGGTGGCGTGTCAACAGACCCATTTTGTAAAATGGAAATTGGAAGAAACCTAAAACAACAAAGTAAGAGATGGAAAGCAAAGTCATTTATTCCAGATATACCTTGTTCCCTGTAGGTCTCTGCAATATTATTTCCTCCTTATATTGTTGTTGTTTCTTCCAGTGCAAGGGCAAATTTAAAAATGTGACTGCTAACTCAGTTGTATTGTTTCAGTGTTAGGGTGGCTGGTGTGTGGTCAGGGTTTTTCAGCTCTTTGTAATTTTTTTTTTTGGTCTACTCACTGTGATATGGGGTAGGAGGAGAATGACCATAGGGGAAAAATCTTGCTCACACAGGAGAACTGAAATCAAAGGAATGCTTGAGGCTGTGAAAAACAGCCTGCCATTTCCTGGCTCAAGGCTGTGAGCACTCAGACCTTGGAAAAGGTAATCTGGAAAAAGTGAGGTGTGGGGAGGGCGGGGATTTTCACATTCATGTAGAGGATATCCATCGTTTCTTTTCAGGTTTAATTGCGTGTGGGTGGTGTACCATTATAAGTGCTCGTAAATTGTCTACCCCAATACTGAATTCAGCCCTCTCTGTATGTGTCAGCATGAGCTGAGCTGAAGCCAGTGGAATGGGCCAAAATACACTAAAACTGCAGTCAGACTGATGACAGAGGGTTTGAAAAGTCAGCTAGGGAGACCTGTGAACCCAGTTATTGGAGTAATAGATTTCTTGTCCTGAGCCTCTACACAGATGCTATTTTTTCCTCTTTGGGGTGGGATATGAAAGGAGAAGGTACTGAAGGAGAAACAGTTTCTCCTCTAGTTGAAAAAATAGCATTTAGTAACTTTAGAAAAGATACAGAAATTTTAGGTGATACCCATCATGTTGCAGTTAATGCATGTATGTGTGCAAAGTTGCTTCAGCTGTGTTCGACTCTCTGTGACCCTATGGACCGTAGCCCACCAGGCTCCTCTGTTCATGGGATTCTCCAGGCAAGAATACTGGAGTGGAATGCCATGCCCTCCTCCAGGGGATCTTCCTGACCCAGGGATCGAACCTGTATCTCTTACGTCTTCTGCATTGGCAGGCAGGTTCTTTACCACTAGCGCCACCTGGAAAGCCACTGGGCATTTCATAGGATGTTCCAATTGTCGGTATATAAGACACATATTCCCTGTTTTTCCCCCTTCTTTTCGGAGAATGCAAACATTACTAGAAAAAAAAAGCCACTAGAAATGGCATCATTAATTCTCAGTAGATTGCAACAGTTGATTTCCAACTTCTATAAAATAGAAATGAGAGAAAAAAGTGCTTTCAACCTCCAAAGGGAAAGTAGAAAGGTATGTAAAAAGTTCCTAACATTGCCTCCTGGCTACCTTTTACAGGTGGCTACTTCAATTGATTGGTTGATTTGTATTTTCTGTAAAGAAATCATGCTGGATATTTTAAGCATCCAAATGCTTTGTTTGTGAAGCAGTTTTTGAGGTTGGGAAGAGTAAAGGAAGTTAAGAAACAATTGTCATGTGAAAGTTGAGCAGATACAAATTGAACAGCTTGATTGTAACTCAGATGTTCTTTTTATGCTTCTATAAATTATCTCCTATTATACAAAGTGTATTGAGTGACAAGTGTTTAAGAAGACTCACATAAGGTAATAACCATTTGGGGCTTCTGGTTGGCCCAGGAACAAAGATTCTTGAACTAATCATTCTTGACCCTCTGGGGCAATAACCAAATAGGGCAGGTAATTAAGGTTACAATATAGTCCTAAAGTGGCCCTGCTTAGATTACATTCCAGGATTCAGATATGGATCTGAGTGAAGATTCTCGGATGTGAAATTATTGGGTACCATTTAAAATGGTACTCCAGTAAGTACTCAGGAAAATTATAAGTTTTTTTTAATGGGCAAAAGGAACATGTTTTAGACAATAATGGAATAGTTGAAACATAAGTCATTTAAGAGAACTGATGCTAAGATTCTTCTCTTTGGGAGTTAATAGGCATAATCTTGTTAGTTAGTGGGTCCTTCTTGCTTCATCAAGAGCAACGGGACCAAGAACTTCCATGGTGGTCAGTGGCTAAGACTCTGTGCTCCCAATGCAGGGGCATAGATTTGATCCCTGGTCAGGGAACTAGATCCCACATGCCACAACTAAGAGTTCACATGCTGCAATTAAATGTCCCACATGCCACAATTAATACTCAGTGCAGCCAAATAAATAAATAAAAAATATGAAAAAAGAGCAGTGGGACCAGGAGACAAACATGGTGAGTCATGGTGGCAGCCAATGATAGAAGCCGTAAGATAAGGAAACAGCGAAACAACCAGGAGATACCAACAGTCACCAAGGAGAGTTTGCAAAGCAGTTAGAAGAAGAGAGAAACTGCAAGTTTCAGAAATCCCATTAGCACTGTGTCCAGAACACAGTAGGTGCTCAATAAATATGTGTTGAATGAATGAATGTGAGGAAAACTAAGAGCTGGCGGTGGAGAAGAGCTGCATCAAAGAATCTAAAGATCTCATTTTGTGAGTTTTGAGGAAGCAGCTTGATTTTTTCGGAAGATGCTAACAAAGATAATACAGAGTCAAATTTCTGGTCTTTGTTGGCTGGTGTTAACCGTGCCAGTAGGGAAATTAGTCAGTCAGTGTTCTGGGTAGACTTTCAGGGAAAGTAGACCTCAGGCAGTAAAGCGGTGCTCTGGCCCAGCAGGGACTGTGGATGCCTGGAGATCAGGAAACAAAGCCGGTTGCTCCTTTCTCTACAGAAGCTGTGGCCCGGGAAGGGCTCCCTGTGTATTATCCTTACATCAGTAGGCAGTCCAGATCTGGCTGTCTACTTGCACCTGGGCTCATAACACTGGAGAGAAAAAGACTTATATTTCCAAAGCATGAAGCATTTTTACTCTGACATATTAGGAAGAAAAGAATTCTCCTGAATCCCTGCTATAACAAATTGTTTTTAGGATAATGTTACTTAAATATCTATATACAAATATAAAGCTAGGAACAAACTATGTTTAAAAATCTTACATCCTTATACAACCAAAGTCAATTTCAAATTAAATTCAGATTCATTAAATTTGGCATGCATGTGCTTTGTTATAATGTGCTATGTGATGACAATTTTCCCACTACTTTCCTCTATTTTAACTCCCAACACGTTTTGTACAGTGTACTATGAAGTCATGAGGACTTTGGTTGGTTTTAATGCATCATTTGGGTTATATCCACTTCTCTTCTTTTCTCATTCATCAGTGGTAATTAATGTACTGCATAATGTCAGATCAAATCACAATTTATTAAATCACTAAAGACACTAAAATCATATTTGATAAAAACATCTTTTAATTATAAATGCCCAATGTAAGTTTTGATTTTCTAATACATGATATAATTTAGCATGAGGAAGAATGGTAGCTGTGGGCTAGTTAATGTCATTTTGACATCAGGACATCAATTTAACAGCAATCAGATATGCTTATTTGTACACTGAAGGTTAAACACTACAACTTAGGTGATCACTTGGCACCAGCATGGTCATAAATATTGCAGCTCAGCCACAGGTAATGAATAAGTGGCAGTATACAGTTCTCAGGTGACTGAGAATATGCTAACATTAATTTTTAACTTCAAAATTTTTACTCAGGATGTATTTCAAATGTGATAAAATATAGAAACTACTTGAAAAACCTGCTGACCAAGTAAATAATAAAGACAATAGTATTTTATAAATGCTATTTCCTTTAGATTATCCTTTTGGTTATCATCATTATTTTATTAAAAAAAACAGGGACTTCCCTGGTGGTCCAGCGGCTAAGACTCCGGGCTCCCAATGCAGGGGGTCTGGGTACAATCCCTGGTCAGGGAACTGGATCCCACATGCCAAAACCAAAGATCCCACATGTAGCAACTAAGACACAGTGCAGCCAAATAAATATTAAAAAATTCTATACAGTGAAATACTTTGTTGTACAACTCTACAAGTTTTAACACAGGCATAGACTTGTGCAAACACTACTAGAAAAAGCCAGTTTTGCCATCCCCCCAAATTCCCTTGCACTGTCCTTTGTAGTCATACCTTCCCCCTACTCTACTACTCATTTTCTCTCTGCCCTGATAGCTTTGCCTTTTTCCAGAATGTCACATATATGGAACTCTACAATAGGTGACCATTGGGATAGATTTCTTTCACTTTATATGGAGCATGTTGTATATATTAATATGCCATTTTCTTTTTTAATGCTGAGTGCATTCCATTTTACGGAATACGCTTTTACTCAGCGAAGGATATTTGATTTGTTTTTAATATTTGGCAATTATGAATAATTCAATAAATATTTGTGTATAGGGTGTGTGTGTGTGTGTGTGTGTGTGTGTGTGTGTGTGTGTGTGTATGAACATAAGTTCTCATTTCTCTAGCATAAATCCCTAGAAGTAAGATTGCTGGGTAATATTAAAAGTGTGCACTTAGCTTTCCAGGAACTACCAAACCAATTTCTAGAATGTCTGAACTAATCTGTGTTCTCGGTGACAAAGTATAAGATGACTAGTTGCTCCTCTTCCTCATCAGCATTCAGTAAGTAGTCAGGTTAAGAAATTACTTTAGCCATTCTGTTAGATATGTAGCCATCTTAGTATACAGAAGCCATAGCTAGTTTTGAGCAGAGAAATGTCATGATCTGGTAAATATTTTAAGAGGATGTTGGTGCTAATACAGACTGTAGGAAGGCAAGTTGGAAGAAAGGAGACCTGGTAGAAGGCGATTGAAATAATATAGACAAAGGTAAAGGTGGTTTATGCCAGGTTAATAGATGCAGAGGGGGTGAGAAGTTATGAGTTTCTTTACTGATGAACTGGATGTGGCATGAGAAAGGAAGAGGGGAGTCAAGGACAATTACAAGATTTGGGGGCTGAGCAACTAGAAAACATAGAATTGACATTCACTAAAACGTGGATGACAGGAACAGTTTTGGGGGAAAGGTCAGAAACTCAGTCTTGGAGATCAGAGTTTGAGAAACCTATGATTCATCCAAGAAAAGATGTCAAGTAGATGGCTGGATACATGAAACCAGAATTCATATCTGGGCTGAAGATAGAAACAAGTAAGTTATCAGTCTAAGGTATTTATGGACGTGAGTCTGGATGAGATCTCCAAGGGAGTCAGTGTAAAAAAAAATTAAGAAGTCCAGTGGCTGGGCCCTGAGGAAATCTAACACGTAAGAGGGAATACAAAAAGGAACCAATACAGGATTCTGTGCAAAATGTCTTCTCAATAACGAATCAGACCAAAGAATGAAATAATGCCACTTACAACAACAAGGATGGAACTAGAGACCATCATACTAAGTGAAGCAAGTTGGATAGAGAAAAGCAAAAATCCTATGATATCACTTACATGTGAAATATATATAAACCAGAAACAGACTCACAGACTTAGAAAACAAGCTTATGGTTACCAAAGGGGAAAGGTGGGGGAGGGGGGGATAAAATGGGAGTTTGAGGTTGATATGTACACATTACTATAAATATAAAATAGGTCATCACTAAGGGCCTACTGTATAGCACAGGGAACTCTGCTCAGTATTCTTTAATAAACTAAATGTGAGAAGAATTTGAGAAAGAATAGATACATGTATAACTGAATCACTTTGCTATACACCTGAAACTAACAAAATGTTAGTGATCAACTATACTCCAATGTAAAATAAAAATTTAAAAGAATCTAATCAAACCATGGCAGAAACGAAGCATATGATACAGAAGTCTATCTAGCTCATCACTGTCCATTTTAATGCAATGATTAAAACAGTTTGTTAAAAAACAAAACATCTGGAACAAACGTGAAACTGAGCAGAATATTGGAACAGCATACAAAAACCAGAAGTGTCCTGGGCAACCTAGAATGTATATTCATTCTATCTCTGGGAGATCTCTCCTCTGTCATGGTTTCAACTACCATTTATTTGTGACTGAACTCATTACCTTGACTCCATGTCTCCTGGAACCTGATTTTTCTTCCAGCAGTTATTTCCTGTCTCAGCACATGTTAGCACTATATAACTTACTATTCAAATAAAAGCCCCATGGACCACCCAACCTTCTTCCTCACCTCCTATCTGTCACATCCAACCTGTCATCACATTTCCTCCATTCTTCTCCCTAAAGAGCACATAAATCCATCCACTTACTTTTCCTCAGGCCTCTTGCTACCATCTCAGTTCATATACCAGCATCTCCCACCTGGACTTCTCAACAGTCTCATAACTCATCTCCCAGCATCACCCTTACTCCCCTGTAAGCTATTCTCTACATTGTGACCATGAGAAGTTTTTAAAAATGCTAATTTAGGTATGTCACTTTCCTTCTTAAAACCTGCAAATGGCTTCTTACTGTTCTTAAGCTAAGTTTCTTAACATAGCCTGTAGTGTACTTCTTATCTAGCTCTGTCTCTCTCCAGTCTAACCCTCCACCAACTTCACCCTCATTTTCTACACTCTAGCCTTTCAACCCTTGTTAGGTGTATGTTTGTGTGCTCCCCAAATTATACTGTAACCTATCACCAGTATAATGACCTTTAGATATGGGGCCTCTGGGAGGTACTTAGATCGTGAGGGTCGAGCCCCTGAAATGGGATTAGTTAACATGTGAGGATATAGGAAGTAGGTGGCCATCTGCAAACCAGGAAGAGATCTCTCACTAGATGCTGAATTCTGCAGGCACTTTCCTCTTGGACTTTCCACCCTCCAGAATTGTGAGAAAAATTTTTTTATTCTTTAAGCCACCCAGTCTAAGGGATTTGTTATGGCAGCCCAAAATAAGATGTTCCTAAGACATTCTATATTCTTGCATCCCTAGACCACTAATGCTAGGAACACTTCCTCACTTAGTGACTTGTTTGCCACCTAACTCCTACCCCTCCCTTAAGTCTCATTTAAGGGGCTTACTCTAAAAAAGGTATTTCCCCAGGCAGGCCCCTTTCTGGCTCTTCAGATCAGGACATACACTGTATTAGGTATTTCAGTGCAGCCTACTTCTTTTTGTACCACAGCCACATACAGATTGAAAATCCCTACAGTGCATAACTGCAAGTACCATGAAGACAGGAAAGATGTCTGTTACTCAGTCTTCAGTGTCTTACTGTGCTCAACAAATGACTGTTGAATCTGAAAAGACGCCTAATTTTCTAAAAATTTATTTGCTTTACAGGACTTTGTGGTTTTCTGTCATACATCAACAAGAATCAGCCATAGGTACACCCATGTCCCCTCCCTCCTAAACCTCCTTCCCCATCTCACCCTTCTATAGTCACAGAGCCCCTGTTTGAGTTCCCTTAGTCATGCAGCAAATAACCATTGCTATCTATTTTACATGTGGCATTATTAATTTCCACGTTACTCTCTCCATACAACTCACCCTCTCCCTCCTCCCCTCCCCCCATGTCCTTAGGTCTGTTTTCTATGTCTGTTTCTCCATTGCTGCCTGGAAAATAAACTCATCAGTACCATCTTTCTAGATTCCATATATATGCATCAGAATACAACATTTATATTTCTCTTTCTGACTTACTTCACTCTATATAATAGGCTCTAGGTTCATCCACCTCATTAGAACAGACTCAAATGTGTTCCTTTTTATGGCTGAGTAGTATTCCATTGTATATATGTACCACAGTTTCTTTATCCATTCACCTGTAAACCCCAAAGTCAGCAGGAGAGAAATCATAAAGATAAAAGCAGAAATAAATGAAAAAGCAATGAAAGAAACAATAGCAAAGATTAACAAAACTAAAAGCTGGTTCTTTGAGAGGATAAACAAAATTGACAAACCACTAGCCAGACTCATCAAGAAAAAAAAGGGAGAAAAATCAAATCAACAAAATTAGAAATGAACAAGGAGAGGTTACAACAGACAACACAGAAATACAAAGGATCATAAGAGAATATTATGAGCAATTACATGCTAATAAAATGGACAACCTAGAGGAAATGGACAAATTCCTAGAAATGTACAGTCTCCCAAGACTGAACTGGAAAGAAATAGAAATTATGAACAAGCTAATTACAAACCCTGAAATAGAAATTCTAATAAAAAATCTCCCAAAAATCAAAAGCCCATGGCCAGATGGCTTCACAGGGGAATTCTATCAAACACCAAGAGAAGAGCTAAGGCCTGTTTTTCTGAAAATCTTCCAAAATATTGCAGAGGAAGGAACATTTCCAAACTCATCCTACGAAGCCACAATCATGCTGATACCAAAACCGGGCAAAGACAACAGAAGAAAATAAAATTACAGGGCAATTTCACTTATGAACATAGATGCAAAAATCCTCAACAAAATTCTAGCAAACAGAATTCAACAACACATTAAAAAGCTCATACACCATGATCAAGTCAGGTTTATTCCAGGGATGCAAGGATTCTTCAATATATGCAAATCAATCAATGTGATATACTATATTAACAAACTGAAAGATGAAAGCCATATGATCATCTCAATAGATGCAGAAAATCCCTTCGACAAGATTCACCACCCATTTATGATAAAAACACTTAAAAAAAAATGGCTGTAGAAGGAACCTACCTCGACATAGTAAAGGCCATATATGATAAGCCCACAACAAACATTATTCTCAATGGTGAAAAACTAAAAGCATTCTAAGATCAGGAACAAGACAAGGGTGTCCACTCTCACCACTGTCATTCAGCATAGTTTTGGAAGTCCTAGCTATAGCAATTAGAGAAGAAAAAGAAATAAAAGGAATCCAGATCAGAAAAGAAGTAAAATTCTATTTGCAGATGACATGACAGCATACACAACTCTTATTTTTTGAGGAGGCAATCGAATCTTGCCAATCTCCAAAATCTTAAAAAGTTAATGACTGACACTTGAGAGTCCCTTGGATAGCAAGGAGATCAAACGAGTCAATCCTAAAGGAAATCAACCCTGAGTATTCATTGGAAGGACTGATGTTGAAGCTCCAATACATAGGCCACATAATGCGAAGAGCCAACTGATTGGAAAAGACACGGATGTTGGGAAAGATTGACAGCAAGAGAATAGGGTGACAGAGGATGAGATGGTTGGATGGCATCACTGACTCCATGGACATGAGTTTGAGCAAACTCCAGGAGATGGTAAAGGACAGGGAAGCCTGGTGTGTTGCAGTTCATGAGGTCACAAAGAGTCAGACAAGACTTAGCAACTGAACAATAACAAAATATAAAATCCTGAACTCTGTCATCTGCCTCTTGGTGTCCATATTGAGTAAGAAGACCTACATACTCAGAGTGTTTGGAGTTTCTCCAGAAGAATCCATGTTTCTTGTTGACTGGATGAGGACTGGCCTTTTTGGTCCTATTTCAGTGAGGTTTTCAACCTTGGGGGATTGATTTCTATCATTTTGATCTGGGATCAGAGTAGCAGGAACTTTGGGGATGGCCATAGCACGCAAGCATGTCTATTGCATATCCTTGCCTCTAGGCAAGACTCTATTTGAACTAATTCAGATTAAAGAAGTCTAAATTATAGAGTATAAGAAAACATTTTCTAATGTCCTTCAATACAGGAAATCTATTTGTGTGTGTGTGTGTGTGTGTGTGTATGCACTCAGCCATGTCTGACTCTTTGTGGCCCCATGGACTTTAGTCATCAGGCTCTTCTGCCTGCCAGATTCTTCTGTCCATGTAATTTTCCAGGCAAGAATACTGGAGTGGGTTGCCACTGCCTGCTACAGGATATTTTACTGGCCCAGGGATTGAACCCACATCTCTTGTGTCTCCTACATTGGCAGGTATATTCTTTACCACTAGCACCACCTGGGAAGCCCCATTTTTTTTGGTGTGTGTGTATACTTGTCATAAGAGTAGTTTTCCTAACATTTGATCTTAATTTTTCAGCTCCAGTTTGGACCCAAATATACCTTGTCTTGTCTCCAGGAAAAGGGGAAAGTGGCTGGCTCCTTTACTCTGCCCAAAGCCTTCCTATCCATGCAAACAGTTTATAAATCAGTGCTTAGCATTCTGGAGGGTAAGGTCAGGAAAGCTCCTCTGGGAAATAAGCTCCCTTCCCTAGCATGGGTTTCTACTGAGAAGACAAGCTCTGTAAGATTAAAAATGCATCATGCTTAGGGAATTTGAAGTCTTCTTTTCATTTAAAAAATGCACAAAAACCAACTGCAATCTAAGTCATATTTCAGCTATGTCCTGGAAGACTGAGAAGTATTTTTTTCATGGAAAATTACTTATTACAGAAAAGATTTTATGGCTATATTATAATTTGTGGTACAGAGATGTTTCTTAAGGGCTCTCTGATTTAAGACTGTAATTATGGATGAAACTCTGATATCACGTCGACTCTCCAGAGTGTGAACTTTATTTCAAAGATTTAATTTGATTCCAGAACAGTTTCAAGGGTTAGTATAGAGTTCTAACTGTGAGGAATAAGGAAGGAACAGAGAGAGAGAGGCATTTGGGGGACAGAGTGGAAAGATCTGAAGCCAGATCTGTAACTATCTCTGTCTGAATACTTGTCTCTTTCTCTCTCAAATTCAATCAAGTTCAACAGGCCCCAGACACCCTGAATACAAGGTGGGGCCTAAACAAAACATTGTCTCTGTCCAGGAAGCTACCAAAATAGCTTCTTCAAGGCCTGTAAAGGGCATTTAGTGAAACACAAAGTAAACAGGCACATGATGAAAGGCTGATGGTGGCTGCACTGATGAAAAGGCCAGAGGGAAAGGAGCAAGTTCATCCTGATCAAGACACAGCTTCAAAGGTTGACCTCTTTCTATACCAACCAGCCTGTGGCTCCTCTGGTACTGCGACTTCTCCCAGACCCCTGTGGATGTAGCTGCCAGAGCTGGAATAGCACTGAGCTTCTCCAGGCTTCACCTTCCTCAATAAAACAAGGATACAGGACCAGTGTACCTTCTAACGCTAACTCTTTGGGATCCTCATCTACACAGAGGAAGTGAAGATGGTAAAAATGTCAGGAAAGGATTCACCAGGAGGTGCATTTCAGCTTTGGCTTCTGGATGCTATTGAAGAGTTAATTCTTTTTTATTCATACTTAAAAACATTCAATTTAGAAATTTCCAGTGCTGCGTAACCTAGCATATTGTACCTGCTCTTTGGAAGAGGGTGTAGACTGAAGAAATGTGAGTTAAAGCCTTCACCTCCTTCCTCCATGATGCTGGCACCTATTTTGAGATAATAGCCTGGTTTGGGCTCTGGTAGCAGCTGTAGCCACGGCTCCAGGTCTAATGGTGATCCACGATTGTGTGTTAGATCTATGTCAGTGCTTGCAGGGAGAGGCTGGGTAGTCTAGAGTACATAGAGAAGAGCACACAGTATTATTCTCTGTATCCAGCACATCCTTTAAGAATATCTGAGTGCAGGTGCGTGCACACACACAGGTGCACATGTACCCTCCTTATCTATTATATTCAGTCAGATGAGCACAACTGCCTGATCAGGCCCAGCAGATGCCACTGTAGGGAAGGGGGAATGAAAATGTGACGCGAAGAATATAAATGGGGATGTGTGGCTTCTTGCATGGACACCAGTCTTCTCTGCTTTTGGAGTCCAGGGGCTTTGCCTGGGAAAGCAGGGGGCCCAGCTTTTCTCCACTGTCCTTTCTGGTCCCCTTTCTCTCTTGTGGGTCATCATTCAGCTTGAGACACTGCAATGACTTTAGAAAACGCATTATTGTGCCAGAAAATTCAAGGTAAGAATGGTTTACATGCAGGCAAGTAATAGGTATGCTGTCAAGGTAGAATTCGACTCATTCAATTTGATTCATAAGCCATGCTTCTCAGTACAGACATCCCCTTTTGACTTCCTAGGCTCTTTTAGGCTAAATAAGTTATACTGTGTGCAATCTTGATCCTTAAATCCCAGAAGCCTAAAGTAGCAAGCTGCATTTCTTGCTCACATTACATATCCACTAGGGATTGGCCTAGAGCTATTCACTGGAGCCACTTGGGATCTTGCACACAGAAGCTAAATCAAACACAGAATTCCATGATTCCAAAGTCAGGCAAATGAGAACATGGTGAACTCTATACTTGCCATTAAAACTGCTGCCTGGACATAACACACTTCCACTGGTATATTAATATCTTTGGCTAAAGCAGGTCATTTGCTCAAGCCTAAGATTAATAATGGTGGCTCAGAGGGTAAAGAATCTGCCTACAATGCAGGAGACTCAATTCCATCCCTGGGTCAGAAAGATCCCCTGGAGAAGGGAATGGCTACCCATTCCAGTATTTTTAATTAATTAATTTTTAATTTGAAGGATAATTGCTTTACAATATTGTGTTGATTTCTGCCCAACATAAACATGAATCAGCCACAGGTATACCTATGTTCCCTACCTCTTGAACCTCCCTCTCACCTTCCTCTCCCACTCCAGTGTTCTTGCCTGGAGAATTCCATGGACAGAGGAGCCTGTCTGGTGGGCTATAGTTTCATGGGGTCATAAAGAGTTGGACATGACTGAGCAACTAACACACAACCTTAATAAAGCAATCATACTCTTTCCCCTTGGCTGCGGAGCAGATATTGGACAATATTCTCTCTCAATGCAGGGCTCACCTCTCATCCACCCCAACCATTCTTTGTTCAGAAACTTCTCTAGCCTGCAGGATGGTTCTTCCCCTTTCAAGTTCCTATGTCCTGAGACTCTTTAATTTTTTTATTTCTAGCACATTTTGCTTATCCAGATTCTCGGAGAGGTTAAAATATGGCATCTTGGAGATTAACTATAGAACTTTACCCTAACTTTTGATGAACAATTCCTAATTTGACCCATATTAGAAAGTTTGGTAACCTTAGAGTGTATTTTACAGATTTCATTTTGAATGGATGTCACAATGCTGGATCATACTTACCAAAAAAATGTACTCTTGTGTCAAGCACAAGAGTAAACTTCTCTAAGGGACAGTCATGAAATTAAAAGACACTTACTCCTTGGAAGGAAAGTTATGACCAACCTAGATAGCATATTAAAAAGCAGAGACATTACTTTGTCAACAAAAGTCCATCTAGTCAAGGCTATGGTTTTTCCAGTGGTCATGTATGGATGTGAGAGCTGGACTATAAAGAAAGCTGAGTGCCGAAGAATTGATGCTTTTGAACTGTGGTGTTGGAGAAGACTCTTGAGAATCCCTTGGACTGCAAGGAGATCCAACCAGTCCATCCTAAAGGAGATCAGTCCTGGGTGTTCATTAGAAGGACTGATGTTAAAGCTGAAACTCCAGTACTTTGGCCACCTGATACAAATAGCTGACTCATTGGAAAAGACCCTGATGCTGGGAAAGATTGAGGGCAGGAGGAGAAGGGGATGACAGAGGATGAGATGGTTGGATAACATCACTGACTCAATGCATGGGTTTGGGTGGACTCTGGGAGTTGGTGATGGACAGGGAGGCCTGGCATGCTGTGTTCTTGGGGTCGTAAAGAGTCAGACATGACTGAGTGACTGAACTGAAGGGGTATGTCACCTGTACACCTGATTAGCTGTGTGACCCTGAAAAGACACCTGATGTCTTGGGTAATACTTTTCCATGAATAAAGGGTGGCACTAGATTTCCAAGAGCCTTCCAGATCTATGATTTCATGATTCTATTATTTGTTCACAGCTTCCAAGAAAGTGCATTATTCTCCAGCAAGTGTTGGAGATAGTGAGTTTTACAAATAGGGGTATCCTCATTACTGAGCATGCTTTATGGAGATCACATAGAAATGCATGTACTCGTATGGGAAGCATCTGGCTTTAGATGCCTGAATGGAAAGGTCAAAAAAAGTAAAAACAATTATATGGTCCACACCTACAAGGGAGCTAATGAGTTACTTGTGCACAAGGCTGAGGAGAAATATACCCACCAGAATTCTTCTGTGTTTGACACAGGGCAGATTATCTTCTTTGTGGACTCCCATTGTTAGGACTAAGAGGCAGTGATCAAAATAATTTGATGATAGCATCCTGCTAGTTACTGGCTTAAGTTGTATTTATTCTTCTTTCCTTTGGCATTCTAGACATAACACTGCCAGGGACTATACATGGACTGTTTCTTTTGATCCCTCTCCAAGACCACTGGTTTCCTTTCGAGGACTTCCCTCTTGATAGACCTTTAAGTAACAAGACTGAGTGGGAAACTGCTCTGGAATCCACTTGTGGATCCTTCAATCAAGCAAGTCAATAACCTCAGAGTGCTCTCCAACTTTCATTCACTTCTCCACTCATTCAATCAGCATTCCCTGAGCACCTTCTATGTACCAGGCTCTGCGCTGGGCACTGAAGGCCCAAACACCAAGAAGTTACAGGAGAATAAGTCCTGGACCCAGAGTCCCTCACAATCTTGTTGGGATAGAGAGGAAGAGTCCAGCTTTGTGCTAGAGGTGCACGGCCAGTGCTACAGTAAACTGGAGTCAGTGACTGATTTCTTCAGTGAGTCGTGCACCCCAATGTTCATTGCAGCACTGTTTATAATAGCCAGGACATGGAAGCAACCTAGATGCCCATCAGCAGATGAATGGATAACGAAGCTGTGGTACATATACACCATGGAATATGACTCAGCCATTAAAAAGAATTCATTTGAATCAGTTCTAATGAGATGGATGAAACTGGAACCCATTATACAGAGTGAAGTAAGCCAGAAAGATAAATAATATTACAGCATACTAACACATATATATGGAATTTAGAAAGATGGTAATGATAACCCTATATACAAAACAGAAAAAGAGACACAGATGTACAGAACAGACTTTTGGACTCTGTGGGAGAAGGTGAGGGTGGGATGTTTCGAGAGAACAGCATAGAAATATGTATATTATCTATAGTGAAACAGATCACCAGCCCAGGTTGGATGCATGAGACAAGTGCTCGGGCCTGGAGCACTGGGAAGACCCAGAGGGATCAGGTGGAGGGGGAGATGGGAGGGGGATCGGGATGGGGAATATATGTAAAAAAAAAAATAAAGAAAGAAAAAAATAACTACAGAAGGGAAGACATGTGTGAGTGGCCCTTCACCTGAGTGGCTTTTGCCAGGCAGAGAAGTTCAGGAAGGGGTTCAAGATTCAGGCAGAGGGAGCAGAATGGACAAAGGAACAAAAGCAAATGCAGGCAGACCTTGGAGATGTTGCGAGTTCAGTTCCAGATCACTGCAATGAAGCCAGTCACATGAATGTTCTGGATTCTCAGCGCATATAAAAGAGAAGTGTGCTCACACTGCTATAGTCCATTAAGTGTGCAATACCATTATGTCCAAATGAACAATGTATACACAAAATAAAAAAAAATAACAAAAACCAAATAACAACAGAAAAGATCACTGATCACATCACCGTAAGAAATATAACAAGGAAAATGTTTGAAATATTGTGAGAATTACCACAATGGGAAAGAGACACGAAGTAAGCAAACGCTGTTGGAAAAACGGTGCCAATAGACTTGCCCAATACAGGGTTGCCACAAATCTTCAATTTATTAAAAAACAAACACCAGAAAAAAGCCACAAAATGCAATATTTTCTAAGTGTAATAAAGAGAAGATCAATAAAATGAGGTATGTCTGCAGATGTAACTGTTTGGGGAACATCTATTCCCAGCTCATCTCTGATGTACTGGTCTTTCTCAAAGATTTCCTTGCAATTTCCTCCACATGATATGGGCATAAATGTAGTAAAAACTCAAGTTAAAAAAGGTTGAGATTTAAATGTCATGAGGACATGTCAAGCTATGGGAATGAGCGGAACAGGATGGTAACCAGTCCTGTGGGGTGCCCTGCTCCAAGTGTCCGAGAGCCCAGGTCTGCTCTCTGTCAGAGTGCAGGGTTGAATTCCTGTCCTGCCACCAGCCATCTGTATGATTTCAGGAATGACTTAACTCGATATCTTATTTAAGCCTCAGTTTTCTCTTCCATAAAATGGAAGTAGTACCTGAATACCTGGGAAGTAGTACGTGAACTGGGATAATAGTACCTGAATAACTGAGTTCACACATGCAAATCTTATAGAATGATCTCTGGCCTGTATTAAGCACCTGATCATTGGCTGGTATTGTTTTTGATGTTGCAATCATTCTTTTTCAGTTTTCAAATTGTATTTCACCATAATTTAGTGGTGACTTCATTTTCTCATAGTGATTTTTCTCTTACAACCCTTGAAAATTTGGAAGGGAAGCATGCATTAGTGACTAATTTTTTGCTGAGTGTTTATTATGAGCAAGATCCCATGTTAGCTACTGAAATAATGTATCACAGAAAGAGAGCTCTGGGAAACTTGATTTTTCATCCTGAGTCTGCTAAAGAGTAGCAGTATGGCTTTGCTTTAACTTTGGTGTTAGGTGTGCAGTTTTCAGAGGATAATTGCAGTCATACCTGCTGGAGTGGATATTTGCTTTCTGTATGCTTTTTGAGTTCTCCCAGGGCAGCCCTAGCCTTCTTTTGGAGAATTATCCCTTCCCTAGTCTTGCACTTCTGCTGAGGCTGTAGAATTTATACATATTGACACAGGAAGAAAGTATCCATTCCCCATCCCAGAGCAAACCAAACCAAGCAATAGAGAAAGGAGGCAGCACACAGAAGTAGGCGAGACATTATATTATAGAATAACTGGAGACATTAAATCCCTTATTCCTATCCCTGAGCTCACCAGATCTGTCCTTGATTCTTCCTTTGAGTCTGTGATTGAATTACATTTCCATTTGTACTTAATCTCTAGCCAGCTGGGCTTCTGTCACTTGCAACCAAAGGAGTCCTGACTACTACCTCTGTCTACCTCTTAGCATCACTGCGTGGGTTAGATAAGAGTGCAATTTTTAAAAAACCTAAAGTGCAATCAAAATGACTAACTGTAATAAAAGAAACCGTTTCTTCCATTAAAGAAGGAATTCTGTACTGCTGGTATTATTTCAGAACAAAGTGTGGCTTGCATAATCTTTGTAATTGGATTCAATGTCAAGTGAATACTATGAATTAAAGTGACCAGGAAAGAGGCCAGACTCGAGCTGGGCCTGAAGGATAAACACAATGCTGACCAAAGTAAGGAAAAGGCTTTTCTGGGCATGGAGAACGCTGAGGGCTAAAGCTCTGATGCTGGAACTCAGTTAACAAATCTTTACTTGTCTTCTATGGGTCACGCAAAGAGAAAGTCGAGGCTTGGGGGAGATCCTGGAATCTGCTCTGACTACTTGTAAAAGCCACTTAAATCATCAGATACCAATAAAAAAAAGTCTGCAGTACTTAAGCAAACAGAAACAAAATTAGAGGCACATATTTCACATGCCTGTGGGTCCTCTCTTGTAATCCAAGGTTTTTCTTCTTCCTGGGTTAGCATTTTTAAAAATTTCCCTGGTGTTTGAGTCAGGTTGGTATCACCTGAAGACTTCACCCGTGTGTTTTTCATCTCCCCTCTTTGGAAGTGAGCAAAATACCCAATTCAGATGAAAGTTATCCCCTCCAGCAGACCGTTCCTGATTATCCATCTGCCATCACTTCTCACCACCCTGTGGTGAGTGACCTTCCCATTTTCATCTTTCTAAGGCACTCTGTGGCTAAGCCTCATGGCTGGGAATGGAAATTACTGTTAAGTAGCTGCAGGCTTGCATGGCGTCATGGTCCAGGGCAACAATCCTACACATTGTTTTCCCCATTACTTCTTAAAGTGCTCTGCTTAGAAACCCCCGAGTTAGTTTAACATTTGACTCTGGGATCTCAATAACAGAGGTTTTCTTCCTTCAATACAAGGAAACAAATTGTTGTCAAGTTCATTCACTTATATAAGGCATAAAAATGGAAACTTTAGTTTCTCCATGTACAAAATAGGACTTAGAACACCTATACAGCTATTCTAAGAATTAACTAGAATAACTGATATGAAATAATTTTATGAAGTAAAGTAATAAAGCAATATTGAAGTAGTAAGACAAGGTATAGCTAACTCTGGCTTCTATTCCCTGTCCTAGACCCTAGCTCTGCCCTCCTTCTGTGATCCGCATGACCTTCTAGATTTTCCCTGATACCGGGCTCCTGTTTATTCTAGTACCTGACAGGCACTGAGGCTAGAGCTTACCCATTTGCTGATTATGAGCACTTTTCATCTCATGCTCTTGCTTGTTAGATGCTTAAGGCAATTGATGCTAAGGTGTCTTGCTGTATCTTGCTGTTTAATGAACCCAGGGTAGGCAAGGCAAGAGTGGGGAAGCTGGAAGAAGATGCAAGCAGCCATAGGAACTGCAAATACATTTACTCTCTCCTGAGTAGCAAGGCAGTGGCGGCGGCAGGCATACTGTATTCTTTCGTGGTTGACCGAGCAGACAGAGCCGTAAGACAACTCACCTCACCTATAAGAGCTTTTCAGGTGGTGCTTATATAGGTCATTGTGCATACACAGTACTAGAAATGATCTCAGCTGTTACCTAACCAATTATTTACAAAATGTGGGGTGAGAGTGAGAGGCCATGGGGTGTGAAAGCCTGACCACTGCCATCTTGGCTAATTTGCTCTTTCTCTACATAAGGTGAATGAGAATTAGAGTAGCAAAGGGCTAAAAGCAGCTACTCAGGAGACCTGTCACCTGCAGACTTGGGAAAATTAGGACCTGCCAGGCAGCTCACTATAACCATGCCAGAGGCAAAGTCTTGGCTTTGCATACAGGCTGAATCAAACGGGACCAGTCATGATAAAGAGGTGAAGAGGGAGTTTGGTTTATTCAAGAAGGGAGCAGGGTGCTGAGTGCCACCTGCAGCTCATTTTTGTGCTTCATCATCCATCACTGTCTCTCTGTTTTTGAAAATAACTCCTGGAGGGGAGGTTCTTTGGCAAGAGGGAAGCCAGGCATACTTCTCATCTTTCCCTTTATCCTCATTCCAGTTTGGAAACATAACTCAAAGCTGGTTGACTTCCTAGCAGACCCAATTTGTTTCAAATTCCCTTTTTAGCCCATCTCATAGCAAAGTCTTCCAGGAATGCTAAAATTAGCTCATGGAAATAGTTGGGGTGAGGGTGTTATGGCTTATGAACAGGGATAGTTGACCCCTATAGCACAGGAGCTTGAGAAAAGACCAAGAGGTCATGTAGGTACCCACAGCCTCTTTTTAAAGTAGATGCTGAGGCCAGAGTGGACAGGTGACTTGCTCAGGGTCTCATGTCCAGCTGCCCTGCCTTCCCAAGTCTCCTAAATGGGGAGAGAAGTATAAAAGACCTACTGCATCAGAAAGGAATGATGAGTGACTGAGGCAGGACTGGCTAGCTGAAACTGATACCGTCAAAGGTTAGGCTGGGGGAATCGGAGTCAGTAATACAAGGGCAAGATGGATTTCTCAGAAACAGGAACAAAAGAGTAAAAACTAAACTGTGGCTTGAAGCAAACAAGTCAAAAGCAAGAGCCAATCCTAGAGGACAAAGTGACACTAAAAACGATTGAGAGTGATTTGGGGTCGGCATGATGAAAAATAAGTTGTTTTCAAGCTGATAAAGTCAAACAGGAGTTCTAGAAAATAGACTCAATACCTGGTTTGTGTAAAGTCTCCCCATTATTGGGGAGACCCCACAATCTGGCCCAGTCCTTCTCCCTTGCTCTCCCTTAACCCATGCAAATACAAAGCAATTTCTTGCTGGGAAATCCCATGAACAGAGGAGCCTGGTGAGCTACAGTCTGTGGAGTCGCAAAAGAATTGGAGGGTTGCTGAGCACAGGCACACACGGGAAGAGCCAGATGGAAGAGATGCAGAGGGCAAGGCTTGGGGAAAGGGCAGGGAGCTTCCATGCTAAGTGACCACTCTCCCCAAATCCCAGTGCACTCACCAAACCAGAAGCTCTCCAAACCCTGCACTTTCTGGGTTTTCAGATGCTTCACTACATAGTTATGATTGAGTGCATCATTGGCCATTGGCCAGAGACTCAACCTCCAACCCCCTCTCCCCTCAGAGGTTGGGGGTGGGACTGAAAGTTCAACCCTCCAGTTGCATACTCGGTCTTCCTAGCAACCAGTCTCCAACGTTAGGTGCTCTAAGAGTCACCTCATTAACGTAACAAGAGACACCTGATCACTCTCCTCAAGGCTGAGTCCAAGGATTTTAGGAGCTGTGTGCTGGAAAAGGGGTCAAAAACCAAATACACATTTGTTATAAAGTACCACATCACACCTTCGGAGGCCGGTTCAGGGCCCACTGTCCACAAGGAAGGCAGGGAAGCTTCCTACAGGGAACCTTCCACTAGCCCGGGCTGGCGGAGTCCTCCCGCTGGTGGCGACCACTCCTTGTACCTCTAATTCACTGTTAGAGTGATCTATGTGCAGGCATTGTAGCTTGCTCTCTCCCCTCCTTTTGGAAAAGGCCATGAGTAATGAATCTTCTATCCCACACAGGTCTTACTTGGGTGCTTACACATAGTAGGTGCTGAGAAAATTTTTGACAACCGAGTGATCATCTGGAGGGTATACACAATATTGGAAGCACTGTACTTGGCTTTAGCCACATCCTTACTAAGAGTATCAGTGTGTCCCCAAGTAAAGAGACATGCCTAGAAATTGAGAGGATCCATAGGAAAGCCACAGAGATAATAAGTTTTAAAGTAGGCTAAAGGAAGTCAATTTAAAGGACAGTAAAATGTGGGACCTCTCCAGAGAAGTGAGGCATACTCACCGATCTTTCCCCAGGCCCATAAAGAACTTTTACCCAGAGAATTGACAACAGCTGTGTTCCATCTCTGATCAAGACAGATCAGTAGGAAATTAACCTAAACAGAAGCATCATTGAGATCACAAATAGGGAAAATATTTCTGAGAGACGGTGATTAAACTCTCAGATGAGTTATCAAGAGATTTGTAGACTTTAGTTCTCCAAAAGGCTATTAAAAAACAGATTCTTGTGTGTCAAGGCCAGTTTCGAGGCTCGCTCTGGAATGAATGCCGTGGAATGATCTTGACAATCTGTTCCCTCACGCCTCCTGTCCTGGCTAGGTGTCAGCCTTACGTGGCTCAGCAGTCAGTTCCAGGTTGTTCCAGCAGGTGGCGGCCAAGGGCAGAGAAAGCCCCGCGGGGTAGGCAACCAGAAGGTTTTGTTTTTTGAAGCTGAAGCATAGTTGATTTACAATGTTGTGTTAGTTTCAGCTATACAGCAAAGTGATTTGGTTATACATACACACATCTATCCATCTCTATTATTTTTCAGATTCTTTCCCCTTATAGGTTATTACCTAATATTAAACATAGTTCCCTGTGCTATATAGTAGGTCCTTGTTGATTATTGTTTACATTGTAGTGTGTATGTGTTAATTCCCAAGCTCCTGATTCATCCATTCCCCTCATCGCCCTTTGGTAACCATGTTTTTTACCTCTGTCTGTGGGTCTATTAGAATGGTTTGACAAAAACCAGGTTTGGGAGGATATAGTGACCCTTGCAGGGCATGCACAAGTCTAGTAGGCATGCCCCGCAGGAGAGCCCACGAAGCTTCCATCAGAAAGCCTCTCACTTCCTCCATGCCCACCCCATCAGGCTCCTGGCTATTAGGAAAAGTACATGCAGCAACTTGGAAAATCTTCCCATCGAAGAGGGCACTAGGGCACAGTCATTTCCAGAACCGAGGCTAAGAGAATCAAACTCTTGCTGATCTGCTTCTACAAACCCAAACATAGGGAATAGCACTGCACGAAAACAAAGGGAAGTGAAACGAAAGCAAAACCGCTTGGTGGAGAGGAACACCGGCACAGGTCATTCAGGTCTGCAGAAAATCACTTACATTTGATTTCACAGATACACGCACACAGGGTATCTACACGCCTCCTTCTAAGGAATGCTGCCCTAGAAGCAGCAAGCTTGTCTGTGCTGTGTCTAGGGAGCTCACAGGCTTGGGGTTGGGGACTCAGCCAAAGGCAGGTCCTGGGTGGACATGGGCAACCCCAACCTACGAACTGATCAAGTCTAGTGGCGCTTCCCACACAGGGACAGTCCCGATTCAGTGTGATGACCAACCATGTGAGATGCGCTCTGGGAAACTATACGGGTGTGTAGGATTCACTCAGTAAGGCAGTAGGGAGTTGCTCTTGGCAATTGAAGAAACAAGGCCTGCTTTTTACCTAGTCAAGGACTCAATTGTTGGGTCTCAGAGTGCCGAGTCTGCTGAGGCTTCTTTGTGTCCTCATATCCCCGCTTACCTCTACAACATCTTTCCCTTGCCTCTATGACCCAAGCACATCTCCCCATGCAACCCAAAGTGTACAACAAACATCAGGAGATTTCCCTACCCTACCACCCCTACCGACAGAGGAGGCTTTTGGTCCTGTTTTAATTTTGCATCTCCTGTAGTATTGAGATCAGAAATCTAGGTGGCTGGACCTCCAGAAATTAGTGTCAACAGAATGAGACTGGCATGGGTCCTGTGGTATAGGGACAATAGCTGCATACTTCATGTAGCTCCTATGAGAGATGGAGCCAGGGTGAGGTTGAATTCTCATTCTAGCCTTGGCCAAAGGGACCTCAGTGCTATAAGGCTCCCTTTCCTCATTTGCAAAACAGGGCTTTTAATACTTACCTCAGGAGGCTGTAGTATTGATGAAATGAGATCGTGTATGCACAGCACTTGGAATAGCTCTTGCCCAGCAAAGAAAGTGCCAGATAAATGAGAGGTATTGATATTGGCTGATTCTTTGTCTCCTCCATCAGACTCTGCTATCCTATTAATATTTTTATTTTTTTTGTTAGTCTTGTTTATCTCACAAGACCTACAAAAATTATGGGAGAAGTGTTCTATAGCCCTCCACAAGGGCGGGGGAGAATGACCCTAACTCTATCCTATTAATATTCATACCTCAACAGTGATTCTAGTACCAATCAGCAATCAATCAGTATGCATTAGATGAACATGGGAAAAAAATGTAGGAAACCAACTGAAGAGGATTTTGAGACAAGATAATACAGCTGAGTTTGAGTAAAATTTTTTTTGCTTTCCTGGTTTTCTATGTCTGTTTGTGCATCATAAAATCACTTTTTCATTGTTATTGTTATTGTGTGTGGTGTTTTTAAATGTCTTCAGGTCTACAATATTGTGACAGTCTTTAAGAATCATAACATCTTAGATTGGTTTATTATCTTATAGTGAAGGTACACTAGGTTCAATGAACTGAAATCTGGTGACATTATTCCTCCTCAGGGAGAAGTTTGGCTTAGATGTCTTTTTGTAAAAAAAAATAAGGGGTTTTTAACTCTGGAGTTGAACCCAAGAGTTGAACATCTACATGTTAGTAGATGGAGATAGGAAGATGGAACACAGCCAGGGGTGGATATCCTCAATGTAGTCCCAGCTTTGAAAAGGCTATGCTTTCTTTGGACTTATTTCAGATGTCAAACACAGCAAGGTTGACATCAATACACAGCAGGCCATGGATTATGGCTGACTCTAATGATTATGTTCCACTGTGTTTATTGTTCTGGATGTTAATATATAGAGTAAATGATAGTCCTTTAATTGAAGGTTGGAAATGCCCCATACTAAGGCACTCGGGTGACATCACCATTAACCACTCAAGTGAAACCCAAGACACTTGCTAGCCAGGAAATTACAGCCTTGGAGACCATCTTCCTATTTGTGTATGTGGTATGTATGAGGAAAAGAGGGCCCAGCAGCTGGCTTGCACCTTTATTGACAATTCCTGATTTTACTGAGAGGAAAGAAACATTATTTAGAAATTAGAAAGAACACATGAGTTCCACAGGAAATCTCAGCCAGTCAGAACTTTAATGGAACATGGTCCTAGAGGTCAGAAACCTGGGAGAGGGGACAGGGGTTGGCTGTCTTCTTTTCTTCTTTAGCAATTTGAAGAGGCTCTTCAGGACTTTCCTAAGGTTATTTGTGGGGACAATTTATAATGCCTCCATAATAGACACTCCTTGTAACTACCAGTTCTCCTGGTTACTGAGACGGTAAAGAGCAGGAGACCTGAGTTCGATCCCTGGGTTGGGAAGATCCTCTGGAGAAGGAAATGGTGACCCACTCCAGCATTCTTGCTTGAGAAATTCCATGGATGGAGGAACCTGGTTGGCTACAGCCCATGGGATTGCAAAGAGTCCAAGACTGAACGGCTAACACTATAAATATTCAAACTGAAGTTTCTGAGCTGTGAGAAGTCTTGCAAGTTATTGGACCGTGTGGTTATTGTTATTTAGTTGTTGAGTCATGTCTGACTCTCTTGTACCCCAATGGACTGTAGCCCATCAGGCTTCTCTGTCCCTGGGATTTTCCAGGCAAGAATACTGGAAAGGGTTACCATAAACTGGTCCTAATTGTTTCTATGAGAAGGTATATTAGTTTCCTGTAGTGTTATACCAAATACTACACACCTGATGGTTCAAAACAACACTAACTTCTTATCTTACATCTCTGGAGGTCAGAAGCCCAAAATGAATCTCACTGGACTAAAACTGGAGATTCTCCAGATTCTTCCTGGAGTTCTAGGGGAGACTCTATTTCCTTGCCTTTTCTAGCTTCCAGAGGCTGCCTGCATGCTATGGCCTGGAGCCCCCTTCTAGCAACAGCATCATACTGATCTCTGCTTATGTTGTTACATCTCCTTCTCTGCATCTCCTGCCTCCCTTTTTCCATCTTAAAGACACCTGGGAATGTTTTCAGGACCCTACCTGGATGATTCAGCAAAATATCTCCATCTCAAAGTCAGCTGAGTAGCAAACATAATTCCATCTGCCATCTTATTCTCCCTACACCCTGTAATGCAATATATTCACTGGTTCTGGGGATGAAGACATGGAAATCTTTGGGTTAGGGCATTTTTCTGCTCAGCATAGAAGACACTAGATTACGTATGGTCTGTGGAACTGACATCTAGGCTGGAGTTAAGGATGCTTGATAGAAGAGCATAACGATGATGAAAGGCTGTTCATATATCCTGAGAGCAGAATAACTGGGTAAGTGGGCATGATAGCTCACTGACTGAAAACACATGCTTTGGGCTCAGAGACCTGGAGTCACATCTTACCTCTGTTGCTTGCTGGCTTTGGGATTTTAGATGGAGCACTCAGTCATGCTGATGAGCTCCCATTACTCTGAAATGAAGGCAGTAATCTGTACTATATAGGACAGTTGTAAGATTTAAGTGAGATAATGCAAATGAAAAGTCCAAGGTGGTACCTGGTACTTGGTGAGTGTTCAGTAAAGGATAGTGACATGTCAGGAAGAGTTCTGTATTTCCTCCTGAGTCCTTGTGAGTCATGGCATGGATGGTTATGTATTCCTCAGATCCAGTACCCCAAATTAAGGGTAAAAGACTTCTATTTAAAAGGAAGGAGAGCCAACATGCCGTAGTGTCTTGGGAGAGAGTTGCTTAACTGAACCCATCTTTATCCAGGATTAGTAGCACGTGAAGGCACGTGTGTCTGGCACTGCTAGATGCTGGGCACTCCACAGCCCCCAGTGTCCGGGCTGGTATATAACCAGCTGTGCAGATGCTGTAGCCTACAGCTAAGAGAGCTCTAAGGGATTGAGATAAGAGAGAGAGAAGAGAGAGATGACCTGGGCAGGGGCAATAGGGGGAGGTTTCAGAGGAGTCAGGACTTAAGTTGGACCCTTGAAAGGAGGTAAAAAGTTAGAGAAGCTGGAAAAAGCAGAGAGGGCATTTTAGGCAGAAGAGTTTGGGGAATAGTAACATAAGTAACATAAGCAAAAATGCTAATACAGGGACATGTTTCAGGGACAGGGCAGATGTCTCAGGTAGATGAGTTGTGAGTGAGAATGTGCAGGAGTAGAATGGGATAGATTCAAGAGGGTCTCTGTCACTCCCAGGAGACTTAAGCTTCTCTATATTCTTCAGCTTGGTATGACACATAGCGGATATCCAACAGCATCTGTTATTGTTTTTTTGTCCTGACCTGAAATAAGATATTTGGGTGTAATTCTTTGGACAGTGAGAAGTCACAAAAAGACAGGGTAAAATATGCAGAGACCAATTAAGACCCTATTTCCTGTGGTCAGCACAGAAAATGAAGGCTTGATAATAGTGGGAATGGAAAGCAAAGGCAGGTTAGACTAAATAGATGTCTGAGATATATTAACTATAAAGTTTAGAAAATGATCTGGATATATCTCCAGGGCATATGGAAAAGTTTGCAAAGTGGTGATAGTTTAGCTTGTGGTTGGAACAATTGCATTGATTGCCTGATGTCCAAAAGAAATACTGTGTCCAAAAACTTAAGAATGGGTGTATTAGTGACCTATTGCTGTGTAACAAACCAACCCATAACTCACTGCCTAAAAACAACCATTTATCTAGCTCATGTTTCTGTGGGTTGGAAATATGAGCTGTATGGTCTTTCTGGTCCTGGTGGGGCTCACTCTCATATCTGTCGTCAGCTGCCAAGTCAGTTGGGGGTTGCTGGCCTGAGATGCCACAACTTGTCATCTCAGATTTTCTACCTAGTCTCTCATTATCCAACAGTAAAGCCTAGGATTATTTTCATGATGGAGACAGTGTTCTGAAAGGGCTAGCAGAAACATGCACAGCCCCTGAAACCTAGGCATTGAATGGGAATTTCAACACTTTCACCTCATTCATTAGACAAACCAAGTCAGATTGCTAAATCTGAATTCAGCAAGTTAGACCCCACTTCTTCATGGGGAGAGCTACAAAGTCACATTGTGAAGGTAAGACAATTGAAGCCATTTTTGTAATAATGTCTAGCATAGTGCAGAGGATATTTAGGGTGCTGTGCTAAAAAATCTATGTATGTATGTGTGCATGCATAAATGTATATATTTCTGCCTGTATGTATGATAGCCGTATCTACACTCAGGAGTACGGTTACTACATTCAGTAGTAACGGTATGGTGAACTGTACATGTCTTGCTTTGCTTCCATTCCAAGTGCGCCCAAGAGGTCTATGACTTCTCCTGGATAATGTGCCAAATAGTCATTGAAAGGAATTGAGAGCCCCATGCTGATCTCAATGGTAAATTTCATGTGGTGTGATTTTTGTCTCTCCATTGAGCTTCTTGAGGGCCTGGACCATATCTCTGGCTTTTTTCGGTCAGTCACTGAACGCGTTAAAGAAATATGAATGTGGAAAGTGTTTAGATACTGTTAGCACTGACTGTCAATTTAGGCTTAAGTTTTGAAGATGATTAATGTCACCATGACCCAGGAGGAAAATAGGATTGTGAAAGCAAACAAAGCTGCCTGGCCAATCCTCTCTGATGGGAAGTATGCATTCTCCCACTTCTCTGAGTCTCCTTAAAGGAAAATCCTCTCTCTGTGTTGCATGGTGGTGCCATGTCTTGGTCTTCTCAATCCTGTAGTAAGCTTGGTGTATCATTCCCCAGGATCTGGAGGGGGCAGGAGAACAACAGCAGATGGATCCCTCCTGGAGTCTGCAGGGGTTTGAAAATGAAAGCATCCAGAATTGCTGGCAGGGCTCTGGAGGCCTGACTCCTGCAAGTGTCAGCTGGAGGTGTAATAGTATATTGTCCTCTTATACCACCTGCTTTCCCACTTTAGGAAAGTGGAAATGTGAGGATGAGAAAGCCTTCAGGTGGAGTGGTGGCTCCAGTAGGTCTGTTCTGATATTAAAGCAGCTGTTGGAGGAAAAGACTCCTGCTGCTGTGGAGCCAGGGTCCAGGGGGATCCAGGCTTCCACTCCCTGTTTGGGACCCAACCCTCTGCCCGAGTCTTGGCTCTGCAGGTTGGTGAGAGGCAGTGTTGCTGGAAGGTAAGAATGAGGAGCAGCAGGGAGCATGGTGGGGCCACCTGATAATGAGCTGGATGAGTTCAGCCCACCCAGGTGGCCCTGGTTTGGGAAGGGGAGTCAGGAACTTGAAGCTCAATGCCAGTCTCTGTCGGGGCTGTTTTCTTTCTTCTCTCACTACCAATGACATATCTGAGCCTGAACTCTCAGTTTTGCAAATATACCTTCCTTATTTTCTTCACTAGTGGAACTGCTGAAATGGAATTGCTCAGTGACTGACCAAGGCCAGTTAAACAAGGAGAGAGAGGGAAAGTTGTCCATCTTTGTGCATCTTGGATTTCCCACATGGCACTAGTGTCAAAGAACCGGCCTGCCAATGCAGGGGTCAGTGAGATCTCCTGGAGGAGGACAACCTACTCCAGTACTGTTGCCTGGAGAATCCCATGGACAGAGGAGCCTGCCAGGCTACAGTCCACAGGCTCACACAGAGTCGGACATGACTGAAGCAATAAGGGCATCTTAGATATCACTGCCCCTCAGTTAGGCATAGTTCCTCCTATTAACTCTGCCCTTGACCGCTGCACAGGAATCAATTCCTACAGGCATCTTGCATGTTACACTCCCACACCTCTGCTCAGATCACCCACCCTGCCTAAAATGCTCTCCTTTCCTGTCTGTTGGCCCAAATTCTACATACTTCTCAAGTTCCACAGTGCTTAAGATGACTTTCCTAATTATTTTATATTTGTTAATCCTTCCATTTCTGAATTTTATGTCTTATTATCTGCATTTACATAGGATATATGTGCCTTTTAATATCTTATCTCCTTGTGTTGAGGTCTCACATTCCATGTGCATCTTATGCTTCCAAATATCTCAAATAGGCCTGAGCCCCCTGCCCTGCACAATGAAGACCTGGGAAGTGTTCGATACTTATGGCACTTCAAATGCCATCATCTCCTCCTTAAATTTGCTGTTTGTACTTCTCGAAAACATTGATCACTCTGGGGCTGCCCATTTTCTATTCTGACTAGTGCCTGGATTTCCAGTGGGGCTAATTACCTCTCTCTCGTGGTATATCCTCTTGTTATGAGGTAATTCCAGGTGCCTGTATCCCACTGTGGAATCTAAGAATACAAAATCTTTCCTCTTCCTGCTCATGTTCCAAAGTAGATTTCTGGTGTGTGACTTAAGCTTGGCCAAGTAGCTGCTCTGTCCCAGGTCTCTGAAACTTGAGTGAGGGGCTGGACAACAGAGAAGTGGTGGGTGGCCTCTCACGCAGGGTTAGGGCAACATCCCACCCCAACCTACCACATGAGGGCTGCTCTTCCTCCTGTCCACTAGACTGTTGGAGCTCTTGGTTATGATACATTCTCCAATCCTGCTCTCCAGTCTCCTGGCAGTCATGTAAGCTCACCAAGCCCTTCCAATGAAGACCCATTCCAATGTAGCCATAGGGTCTGAGTGTCTATTTTTGTTTATGTTGCTTGAAACCATGGAATTCTAAATAATACATGCCTAACTTCCAACCTGGTCAACACTCTCCTGGAATACTGCAGTAGCCTTATTATTAGTCTCCTTATCTTCCATTTTACTCTCCTTCTGAAAGCTCTCCATGTTCCTACCAGAGTATTATATGTGAGATAAAAGGTTTTAAGTAAATGCTGACTTATTCTTGTTTTTAAGAGAAAATTCAAACAGCTAAGCATTTCTCATTTTCTCGTGTACTATGCCCCGAGCTCCAGAACTGGGGCTGTGTGGTGCTGTGCACAGAGACAGCATCTGACCCTAGGCCCAGGCTTGAATCATGTGACACTGGCCAGATTATGAAACCCTTTTCACTACTAGTTTCATCACATGTAAATGGAGAAGAAGCTACCTGTTGGTTGGCTATGAAGATTCCTTGGAACAATACTCCTGTAGCTCCGGAAGCGTGTCAGATTAGTGTCTCAGAAGAGAGTTCCTTTCCCTCCTCCCTCCTTCTTTAGCTGAGCTTGCTGGTCTGCGATGGACCCTGACAAACCTTGGATGAGTTTGGATGTCCTAAAACTCATTTAGGTTAAAGGTTGGATGTAGCACTGGGGATTGTGGGTGCTATGTTTTATGACAAAGTAGCCCTGTGGGTCTTTCTAGAAAAATAAGAGGGCCTAGAGGAAGACTCTGGCATGGTATATGGAAGCAAAAGGTTTACAAGTGTGGTGTGCTAAGAACAGCTCTGATTATGCTGGTGGGAGAACAGGACCCCTTATTATGATGCAGTCAATCTCTTTGGCAAGTTTTTTTTTTTTTTTTTTTTTTTTTAAGTATGGCTGCAATTCAGAACCAGATGACATGTCTGTTTCTTGGTTCTCTGCCTATTCTCAGATAAAAAGTGACAAGATGCACACTTTGTGTAGTACGTGGAAGTAAATGTCTCCACCAACAGCCCTGTCCTCCCACCCTCATTTTCCATGTTCTTTCTTAAAGTCTCCATATTTGAAATGGTCTATTTGTTACTGCTGCCAGAGATGGAAAGCAATGTGAGTTAAATATATATGGAGAGGGTCTGCCTAACAGAAGGCTTTTCACTAGCAGTTGAATGGAGGGCTGTTTCTTTTTTTGCACTAGGGACTAGCTTGATGGGACTGAAAAAGTAATCAGTAGCCACTAATAATTTCTAACTTGGACTCACAGGAGAAAGAACACAATGAAGGGGAACTGCAAGGTAGGCTGGGAATATCTGTGTTGGATGATGTGCTCAGCCAGTTAAAGGGATGTCATCTAGACAAAGTGGACTTGCCCATAACAGAAGAGACTCACAGAGGCAGTATCATTCTTTGTGATATCAGGATCCCGAGTGTCAACTAAATTAGTGAGGACAGCTTGTGCTGGAGTGATATGCTCCAGCAATGAAGCAGTACACTACCAGGACTGCCCTCAGCCAGTATGATGTGGCATCAAAGCAGAGGGTGTCCCATGGCTGATTCATGTCAATGTATGGCAAAAACCAGTACAATATTGTAAAGTTATTAACCTCCAATTAAAATAAATAAATAAATTTTAAAAAAGCAGAGAGTGTGGAGGGAGGAGGGTACTGTGAGATCACATGCAACCAGGGAAGATGTCTTTGCAGTAGCAGTGTGATGCTTTGTCTTTGGAGCTTTACTTTCAAGACTTGTTTTCAGTTCAGTTCAGTTCAGTCGCTCAGTCTTGTCCGATTCTTTGCTATCCCATGAACTGCAGCACGCCAGGCCTCCCTGTCCATCACCAACTCCTGGAGTTCACCCAAACCCATGTCCATTGAGTCAGTGATGCCATCCAACCATCTCATCCTCTGTCTTTGGGGCTTTATGTTCAAGACTTCTTTTTAAACACCTCTAATATAATAGTATGCTGTTTTTTTCCCCCCCTGGAATGGCGTTTGTCTCTTCAACCTCTCCACACCCTCCTAATTGTTCCCCATCTAAAAAAGTCCTAAAATCTCTGTTGTAAAGTGCTTAGAGATCCGAGTCCTGATTGCAGTGAAGCTCTGTCTGACACGTCACAGCACCACAAGCATGGAGGAGCCAGGTCTTTCTAGGGATTTGCCCTCAAGTTGGGCTGAAAGTTCTTGTCTGCTGAGCTGAAAAGCAGGTGGGGCCATAGCCCAGACCTCTAGATGGCCAAGAACATCAGAGATAGCTATTTGCTACCATGGCCTTCAGTTTGGGTAGCACTTTGGGTCTAAAAGTGTCTCCAGAGAAAGTAGTATACGTGTGAACTGTGAAATGAAACTAGCCTCTTCCTCTGTCCTTGGGGGCAGGAATCCCATTGTTTGGCCCCACTTGACCTCAACCTCACCCTGAATGCCTCTGGAAGCCACTAAGAGTGACTATTCAGTGGTGGGAAGGCGATGACATGTATTTCCCCATACTCAGCCACGGCCTCAGGGACATTCCAGAGGGAAACTGAACGGCTCTGACTTGAACTCTTTTCTGCTTACTTATCAGGGATGAGTGAATCGGGGCTTGACGCCAGGCTCAGGAGCCTTCATTCCTTCTCTCTACTAGACCTCAGGGAAGGTCTCAAAGCCCCAGAGTGTTACTTTGTAAGACAGGAGGAACATGCCTTCTCTTTTCAGTTAAAATGTTGAGGATCAGAAGGAGAGGTAACCAACTCATTCCTCTGGCTACTAGCCAACTTGGATTAAAGTAACAGAAAGAAAACAACACCAACAGAATTTTGAGTTTTCCCAAGGTCTGTGTTTCTAGCACATAAAGAGCATCTATAAACTGTGATGACGCCATTGTCTGTTAGCAGGAGAGTTTTGGGGTTGGGGGGATTTGTCCCAGTTTGAACACTGGTTCATAGTCTCAGTTTTACATAGCAACAGACATACTTCTATACGTTCATTGGCCTGTTAGGGTATCTAGTGTATGGTTATCAACTTGAAGTTTGCTGTGTAGAGATCTGGGTTGTCCATTTTTTTAAAAAGATGAAAGATGATACAGTGGAAAGGAGGTGGGTTTCACCAGAGTACATGGCTTTTGCCCTCAGTTTGCTGCCTAGGTCGGGGGCTGGGGGACATCCTTGAGCTTCAATTTTTTATATAAAAAAGTTAAAATTTCTGTTACACACCTTTATTGAAAGGATCAGATGAAATAATATGTTGAAAGTGTTTTGTACATTGAAAACATATAGACGTCTATCACCAATACCACATCTAAATAAGTTGAAGAATGCAACTCCCCTTAGTATAGACATGGCCAGAAGCTATCCTTAAAGATGGATATAAATTTTGAAGTGATCAAAAGAATTTGAAAAAGAATAGATACATGTATAACTGAATCACGTTGCTGTACACCTGAAACTAACACATCAACTATATTTCAATATAAAATAAAATTTTTGAAAAGTGACTCAATCTTAAGTGACCTTTCACATGACTCGCTTTTATTTAAATATTTCTAAGGACTGAAATGGTTGTTTCATTTTTAGAAATTCATACAGTAAATCGAAGTGCCAAGTGATAGAGTGACTAGGGGCAGGGTGTTATTTCCTGACAGATTTCCTACTGTCTGCTGAATTCATGTTTTCCTTGGCTTGACTCTTCTACTGAAATCTCCCTGATTTCCTGTTATTGGAACTAAGGAGACAGTCTTATCTTCTATAAAGTGGGATAGTACTTCATAGGGTTTCTGAAAGGTTTATAATGACTTATTGATGTAAATAACTTATAGTTAAACAATGCCTACAATAGATATGTAATGAATATTAGCTATGTCTATTGCTGCTATTGCTACATTTACTGTAACTATCACCGGATGAATCACAAATTGCAATGGTCACATTTCTCCCTTTGGCCAGTTATTGACAAAATTACATTTCAAGTAATTTTGCAAAGAAGAATATGAGAGAGATCTAAGAAAGTTGATATGATTTTAACTTTCACACTAGGGTGACTGATCTTTGAATGTTATTCTCCTCTTTCGTGTGACTGACAAATGCCAGGCCCCTTGTAAAGATGGGAAAGCCCAGGTGACACAGTAGCAGGTTCACTCTATTTGGCTTCCTAGTCACCTGTTCTGGACAAGAGACTCCAATTCCTTACAATTGCCTCCTTCCAAGTTCAGATGGGGGCAGTCCCTTCCTCTGTGCAGTGCAGTGGGGCAGTGGGTGCCCTTGCCACCTAGTCTGGGCCAGGGTGAATTAGCTTCAAGGAACCAGCTGATACTTGGTTTGTATAGAAAAATGACTACAGAGGATAATGGCTAAAATGGCACGTCCATTTGCCAGATGCTTCTCTAAATAACTGATGAACATTAACTCATTTAATCTTCACAAGAACCTTTTGAAGTAGGTACAAATGCCATCCTTTTCCAGCAGGGGAAACTGAGGCACTGCAGACAGTAATTGCTAGTTCCAAGATGAAGGCACAAGCATGCTCATTCTTATACATCACCCTCTGAAGAAACAGCTACGTCAGTGAGGACTGTGGGTGCTGCTCTGGAATACTGCAAAATGTGGCAGGAGACATGATCCTTAATAAATATGGGAGGTTCTACCTGGGCTGAGATAGAAAGAAACAGAGAAAGCCTCCAAGTGTGGAGCTGAATCTTCTCTCTAGGTCTAGGGAGTAGTTGTTTTGTATACAAAGACAACCTTCATGGCCAGTGGTCACCATCTTTTATTTCAGGCCATATGTCTGGGTGGTGTGGTCAAAATAATGGCAGACTATAATATACATGAGAGTTGGTCCATAAAGAAGGCTGAGGGTTGAAGAACTGATGCTTTTGAATTGTGATGCTGGAGAAGACTCTTGAGAGTCCCTTGGATAGCAAGGAGATGAAACCAGTCAATCCTAAAAGAAATCAACCCTGAATATTCATTGAAGGACTGATGCTGATGCTCCAATACTTTGGCCACCTGATGCAAAGAGTGGACTCATTGGGGAAGACTCTTATTCTGGGAAATATTGAAAAGTAATGTCCGTGATTGAGGGCAGGAGGAGAAGGGGGCGATAGAGGATGAGATGGTTGGATGGCATCACTGATTCAGTGAATTTGAGCAAACTCCAGGAGACAGTGGAGGACAGAGGAACTTGGCATGCTGCAGTCCATGGAGTTGCAAGGAGTCAGATGTGACTTAGTGACTGAACAACAACCACAACAAACTGTGTTCACATGAATTTCTCTTTGCCCCAACTCTCTGCCTGAAGTGTGTTAGTCGCTTAGTCATGTCTGACTCTTCGTGACCCCATGGACTGTAGCCCCTTAGGCTCCTCTGTCCATGGGATTCTCCAGGCCAGAATACTGGAGTGAGTTGCCATTTCCTTCTCCAGGGCATCTTCCTGACCCAGGGACTGAATCCACCTCTCCTTTGTCTCCTGCATTGCAGTCAGGTTCTTCACCCACTGAGCCATCAAGGAAGCTTCTTAGGTACAGTACAAAGCAAGCATTTGTCCTATGTTGTTAAGAGTCAGATTTTGTATTATGAATAGCTTTCATAATTGTCCACTTTATGTCATCTTTCTGAGATTTAAAAATCTTCTATAGATACTTAGTTTGAACCGCTGTAGGTGGCGAAGTATATTGGTATCTTCCCATCACTACTGTAAAAAGAAGTTGTGAATCTTCTTGTTAATTAACTATGGATTTCCTCCTCAGTTTCTTTTTAAAAAATGCTTGAAGATTGGCTTTGAGTGTAAGATCTACCTTTTCTGAGAGGGGGAATTAGTTTATAATGTTAAAAAGAAAGCCCTCATTCAATAAAGACTGAAAAGAATAATAATTCTAACTAGACAGCTTTTCTTAGGTGAGGAAAGAGTCTCAGATGCTGAAGAGATTCACCTAAGGTTATACAGCCAGTCAGTGGTATAACTGGGATTTGATCCCCTATGTCAAGCTCCTAACCTTATGTTGTAGGGAACAGTCCCTAGTCAGCTCTAAGGACTTGCAAAGAGATTAAAATAAGGCAGAAGTACCTCTCAGATCACATTAGTATTGACATTTTTGGTAGAGAAGGAAGACATAGGGATATGTCACAAAATAGGAGCATGTTACCAAAAGACATACTGAGGAAGGCAGTGACTTTTGATGGGTCAAGGCTAGTTTGATCCCCCTGCACATCATAGGCTTACCTTAACACACTTCACTTGGCATTTCTTACTGGTTTTTTAGGTGTCTGTGTAAATCTTACTTCCTCAGGAAAGCCTGTCCTTCACACCTCCTTGCCCTAGGCATATATAGGGTCCAACTTCACATTCCCAAACATCCAATCTTTTCACCTGTAAGTGAAAGTGTAAGTGAAAGTCTCTCAGTCGTGTCTGACTCTTTGTGACCCCATGGACTATACAGTCCATGGAATTCTCCAGGCCAGAATAGTGGAGTGAGTAGCCTTTCCCTTCTCCAGGGGATCTTCCCAGTCCAGGGATCAAACCCAGGTCTCCTGCATTGCAGGTGGATTCCTTGCCAGCCGAGCCACAGGGAAGCCCAAGAATACTGGAGTGGGTAGCCTATCCCTTCTCCAGTGGATCTTCCCAACCCAGGAATTGAACCAGGGTCTCTTGCATTACAGGCAGATTCTTTACCAATTGAGCTATCAGGGAAGCTCTCTTCCCCCTGTATAGCACTAATTAGTTCATTCACTCATTCACCACACCTACTGAGCCCTGAAGTGTCAGCTAACGTTTAGGCGTGGAAATACACCAGTAAAAAACCAATGTCCCTGTTCTCTCAGGGCAAGATGAAGAAGCAATATGAATAAAGCAGAACAAAGAAATTGATAGTGACAGTGGTCATGCACGGGCTAAAAGCATGAGGGGACAGGCAGCAGGGCAGGTGTCCGTGGGAAGAGCTTTTCCAGTCTAGAATCTGTCAGCACAAAGGGCTCCACTGGGCACCCTGGGGGACTTTTTCAGATGCTATTGTTATTGTTTAATGACAGGTTAGACTGTAACAATAATAACAAACTGCCTCGGAGGTAGAGGACTCCCTCTCCCCACCCTCCACTGTGTCCTCGATGCCTAGCACAGTTCTGGGCACGTGGAAGGGCTGTCACCATTCAGTAACTGAATGAATGAATCTGAGAAATAGGAATAGGAAATGAAGACTGATGTCACTTGATATGACAAAGCCCAGGGACTGAGGCATTTCTGGGACTATCTAAGTACTTACAGCTTGGATGCTAAGGCTTTTCTCTTTATCATCTTTCTGTTCTCCTTCTTTTGCTTTCCTTTTCAATTTTTGCACATATAGAATTTAAAATAATATAAGCAAATATTTTCTACATTTAAAAGCCTTTAAGTGTGTGTGTGGTACATCTATGATTTAGCTCAAATTTATGGACAAGAACCTGTAAGTTACCAATCTTTAAGTTTTTAAAAAATTTCCCGAACTTACAGAAAGATTGTAAGCTTCATATAAAACCTTGTCCCCCACCCCACCCCAAACCATCTGAGGGAAACTGTTGACACGCTGTCCTAATATGTTTGCTCTCCAACTGAGAGAACCTGTCCCAGGTGCCTCTGCAGAGAAGCCCTGTCACCCTGCTCAGACTCTGATGCCCTGCTTTGAGCCAATGTGTCTAGGTTACTTCTTGACTTCAAACTCTTCAGAACTCCACACTTACTTTCTCTTTCACAGAGAAAGTCAAAGGTTTGGGGGAATGACTTACAAAGTCTTCCATGTTCTTTTCCTGCTATGCCTTCCCTACCATACACGTCCTCACTTGTCATTGTTCCCACAGCATAAGCTGGTTCATGCTTCTGGGGGTTATTGTGCTACTTTCACTGCTGCATGGACCTGTTCCCTCTTTTCTTGCCTGGTGAACATCTCCTCACCCTTCAAGACTCAGATAAGTTATTTCCCTCAGGAAATAACTCTCCTTTCCAGAGCTTCTTAACAGGGGTGAGGTACCTTGCATACTCCCATCATTGTTTTTAATACATCTCATTCATTCATTATTTTAATGTGTCTCATTCATTCATTCATCAAGCTTACTTTTAAATACCTACTGAGTGCCACACATTGCCCTAGGCAAAAGGAAGAATGTATTGACAAAGCCAGATTATATCCTTTATGGAGGACATATGTGTTAGAAAATATTTACACAAATAAATTCTTAAGTGACAAATTTGAAAAGTGCTGTGAAACGGAAACACTGAGAGATCAAACCCAGCTGTCTGCAGTTGAGGTGACACATAAGCTGTAACTGGAAGGCCAAGCTGGACTTACTCAGGTGGAGAGAGATGGAAAGAACAATTACTGAAATGCTTGCTTACACACCTGTGGCATCATGTAAGTGTGTAAGTCATGCAAGGAGGGATACTGGATATAATTCAGGACTGTATCCCTGGAAGCTGGCATGGTACCCAGAACTCATCCTTGCCTTCTGATGTGAACAAAGCTGTTGAATGATTGTCCAAAGCCTGAGGTCTTGTCGGTGAGGACTGGAAAGCCTGGCTATTTGCACACCCTGCCACAAGGGTTTACAAGCTTTCTGTAAGTTTGGGAAATTTAAAAAATTCTGGGCTTCCCAGGTGGCACTAATGGTAAAGAATTCACCTGCCAAAGCAAGAGACACAAGAGACACAGGGTTGATCTCTGGGTTGGGAGGGTTCCCTAGAGAAAGGCATGGCAACCCACTCCAGTATCCTTCCCTGGAGAATCCCATGGACAGAGGAGCCTGGCTGGCTACAGTCCACAGGGTCACAAAGAGTCGACTGAAGGGACTTAGTACACCACAAAGGAGCATGGACTCCCATCCTTTCTTTACTTCCTGGAGCCCTCTTGGGTTTCCTTTATTCAAATTGTGGCTTTTCCTCTCCATTCCTACTACAGTGGATTTCTCAGAAGATCTTCCAAAACTCTTCCCACAATTACCATGGGACAACAGTAACTAGTCTGCAATTTCCAAGGGCTCAGCATCGTTTAGTCCTAAAAACAGCTGTATATTGACCTTCCACCACCTAACCCTGGTGTGATGAAAACTGAGGGGCCCCACTGTGAGTGAAGTACCTTGGAACGCTAGGTTTCAAGGACTGGCCTGAATTTATTTTATTGTCTGTTCATAACAATGGTGAAAAAGAATGGAAACTAGTGTTTCTCCAGGTCAGCTCTACAGCTCAGGCTGGCAGCTATCTGCCTGGGACAAAGAAACTCCCAAATCTCATCTAGAGAAAGCTTCCAAGGGTTAGACTTAGCCAGGGAGCTGGTGGGAGGGGCATCTGCTGTATCTGGGCTCAGGATCCTTCTTCCTTTTTACTTGCTTCTCAAACTCTGCAGTGACAATAGTATAAATATTTCTCAGGGTTAGCAGAAGAGAAATCTGAAAAGTCCTCCAGTTCATCTTAAATTGAGAAATGACTGAGAAGAAAAGAATACAGATGTTCATGGATCAAATAAACAATATAGTGAAAGTGAATATACTGCCCAAAGCAATCTATAGATTCAATGCAATCCCTATCAAGCTACCAATGGTATTTTTCAGAGACCTAGAACAAATAATTTCACAATTTGTATGGAAATACAGAAATCCTTGAATAGCTAAAACAATCTTGAGAAAGAAGAATGGAACTGGAGGAATCAACCTGCCTGACTTTAGACTATACTACAAAGATACAGTCATCCAGACAGTACAGTACTGGCACAAAGACAGAAATATAGATCAATGGAACAAAATAGAAAGCCCAGAGATAACTCCATGCACCTATGGACACCTTATCTTTGACAAAGGAGGCAAGAATATACAATAGAGAAAAGACAATCTGTTTAGCAAGTGGTGCTGGGAAAACTGGTCGACTACTTGTAAAAGAATGAAACTAGAACACTTTCTAATACTATACACAAAAATAAACTCCAAATGGATTAAAGATCTAAATGTAAGACCAAGAACTATAAAACTCTTAGAGGAAAACATAGGCAAAACACTCTCTGACATAAATCACAGCAGGATCCTCGATGACCCACCTCCCAGAATATTGGAAATAAAAGCAAAAATAAACAAATGGGACCCAATTAAACATCAAAGCTTTTGCACAATGAAGGAAGCTATAAGCAAGGAGAAAAGACAGCCTTCAGAATGGGAGAAAATAATAGCAAATGAAGCAACTGGCAAAGAATTAATCTCAAAAATATACAAGCAGCTCATGCAGCTCAATACCAGAAAAATAAACAACCCCATAAAAAAATGGGCCAAAGAACTAAACAGACATTTCTCCAAAGAAGACATACAGATGGCTAACAAACACATGAAAAAATGCTCAACATCACTCATTATCAGAGAAATGCAAATCAAAACCACAATGAGGTACCATCATACAGTCAGAATGGCTGCTATCAAAACAATAAATGCTGGAGAGGGTGACGAGAAAAGGGAACCCTCTTACACTGTTGGTGGGAATGCAAACTAGTACAGCCACTATGAAGAACAGTGTGGAGATTCCTTAAAAAAATGGAAATAGAATTGCCATACGACCCAGCAATCCCATGGCTGGGCATACACACTGAGAAAACCAGATTAAAAGAGATATGTGTACCCCAATGCTCATTGCAGCACTGTTTACAATAGCCAGGACATGGAAGCAACCTAGATGTCCATTGGCAGACGAATGGCTAAGAAAGCCGTGGTACATATACACAATGGAGTATTACTCAGCTATTAAAAATAATACATTTGAATCAGTTCTAATGAGGTGGATGAGACTGTAGCCTATTATACAGAGTGAAGTAAGTCAGAAAGAAAAATACCAATACAGTATATTAACACATATATATGGAATTTAGAAAGGTAGTAACGATGACCCTATATGCGAGACAGCAAAAGAGACACAGAGATAAAGAACAGACCTTTGGACTCTGTGGGAGAAGGTGACAGTGGGATGATTTGAAAGAATAGCACTGAAATGTATATTATCATATATGAAACAGATCGCCAGTCCAGGTTCGATGCATGAGACAGGACGCTCAGGGCTGGTGCACTGGGATGACCTGAGGGATGGGATGTGGAGGGAGGTGGGAGGGGGGTTCAGGATCGGGAACACATGTACACCCGTGGCTGATTCATGTCGATGTATGGCGAAAGCCACTACAGTATTGTAAAGTAATTAGCCTCCAATTAAAATAAATTAATTTAAATTTAAAAAATAAGGAAAGGGAAATTTATCTTTAACATAATTAAAAGTCTGACAATTTAAAGTAAGAAGGTTCTTGCTTATTTTTAGTTGGTTTTCAGCTAAAAGTTAATCCATTACTTTTACTTGATGCTCAAAGAAAATGTACAACTTGTGACTATCATCCTTGTCATAACTCTACGAAGCTTTGGATATAGCTCCTTCAACAAGCAAATCAGAATCATCCTTGTTTATTACACATTTTATCCCACCCAATTTAGTGCTTTCATCTTAGTCTCTAATCTAAAAAAAAAAGTACCTTAAAAAAAGTAAATTTCAAAACTGACCACAGGTCAAATTGAGAATGAGACGCTCAGGAGAGCATATGTCTCAGAAGTCCCTAGTCGCTTGCTGACTTGTTCTTTTAGGAACAAGTATGACAAGGAACAAGCAGGAACAACAATGACAGGAAGCATTTTAGGTCAAAGCCATGAACTGGTACAAACACTTCTGGAGAAATACACACAATGACCTGTACACTTTGGGAGAACAATAATCATGTTCTTCCCATAACATCTAATCTCAAATTTCTTCTCTCTAGGAGGAAAAAAGGCATAAGCCTTCCCATCTGGCAGTGGCTGGGTCAGTTTGATGCTGGAAAACTTCTGTAGATGGTGAATGGCTCACTGTAATGTGACAGAACCACAACAAAGATCCAAATTAGCACTTGCAAATGAGACTCTGCTGATTTCTTGAGCTGCCTTCTCAGGTTTCAGGGTTGGTTATTTGGATCTCTATTACTTCTCCATGTTGGATACAGAGATAACAGAGAACCCCACGTCAATAAAATATTTCATGGTAGCAAAAGTAGAAATATACAACAGATGTTGAAATTATTGAGACAGAATAGGTCCAGACTTTTGTGACCAATAAGGGAAAAAGAAGGAGCTGGACTTTGTGTTTAGAAAAGGGGTAGTAGGAATGTACTCTCTGGTGTGGTGGATAGATCAAGGACACACTCTAAATGAGTCTATTTTGAATCTTTTACAAAGTTTCTGTCTATAAAAGAGATTTAGTGTCATTAATGTTTTATTGAATTTAATCTTATATTGATACTTATTGCTTAATTTTTTCTACACTCTAAGTGAATCCAGTAAGAGAGTGAAAACAAGTTTTCCACTTTCAGTTTTTAGTTTGCCACTGAGCGGATGCCTCAGTTAACACAATTGTTTTGATCCTTGAACCAGATTCCACGTCATTCACCTTTTCCAATAAAATGAGCTAAAACAAGGATATATAAACAACTCAAAACTTAATTGCTCATGTTAGGATGGAAAATATCTTATTTAACACTCATCGGGGGAAAAACAGAGTTTGAATTAAAAAACACGGCTATGATTAATGAGCAGAGAGAATTCCATCACAGGCACAGGGACAACCAGTCTCCTTTAAACACAAGGCAAGCTGCCAATGACCCTGCCCATTGCTGCATCCTCCATCTGCAGCCCCAGCCCCAACATAAATGCACAAACCCAAAGAGTCTCCATACACACTTTGTGAGAAAGCTCACAACAGTTAAATGCCAGATTCTTTTGTGAAAGGTAGCTGGCTGGAGGAATAATGCATCTCTAAGGTGGATTACTATACTGATGAGGGGTGAGATTTCTTGTTAAAAATAAAAGGCAAGAGAAAGGCATCATTAGAAGGTGTAAGACCTACAAAGTTATGGATTTCCAATCCAACTGCCCCAGGTTTTAATACATGTTCAAATGGACATTGGTGACAACTTCATTCTTAATAGGCAAAATCAAACCTGTGGTCTAGGGAATCTTAGCAAAAAAAAAAAGTGTGACCACTAGCATGACACTAAGAATGCAAAGTGTTTATCTGAGGAGGCTTTACACATAGCTGAGGAAAGAGAAAAAGCAAGGGAGGAAGGGGAAGATAAATTCAACTGGATGCAGAGTTCCAGAGAATAGCAAGAGGAGATAAGAAGACCTTCTTCAATGAACAGTGCAAACAAGTAGAGGAAAAGAATAGAATGGGAAAGACTAGAGACCTCTTGAAGAAAATTAGAAATATCAAGGAAGTATTTCATGCAAGGATGGGCACAATAAAGGGCAGAAACAGTAAGGACCTAACAGAAGCAGAAGAGATTAAGAAGAGGTAGAAAGTATACACAGAAGAACTACACAAAAAAGATCTTAATGAATCAGATAACCATGATGGTGTGGTCTCACACCTGGAGCCAGAATCCTGGAGTCTGAAGTTAAGTGGGCCTTAGGAAGCATTACTATGAACAAGGGTAGTAGAAGTGATGGAATTCCAGCTGAACTATCTCAAATCCTAAAAGATGATATTGTTAAAGTGCTGCACTCAGCATGACAAAAAATTTGGAAAATTCAGCAGTGGCCACAGGACTGGAAACCAATCTCAAAGAAAGGCAATGCCAAAGAATGTACAAACTGCTGTAGAATTCTGCTCATTTCACACACTAGTAAGGTTATGCACAAAGCCCTTCAAGCCAGGCTTCAGCAGTATGTGAACCAAGAACTCCCAGATGTTCAAGCTGGATTTAGAAAAGGCAGAGGAACCAGAAATCAAATTGCCAACATCTGTTGGATCATAGAAAAAGCAAAAGAATGCCAGAAAAACATCTACTTCTGCTTCATTGACTATGCTAAGCTTTTGAATGTGTGGATCACAACAAACTATGGAAAATTCTTAAAGAGATGGGAATACCAGACCTTACCTGCTTCCTGTTGTTCAGTCACTTGGTCATGAGAAACCTGTATACAGGTCAAGAAGCAACAGTTAGAACTGGACATGGAGCAACTGACTGGTTCAAAATTGGTCGAGGAATATGACAACACTGTATCTTGTCACCCTGTTTATTTAATTTATATGCAGAGTACATCATGTGAAATGCCACGCTGGATTAATCACAAGCTGGAATCAAGATTTCTGGGAGAAATATTCAGATATGCAGATGATACCATCCTAAGGGCAGAAGGTGAAGAGGAACTAAAGAGCCTCTTGATGAAGGTGAAAGAGAAGAGTGAAAAAGCTGGTTTAAAACTCAACATTCAAAAAATGAAGATCATGGCATCCAGCAATTCGTAGCAAATAGATGGGGAAAAAGTGGAAGCAGTGACAGATTTTCTTTTCTTGGACTCCAAAATCACTGCAGATGATAACTGCAGCCACAAAATTAAAAGACACTTGTTCTTTGGAAGAAAATCTATGACAAACCTAGACAGCATATTAAAAAGTAGAGATGTCACTTTACTGACAAAAGTCTGTATAGTCAAATCTATGATTTTTTCAGTAGTCATGTATGGATGTGAGAGTTGGATCATAAAGAAGGCTGAGCACTGAAGAGTTGATGCCTTGGAAATGTGGTGCTGGAGAAGATTCCTGAGAGTCCCTTGGACAACAAGGAGATCCATCCAGTTAATCCTGAAGGAAATCAGTTCTGAATATTCATTGAAAGGACTAATGCTGAAGCTGAAGCTCCAATACTTTGGCCACCTGATGCAAAGAGCCAACTCATTGGAAAAGACCCTAATGCTGGGGAAAACTGAGGTCAGGAGGAGAAGGGGGCAACAGAGTTTGAGATGTTTGGATGGTATCATCAACTCAATGGACATGAGCTTGAACAAACTCAGGGAGATAGTGAAGGACAGGAAAGCCTGGTCTGCTACAGTCTGTGGGTTTGTGAAGAGTGGACACCACGTAGTGACTGAACAACAGCAAAAGCATATGCTCAGGAAATCAGGATCCTGATAAATTCAAGAAGCATGTGAAATTACAATCTGCTTATTTTTAGGTCAATGTTGCTCTTTTCCTTTATGGAGATTTCTCTTGCATGGAATTATGCAGACCCTACCTATCCCATCTGGGTCAGTGATAAAACAAGGCATGTTCAAGTGCTGGCGGGAATGTTAGGAGTAATCACCATTTTTCCTACCTCAGGGCTCTTCAACAAGATGTCTCTGTGAGTGGAGCACACCTGTTGAACTAGCTGTCCTATTACCATGCTGTATCTTTGCAGTTCATACTCTGTGACTTCATCCCTTTTGTGCCCAGCGGTGTCAATGTACATGGTGACTGGCAAGGGAATTCTCCCACTCAGCCTGTGATTATCAACCAGTGAAACACTAACAGAATGGCCTGTAAGGGTGATCTTAATCTCCCAGGCTCTATTTGGCAGAGGGCCTTCTTCAGGGCTTAAGAAGACACATCCCAATGAGATGGCTCAAGAAGAAGACTTAGGTTCCACTACACTGCCTTATTTGAGAATTAAATAGTAATCATTTGATGACTTCAGAAAGTAATGGAAGGACTTCCCTGGTGATCAGGTGGCTAAGACTCCATGCTCCCAATGCAGGGATCCCAGTTTGGATCCCTGATCAGGAAACGATCCTGCATGCTACAACTAAGAGTCCTCATGCCACAACTAAAGATCCCACATGCTGAAAGGAAGACTGAAGATGCAGTGTGCCCCACTTAAAATAATAACCCAGTACAGCCAAATAAATATATTAATATCTTTTAAAAAGTGATGGAGCAAACTGCACTGTGGTCCTTTGGGTGGTTACTTTCTCATACAGATTAATCTCTTTTTTCTTGCTGTGGATTTATTTTTATAATTGACTTATTTATGAGATTCTATTTACCATATCAGTGGTCTCAAGCCAAAAGTCTCTTTCACTGGAAGACACTAAAAGCCAGCAAGGAAACAAGAATGCTTCCTCCTGTCTTCCCACAGGATTGGTGATTTATCTTTCTTTACTCATTTTGCCTTTAAATAACAGCAAGAGTCGTAAAGTGGCCCGATTTCAAAAGAATTCACCCAGCTCTGGCAGAGGGCAACAGGTATTTAGAGATCTCCTTTACGTCATGAAATGTTTCCTGCTAAACTGGATTCAGTTGGCTTGGATGAAAACAAGTTTGCAGGGCCTGAGAGTTTGGCCAGGAAACTATAAACAGTGGGAAGCACCAAGTGGAATCCAGGCTTCCAAACTTGGGGGTGTTGGCTCATGTGGCGCCAGAGGTATGAGGGAAGGGTCATGTCTGTTTAAACGAACCATGGGGGTTCTGGAAGAGGCTGCTGGTGTCATTTACTAATTTCACTACAAGCACCCACTGGTGCCAGTACCAGCTAATGCCAAGGAAACACGCAGAGAGCACGGGATGCCAATAAGGTTCTCAGAGGGACTCTAGGCCCCAGCTTGGGCTCCTTCCCAGGGGCAGACATCCACAATGGTGAACAGAACCTGCTGGGGGAGCGCCAAGGGAAAGTGAGGCCGCTGGGCAGCCACTAGTCACAGCATTGGAAAGAAGCCAAGGAGCCAAGATTAATGGCATTATTACCCTAAACTGACACAGTTGGGGCATTTCATCCCTGGAGAATTTGTGGAGCATTTTGGTGGTAACTCCAAGATGAGAGCAGAGTTTTGTAGATGATACATTAAAAAAAGAAGTTGTTATAATTGAAAACAAAAAGTCTCCATCCCCAAATTGACTAATAGCACTCTGCTCTATTCTTACAGTGAGTGTATAGAGAACTTAGGACAATATGAATTCATAATTTGGGTGATGGAAGAGAAGCATTAGAAAATTAACTGAAGGCTCTGGACAATTTTGGTGAATGAAAACTGAGGATAGTCTTAATGAGGAGTACTCATAGGGTCTAACATAGAGCCTCACACAAGACAGGCACTGATAAATCATTGTAGATGGTCAGTGTCTAAAGATCCTTTATAACATATAACTGCACGGACCATACGCTGCAGTTTGGGGAGGCTCTCTCTTTAGGAGCTAGTTTTCTGCCTTCTCTAAAGGGAAATAATGAGCAAGAGGAATGTAGAATGATGGATATAGGTTAGTTCATTCATTCATTAACACATTTATTAAGCACCAATTGTATGCTTGGCACCATTCTAGTCATTGAAGGTAGAGATGAACACCAACAAGTCCCTAACCTCCTAGAGTATACATTCTAGTGAGAAAAACAAGTAATTAAAAAACAAGCCCATATCTTAACATATACTGGCCAACTCTTAGGGTTTAGAAACATAAATAAGGCTGACTCAGGAGATAATGAGTGATTAACAAAGAGTGGCATTTTCATGGGGTGAACAGAAAGGTGGCAATCATTTGGTGTTAGGATCATGAAGTGACATTTGAGGAGAAAATCAGCATGAGGAAGTGACCATGGAGAGATCTGGGGAAAGTGTCCCCAGCAGAAGAAATAGCAAGGTAGGGACCAGGTGGCAGGATGGAGCCTAGCATGCTCCCTGTCCTGCAAGAGCTCCAGGCTGGCTGAGCGGAGCATAGGAGGGAAAGAGCGGAGGAGGTGAAGGGCCACAGGCCAACAGGTCTGACCCTGCACAGGCAAGGCTGACTACCTGGTTTAGGAGGCTCAGTGCAAAATGGAAATGCAGGGTCCTTTATTTGAAAAGCAGTTTAAAAAGTGATTTTATAAGTTTGAAAATATATACCTTTTTCCGTTCTTTCATGGTCTCTCTCAACCCTTCATGATGATTTTGTCTGATATTTATATTCCACTTTCTTGGCTATGGGCATCCTCGGGGGTGACTACAGACCCTCATGGGAGCCTGGGGAGCCTGCCCTGCTACTCAGTATGGATAGGCTGTAGGGATCCTCCTCCTGCCAACTGCAGGACTACCGGGATGCCCTATCCTGGCTGGAGGAGGGAAAGTCAGTCTCCCCTCCCCACGAACCCACCCCGTGGTGGATTGGTAGCCCCAAAGGATGGCAACTGCTGTTTTGGGACATGCCTTGTACCTGAATTAAGCATGAGCGAGAGGCTTGCCCTGCCACCCGCATCACCACCTATCATCTGTCGAAGTGCTGTGGATGCTAGCCCAGCCCAGGACTTGCTGGGTGATGTTGAGGGCCATGGCAGAATGTAGGGCTCTCACTGTCAACCTTGTCACCTGACTTGGTCATTACCCTGGTGGTAGGCATCAGTGGTCATGTGTCAGGGGCAGGAGTGTGAGGCCAGTGGGACCTGGGACACCAGGGAAAAGGGATTGGGCAGCCAAAACCAGCCCTGGGAGGCAGGAAGTGGTGGGAGGTAGGATTCTGCAAGAGCTGAGGCTCCCAGCCCTGAGCACAAGTTCCACTGTCTCACTGGATTGCATTTACAAAATTCAAGTTCAAAGATAAAATTATTATTTCAAAACATCAACTGTAGAGCATTAAATCCCAATGCAGGACCTAAACAGACATTTCTCCAAAGAAGACATACAGATGGCCATCAAGCACATGAGAAGATGCTCAACATCACTAATTATTCAGTTCAGTTCAGTTCAGTTGCTCAGTCGTGTCCGACTCTGTGACCCCATGAATCACAGCACGCCAGGCCTCCCTGTCCATCATCAGCTCCCAGAGTTTACTCAAACTCATTTCCATCAATTCAATGATACCATCCAGCCATCTCATCCTCTTTTTTCCCCTTCTCATCCTGCCCCCAATCCCTCCCAGCATCAGGGTCTTTTCCAACAAGTCAACTCTTCGCATCAGGTGGCCCAAGTATTGGAGTTTCAGCTTCAGCATCAGTCCTTCCAATGAACACCCTGGACTGATTTCCTTTAGGATGGACTGGTTGGATCTCCTTGCAGTCCAAGGGACTCTCAAGAGCCTTCTCCAACACCACAGTTCAAAAGCACTAATTATTAGAAAAATGAAAAACCTCAATGAGATATTACCTCACACTGGTCAGAATGGGCATCATTAAGAAGCCTGCAAATAACAAATATTAGAAAGGGTATGGAGGAAAGGGAACCTTCCTATACTGTTGGTGGGAATGTAAATTGGTGTAGCCAGTATGGAAAACACTATGAAGGTTCCTTTAAATCTAAAAGTAGACCTACTATATGATCCAGCCATCCCACTTACGGATATATATTTGGAGAAAACTATAATTCAAAAAGATACATGCACCCCTATCTTCATAACAGAACTATTCATAATAGTCAAGACAAGGAAACAACCTAAATGTATATCGACAGATGAATGGATGAAGATGATGTGGTGCACACAGATAATGGAATATTAGCCATAAAAAGGAAACAATACCCTTTATAGCAACATAGATGGGTCTAGAGATTATCATAGTAAGTGAAGTCAGAAAGAGAATGATAAATGCCATATGATATCACTTATATGTGGAATCTAAACTATGATACAAATGAACTAATATCTATGAAACAGAAACAGACTTGCAGACAGAGAGAACAGACCTGTGGTTGCCAAGAAAGGGGAGGGACATTCAAGGACAAATGGAGAGGGAGAATGGGGACAGCATATGCAAACTAGTTTATATAGAATGCATAAATAAAGGTCCTACTGTATAGAACAGGGAACAATATTCTATATCCTCTGATAAATCTTAATGGAAAATAATATAAAAATGAATATGTGTATATGTATAACTGAATCACTTTGCCGTATAGCAGAAATTAACACAACATTGTAAATCAACTATATTCTCCATTAAAAGAAAATCCCAAGTGCAGATTGAAACGAAGGAGAAACAAAGAGAAACAGAAGGAAACAAAGGAGAACAGGAGGTGAGGGTGGCTTGATTCTGACAGCACTGCTGGAAGTGGTGAGAGATAGTCACATACCAGATGCATTTTGTAGGAAAAGCAACTTTTAAGTTAGTTTTAAAGAAACATTTTTGGATAAGCTGCTAGATTCAGGGGAGTATTTATTGTAGACTTGAGGGCAGGAACCACTGACAAATAATTCAACAGGTACTGCCATGACGGAAAATAATCAAATTGTTTTCAAATTGTAAAACCCCACAAAATAGTGTTATGGTACAAAGAAGACAATTATTTTCAAAAATCAAGTTTAGAATATTTTCATTATGGTCATTACAAAATGAGTGATCATAAGAACTAAGACCACGTACAATATGCAAAGCACAACTTCAGTAATGAAAGTAACAAGTACATTTTTAAATAAGAAAAATAACCTGATCCCAGTACCAGGCCTCAAGGAGAAAGTGTTTTTGGTGGAGGAAGTCAACCAGGACGGATGTACCCAGTTCTTCGGTCTAACGCCAGGATCTTTGAACACCTGGGCAGGAAACGTGCACTCATTAGTTTGGGTCTGGGGCATCTCCAGCCTGAAACTGCAGTTCTGTTCCAGCTGTGTCTCTGACCCTTGGTGGGGCTTTATTGAGATGCTGATCCTTGTCTGCACAAACATTACCCCAGAATGCTAAGACCATGCCTGTGCCAGCTTCCAGCATCTCCCTGGAGGAGGCTTCTCTTCTGTCTGGTTCTGACTCTTTGCAGGATATCTTCCTTTCTGTCTCATGGTTGCCTTCCCTTACTCCTCAAGATGAAAGTGACCACTTGGGCAGGGAAGGTTCCATTTTCTGGGACATGATAATAATCAATTTATATTTTGAAGGTACTTTCACAAATATTTAATTCTCATTAACATTTCCCATTACTAGGAACTCTCCTGACATGATGGGCTATTTTGGTCACTTTTTTTGGAAAGGGGGATGGAAGTGGATATGGGAAGGGGATTCAGTTGCCTTACAAAATCTCACAAGGCTGAAGTCATTACATAATATTTAATGAGAAAAGACAATTTTTTTAAAATAAAGGAACTGATAAAAAACACTATCATAGACAAAGTTTGTATGCTTCAGCTTGTTTACCTAGAAAACAGAACTGTAGAGTCAAAAATATGTTCTTCATTCCCAAGTCAAGAATACTGCTAAGATATAAATGGTGCACTGTGGTGGCATAGAGACAGTCTCTACTCTTTCTTCTCTTTGCAAAAAAACATTTGAGGTGGTACAAGAGACCAGCCATACATTCTGTTGACCCAGATGTGTCAGGTCCTGTATTTGTCATTTTTCAACTTCTCTTCAGGCGGTATATAATATGCCCCTGCAAAGGTACTATTTATTTCTTTTCTCAAATGTTAAATCTCAGGTTTTGTACTTTGGATCTTTGCAAAACTTGACACTCCTGAATTAATATTTCTTTTCCTGGTGTCAGAATAATGAGTGTCAGTGTAGTTTCAATTCACACGCTTGTTTTCCTTGTGATGCCCCCGAGGAGCGGCATCACAGGATCTGCCTGTGGTCTGTGGTCACAGTCAGAACTGTACAAAGTAGCATATTGTCTGAGTGTGTGGATAAATCCAAACTCAGAACTAACTGTCAGCCTGCCGAGACGTGGTCAGCATCACAGCCTCGTACCTTTCTCCTGAGCTCAGATGAGTTTCCAAGGCAAAGGGATTGTGTCTTTACCTGCTAGGACATCGCAATGGTGTTTCTTTGTTAGTAACATTTTCATGTATGTAAAAAGTTTTGAAGCACTTTGTATTTTTTAAAGGAATTATTCAGTCATTATTTTAGCATAGAAAAGTCAAAATATCTGAAAATAGCCACTTTGACTTGTGTTATTAATTGAAGATAACTTCTTCTTGAATTAAGAAGATGGGTCTCTAACTGCCAAATATGAAAGGCTCAGAGAGGATTTTTGAGAATGTAATCTTTCTCAATACATTTTACACTGACCTCAGAATAAGAACTACCCTGGGAGTTGTAGGGGTGGGAGTAGAAAGGGGTTGTCCTAAAGGTCAATCCAAAGGGTGGGAGCAACAAATTTTGGATTTTACATATTTTAGGAGGATGCACTTTGATAAAAACAAACAAACAAAAAACTGCACTCACCTCTCAATCAAAGTCTCCCTTGGAGGGGGGAGGGCTTTAATCAATCCATTAAGAGCAAGGCTATTAAGGGCTGAAACAGAGAGTGACTGTGCAATTAAACAAAGACAATCTTGTTGGCTCCTGGGTTCCATCTGAGCTAATAAGCAACCTGGGAGGGTGTCCTTTTGGGAGAAGTGAGTTGAAATTCCCCTAACCTGACAGGAAAGAAGGAGAAACTGCTGATTTCCAAATTCTCTGGTCCTTAGAGACCTCATCTAATAGTAGCAACAACAATAAAAACACTTAATTAAGAAGCAGGGTCTTGGAATTTATATTTCTCATGACTTTGAGTTTCCTTAGCAGAGGGTAAAGGAGACTTGGGTGGGGGTTGGGGTCCCATGGTTGGGAAACAGTCTCTCTCATTCACTATGTAATTAGTAAATATTTACTCAGGACCTCTGACATGACAAGCCCTATGTTATACGCTGGGAATAAAGGACAAATGAGGGACATGACCTCTGACTTCAGGAAGTATAACTTCTAGTAAGAGCAGTTGGCCAGTGAACTGATCACTTGTGTGACACAGGGGAACACCACGGGGAGGCATCCTAACCAAATTTGTGGAGATGCTTCCCACAAAGTAAATGGAGACTTGAAAGACAGTTGATGTTAACCAGGGGAAGAGAGAGGATCAGATCAGAGTGTTTCTGGAGATGGGGATTGTCCACGTGACAGTGCTGACGCTTTAGACACATTGACTGAAGGTGAGGTGAAGGAGGGAGCTGTAAGAGAGATGAGATACTAATTGTAGGCAGGTCCTGGACCACAAGATAAGGCTATATAGAATATTCTGAGGTTAGAACTTAAACCTGAGGATAAGGAAGAGCATTGAAGTGCTGATGCGGGGGGTGGCAGTGTGGGGGGGGGGGGGATGACCCAATGCTCCATTCAGCCTGAGTTGACAGCAAAAGGAAGAAAGAGCTAGACAGTTGTCTCATGTTAATATGCTATTTGCCACATACTCATGCCTTTTATGGAGAAGGCATTGGCAACCCACTCCAGTACTCTTGCCTGGAAAATCCCATGGACGGAGGAGTCTGGTAGGCTGCAGTCCATGGGGTCGCTAAGAGTCGGACACGACTGAGCAACTCCACTTTCACTTTTCACTTTCATGCATTGGAGAAGGAAATGGCAACCCACTCCAGTGTTCTTGCCTGGAGAATCCCAGGGACGGGGGAGCCTGGTGGGCTGCCGTCTGTGGGGTCGCACAGAGTCGGACACGACTGAAGCAGCTTAGCAGCAGCAGCATGCCTTTTAGACTGTTAACGATAGAAGAAGCCAGAACCATTCTGCCCCATATACATGTCCAGGCCCACACACAGCTGCATGTTGCCCCATGGTTTTGGATAGGGACTTGCCCAGCTCTCTCATCCTTTTCTATGCACTCCAGTGTAAGTCACCTGGTGTAGGTGAGGGTGAAATTGCTACCTGGAGGCCCTTCAGGGACAATGTTCATGTCCCACCCCACGTGGGATAGAAAACCATGGCAGACACCTCTGTGGGCTCGCTCTTCTCTTGCCTCATTCGCTTAACCAGCTCCCACGAGGTGAGAGTCTCATCTGATTGGTGAGATACAGAGGCAGTGCTGAATACATGTGACTCAGCCTCTTCTCAGTCCTCTCTCTGGGGAGCCGTTTCTCGTCAGACTCCCACTGCTCTGTCCATGCCTTCGGAGGTACCGGGGAGAGCTCTGCTTCTGCACTAGAGAGACTTGTTCTTCAGGCTGTCGGTTCAGTTCAGTTCAGCGGCTCAGTCGTGTCCGACTCTTTGCGACCCCATGAACCACAGCATACCAGGCCTCCCTGTCCATCACCAACTCCTGGGGTCTACCCAAACCCATGTCCATCAAGTCGGGGATGCCATCCAACCATCTCATCCTCTGTCGTCCCCTTCTCCTCCTGCCCCCAAATCTCTCCCAGCACCAGGTTCTTTTCAGATGAGTCAGCTCTTTGCATGAGGTGGCCAAAGTATTGGAGTTTCAGCTTCAGCATCAGTCCTTCCAATGAACACCCAGGACTGATATCCTTTAGGATGAACTGGTTGGATCTCCTTGCTGTCCAAGGGACACTCAAGAGTCTTCTCCAACACCACAGATCAAAAGCATCAATTCTTCGGCACTTAGCTTTGTTTATAGTTCAACTCTCACATTGATACATGACTACTGGAAAAACCATAGCCTTGACTAGATGGACCTTTGTTGACAAAGTAACGTCTCTGCTTTTTAATATGCTGTCTAGATTAGTCATAATTTTCCTTCCAAGGGGTAAGCAGCTTTTAATTTCATGGCTGCAATCACCATCTGCAGTGATTTTGGGGCCCCCAAAAATAAAGTCTGCCACTGTTTCCACTGTTTCCCCATGTATTTGCCATGAAGTGATGGAACTGGATACTATGAAGTGATGGAACTGGATGCCATGACCTTAGTTTTCTGAATGTTGAGCTTTAAGTCAACTTTTTCACTCTCCTCTTTCACTTTCATCAAGAGGCTTTTTAGTTCTTCTTCACTTTCTGCCATAAGGGTAGTGTCATCTGCATATCTGAGGTTATTGATATTTCTTCCAACAATCTTGATTCCAGCTTGTGCTTCTTCCAGCCCAGCGTTTCTCATGATGTACTCTGCATATAAGTTAAATAGGCAGGGTGACAATATACAGCCTTGACGTACTCCTTTTCCTATTTGGAACCAGACTGTTGTTCCATGTCCAGTTCTAACTGTTGCTTCCTGACCTGCATACAGGTTTCTCAAGAGGCAGGTCAGGTGTTCTGGTATTCCCATCTCCTTCAGAATTTTCCACAGTTTATTGTGATCCATACAGTCAAAGGCTTTGGCATAGTCAATAAAGCAGAGATAGATGTTTTTCTGGAACTCTCTTGTTTTTTCAGTGATTCAGTGGATGTTGGGCAATTTGATCACTGGTTCCTTTGCCTTTTCTAAAACCAGCTTGAACATCTGGAAGTTCATGGTTCACGCATAGCTGAACCCTGCCTTGGAGAATTTTATGCATTACTTTACTAGGGTGTGAGATGTGTGCAACTGTGCAATAGTTTGAGCATTCTTTGGCATTGCCTTTCTTTGGGATTGGAATGAAAACTGACCTTTTCCAGTCCTGTGGCCACTGCTGAGTTTTCCAAATTTGCTGGCATATTGAATGCAGCACTTTCACAGCTTCATTTTTCAGGATTTGAAATAGCTCAACTGGAATTCCATCACCTCCACTAGCTTTGTTCATAGTGATGCTTCCTAAGGCCCACTTGACTTCACATTCTAGGATGTCTGGTTCTAGTTGAATGATCATACCATCATGATTATCTGGGTCATGAAGATCTTTTTTGTACAGTTCTTCTGTGTATTCTTGCCACCTCTTCTTAATACAGCCCTTCTTAATACACCTTTAGGCTGTAGATTCTACTTATAGGGAACACATTTAGCCTCATATTCTGGTTGTAGATCAAGCTGCATTCTCAGATCCAGTAATAAAGCTGATGCTTTGGTTTCTATCTTTCTGATTCTTGTATCCATCTCTCACTGGGTTCTGAACTCAGGCAGGGAAGAAACAATATCACTTAATCCTTGAAATATTTAGGAGTGATAACATCACTAACTTTTCCTTATCCATACTTGGATTGCTGGTTTTTCGTCTTGTCTCAACTACTATCTGATTGTGATGGAAGACTCATCCTTATTGATCCAATTTATTAACCACTATGAGAAGGCAGTCTATACTGTGGGATGAATCTGGACAGGGAGAAAGTCCCTTGAGACCCCCTTCCCCTTGCACATTCATGTAACTACCAATTAATTTCTATCTCTTCCCCAAAGAAAGAAATGAGAGAACTGGTCAGCTTGGGGATGGTATTGTGGCTTTATGCTCCATCCACAGCATTTGGAGAACTATGGCAGGAGGTGGGGAAAAAATCTGGAGAGTCTTGTTACCCTTTTACATGTCTAGGGAATTAGTTTTTGGATATTAACCTCATTCCAAGCTCCATCTTATTCTGGTTAGCCTTATTTTCCCTTTCTCTTATTTTCTTAGTTGTTTAAATTTAATTTGCCTTACTTAACTGCATGCATCTTTATGAATTTATTAAATCATTTTAGCCATAAGGTATGGAATAGATAAATAAATAATAACCTCCCAAAATGTTCACGTCTTTTTAGATCTGCTTGGCTGCACAATCTGCTCTGACACAGGGTTTTATAATTTAGAAATACTCTGGTTCATACAATCAATGAAAACATGGCAAAGTCCAACATAAATGATTTTAAAATATGATTTGCATCACTGCCACCTCTACTAATACTGATTTTTTAGATCTGTTTCTATTTTCAATTTATGTTTAAATTAATTCAACAATTTTTAACAGCTACTTTGTCTCTGAAACATATTCAGAGACCAGCTTCTACTGATTCTTGAGCATCAAGGCTCAACCTAATTAGTATTCTCTTCCTAAATATCTCTGGGTAAAGTCTAAACACTCTATCAATTGATTCAGTGCTTCACTGAAGCATTTCTCTAGATTTTGAAGAATAATGTTAGATAATCATATTTTGCTTGAGGAAGGGGTAGAAAAAGCAGATCCTTCTGAGTATTAGACTGCTATAAAAACCAATCAACAGAGTAGTCTGAGAAAGAATGATGGCATTATTGTGATGGTGGTGATAGCAGCTTGGATTTCACTGAGCTCAGAAACCTACACTTCTTCAAAGGTTTCATCTATCCTGTGTTTAAAAATCATTCAGGAAATAATGCCATTTGCAGCAACCTGGATGGACCTAGCCATGATTATGCTAAGTCAGAAAGAGAAAGACAAATACCATATGATATCACTTATATATGGAATCTGATATATGACACAAATGAACTCATTTATGAAATAGAATCAAACTCACAGACATAGAAAACAAACTTATGGTTACCAAGGTGGAGAGGGAGTGAATGAAGGAATAAATTAGGAGTATGAGATTAATAGATACAAACTACTATACATAAAATAGATAAGCAAGGATCTACTGTATAGCACAAGGAATTATACTCAATATCCTGCAACAAATCATAATGGAGAGGTACATGAGACATTACATATATATATATATATATATATATATATACATATATAAAACTGAATCATTCTGTTGTACACCAGAAACTAATACAACACTGTCAATCAACTATACTTCAATAAGAAAAGTCATTCAGTCCCACAGTGATCTCTGTTTGCAGCCTATTTCTATCAGTTCTAAAAGGTGTTTTGTGACTTCGCCTGTAGCAAGCTTTTATTATTTGGTAACTGCTGTGTTGGGTGCTAACCATATCTTCTCCCAGAGTTCTGGTTCTGACTCTAGTTCCTTCCTAGAGTTTTACAAGGAGAGAAATTCACAGCCTGACTCTGGTCTGATATTTCAGTATACTGCTTCTCTCGTACTTCCACATGATTGCCTCCTTAGTACCAAATTCATAGTCTCATGTCTTCAAATGTTTCAGTCAACCCACTTTTTAACTTTCTGGCTGTATTTTCCTTACAGTCCAGAACACATCAGATCGTGTGTTAATTAAATAAGCACTCTATTCCTTGGTCATTCCTTTGTTTCCATCTTTATTCTTACTTACTTTTCCACTACTGCCTGTAAGTGAGAGAGAGAGAGAGAGAATGTATGTGTGTGTGTGGCATGCACATATCCATGTGCATCTGCTGAGCTGGCAGACTGTCAGGTCTAGTGTGCATCGGGAAGTAGAAAATACCACTTCATAATAACAGATCTGGTAGGAAAGCTTTCTCTTCTTTAAGAGTAAAAAGGAGGAACTGTGTTCCATATTAAAAGAATGGTACATATAATTATGCCAGCTGTAAATAAAAATACTCCATGGTGGTTAGGAGAAGAGTCTCATGGCCCTGGGCCTCCCAAAGAAGCAATTCAGTGGTATCAGATGCGATTTGTCTTCAAGGATGATTGTCCAGGGGCCGCAGAAACTGAAGCTTGACCTTAGGGGCTCATGGTCATTTCTGTTGATGAGGATCCTCTTCATAGGATCATAGTCCAAGATTGTGATTCTCCTATCAGACTGTCACCCAGAAGCAGGGGGCTTTCATTCAGAAGCAGAAACATCTAGAATCAGTATGTTCTATGATCTTCCCTGCTTCCTTTTTAGCCAATGCTATACCAAGCTACTCTTGAAATCATCCCAAGCATGACTGCCAATTGTGACTGCATCTCCTCCTGTCTTCAGCTCTCAGAGTCCCCAGCAGTGTGATGGTGCTGCCATCCAATCCCCCAGCTCTTGATAATCTCAGGTATGTAATCTGTCCTCCAGACCCCATGTCCAGCCTTACCACACCAGTCCACCTGAGTTGTGGAATTCTACAGATAAGGAGAGAATGTGCTTCACCACATCACCTGCTAGTCTTCTCTTGGAAGCTGAATTCAAAATAATTATGACCATCTGCTCTGTCCTGGAGAACTATGTTGGATGCTGGGAGAGACAATATGGAAATGAGAAGCTCCTTCCTATAACGAAACCATTCATTCATTCAGCACAAACTTTTTGCCTGCTTACCATGCATCAGACAGTGTTCATAGCTGCTGAAATAAACAGCAGTAAACAAAACTGAAAAATTTGATGTCCTCATGAAATTTACATTCCAGTAAGAAGACAATAAATAAGTAAATAAGTAAAAGATAGCAGCGTGTGATTGTCCTTTTAATTGTTACCTGGAACCCAGCCCAGAACTTGGTGATGAGCTAGAGGGGTGAAATGTGGGATGCACAAGAGAGAGGGGATATATATGTGATTATGACGGATCTGCGTTGATGTGCAGCAGAGACCACTGTGTAAAGCAATTATCCTCCAAAAAAAAAAAATAATTGTGAACTTGGATAGACTATAGTCCCAGTTACCAAATCAAGCATTAAAATCTGGATGTTGCTGTGAAGGTATTGGGTTGGCCCAAAAGTCACTTCCGTTTTTAAGTGAAAATCAAACACCTTTTTCATTTTCACCAAGAATTTATCAAACAACATATTCACCATTTTGTTCCACTAGTTTCTGCTATTTATTCAGACAGCTTCATAATTCCATCTGCCCAAAGCTCTTTATCTTTTTGAGCAAAGAACTGTTCCAGGTGACTTTTACATTTTTCCAGGGAACTGAAATTTTTTCATTAAAAGAATCTTATAAAGACCAAATGAAGTAGGTGGAAATCCAAAGGTGCAATGTCTGATGAAAACGGCAGATGAATCAGAACTTCACAATCAAGCTGTACCTGTTTTTGCCTGGTCATTAAAGAAACACCTGGACTTGTGCTATCTTTATGGAAGATTATGTGTTTTATTTTGATAAAATTTGGATACTTTTAATTTTCAGTTGTTTTAATTTGGAGGAGTACTTGTTGGAATTAAATGTTTGGTTTTCTGGAAGGAGCTCATAATAGAGGACTCTTTTCCGATCCCACTATATACACAACATCACTTTCTTTAGATGAAGACCAGCCTTTGGTGTTCTTGGTGGTGGGTCACTTCACTTGCCCACCATTTCTTCTTTTTCATATTATTGTATAGTATCCACTTTTCTTCAGCCATCACAATTTGTTTTAAAGATGGGATGGTTTTGTTATGTTTCAATAGAGAACTGCATGCAAAAATATGGTCAAGGAGGTTTTTTTTCACCTTTGTGGAACCCAAACATCAAAGCAATTAACATAACCATGCTAGTGCAAATGAGTTTCAACCCTTGATTTGGATATTCTGAGTGTGTCAGCTATCTCTTGTGTGGCATGATGGATCTTCAGGTCAAGAAACAACAGTTAGAACCAGACATGGAACAATGCAATGGACTGGTTCAAAATTGGGAAAGGAATATCAAGGCTATATATTGTCACCCTGCTTATTTAACTTATATGCAGACTATACCATCAAGGCTAAAGAGCCTCTTGATGAAGGTGAAAAAGGAGAGTGAAAAAGTTGGCTTAAAATTCAACATTCAAAAAACTAAGATTATGGCATCTGGTCCTATCACTTCATGGCAAATAGAAGGGAAATCAATGGAAAAAGTGAGAAACTTTGTTTTCTTGGGTTCCAAAATCACTGCAGATAGTGACTTACAGCCATAAAATTAAAAGATGCTTGCTCCTTGGAAGAAAAGCTATGGCAAACTTAGCATATTTAAAAGTGAGACCTTACTTTGCCAACAAAGGTCCATATAACCAAAACTATGGTTTTTCTAGTAGTCATGTATGGATGTGAGAGTTGAAAGATAAAGAAGGCTGAGCACCGAAGAATTGATGCTTTTGAACTGTAGTGTTGGAGAAGACTCTTGACTGTCCCTTGGACAGCAAGCAGATCAAGCCAGTCATTCCTAAAGGAAATCAATCTTGAACATTCATTGGAAGGACTGATGCTGAAGCTGAAGCTCCAAAACTTTGGCCACCTAATGAGAAGAACTGACTCATTAGGAAAGATCCAGATGCTGGGAACGAATGAAGACAGGTGGAGAAGGGGATGATGGAGGATGAGATGGTTGGAGGGCATTACCGACTATGGACATGACTTTGATCAAACTCCGGCAGATGGTGAAGGACAGGGAAGTCTGGCATGTTGCAGTCCATGGGTTCACAAAGAATAGAACACAAATGAAAGACTGAACAACAACAACAAATGTCTTGATTTGATTGCTATCTGGTTTATCTGAACGTGGCACATCACTCAATGAGAAATCTCCAGCATGAAACTTTGTAAAACATTTTTGACACATTCAATCAGTCATAGCACCTTCTCCGAACACTGCACAAGTCATTTTTGTGTGTTTCAGTCACGCTTTTATCTTTCTTGAATTAGTAAAGCATAATACACGGAAAATATTGCTGTTTTTCTTCCATCTTCAATACTAAAATGGCTACAAAAAAATTCACCAGTTATACTAAAATTTTCTTTAAATGCATGCTGATATGACAGTTGTCACAATGCAATCTAACAAAACTGTTTCAAATGAAGTTAAAGACAACTAAGTACCACTAGAGACACCTTACCAAAAAAACCCGAATGAATCTTTTGGCCAACCCAGTATTCTGTAGATATAATTAAAGTCCATATTCTGTTGATTTTAAGAGATTGTCTCAGAAAATATGGGCAAGCAGTTTCAATTAGCTGAAAGGCCTTAAAATCAGATCTGAGGCTGCCCTGAGAGAAAAAGAAATTCTTCTGTGGACATTGGTTTTAGCCCCTGTATTTCCTGCTGACCTGTGCTATAAATACTGGAATTATTTAGGCAGCCCCCATGATTGCACAAGCCAATTCCTTGTAGTAAACCCCTTCATATTATTTTCTATTGCTTCTGCTTCTCAGAAGCAATAGAAACCTGACTGATACAACTCTGTGAAGAAAAATGAAGCAGGAAAGGGAGATAAGCCTAGTTAGGGACATGGGTATGCAGACAATTAAAATGGAATTTATACCTGCTATTGTAGACTTATGGGCAAAGAATCAGGGTAATACAGAGAAAGTAGTGGTTTTACTAACACAGAAAATTTTGCTTTGGAGAAAGGAATACAAATACTGTGAAATAGTAAGTAGGTTACTTTCTTTTTCAGAAACTTTTTCAATTTTTTAACATCTAGAAGAGTAATGCCACTTCATATGAATATCATGGAAATAAGGTAAGACTGTCATACATAAAGTACCAGGCACCATGCCTGGCACATAATAAACTCTATTCTATTTCTTTTATTTTTTTAAATGTCATCCTTACTAATATAACAGATATAGTTAATGTGTAAATATCATGGAAATATAGCACTATCTTAATTTGGTATATTTTTCCACAAGCCTTTGACCAACCCATGCTTGAGGCAGACAGGCAATGAAGACTGCTGAATGCATATATTTAATAGGATAATTCAGGTTGATGAGCCAGAGAAGAGAATGAATGGGAATTACATTTGGATGGAGGAGAATTAGGCTTATCTACAAAAACCAATCTATTCTATCTTCCCCTATTACCTTGAAACTTTACCCAACTCTCTATTAAGTCTTCAGAGAAATACCTGATATAGTCTACCTGCTTTTTAAATATCTTCCAAATACAGTGACACATTAATGAATGAGTACAATCCTTTTAAGGCTTCAACTACTATCTTCTCGCACATGGCTTCCTATTATCAAAGAACTTCTGACAGTTGAGGGGAGAAAAGAAATGGAGAGGAATGTTCTTCTGTAGGATATATTTCAAATCGTAGTTTCTGGGTAAGGGAAATTACTATCTGTCATTTTTGTATACAGTGAGAAAAGTCATTTTGGCAGTGAGAAAAGTCACAGGAGAGCAATATTCCATTAGAAATAGTTCACATTATTATCTACACTCCTTTTTATTCTGGTTAACTGAATAGGAAAACACATTTCCAGTTAACTGAACATGAAAACACATTTCCAGGGTTGTTCTGCTCCTAAGGGAGGCATTGCAATACTCAAACCTGTGGTTCATTTGGAATCAGATGGGAACCTCCAGTTTTCTGGGCTGCATGAAGTCACATCTTTCAGGGTTGCCTTAAATCTAAAGCAGCATCTGGGGCAACAGTTATTACTTTTAGCTCAGCATTATCACTGGCTGGCAAGGGGTTACATTCCCACACCTTTAAGTAAAATAAGGCTAAAATGAATTTTCAGCCCAAGCATTTTTTCATTATTCACTATGGGCTAACCACAGGTCGAGGTGGTGGGGACCAATCAACAAGTCAGGCACGTTCCTGTTTTCATGTTGGTCACTTTAGTAGTGAGATGTCTAAATGGAGCACCTAATGTTTATTAAGCACTAACTCTGTGCAGGTCCTCTGGCTAGGTAATCGAATGTGAGGCAGCCCAGCAAAGGGTCAGCAGTGACGCCCCTGTAGATGGGAGGCGGGCTTGGAATGGGAATCTGGACACAAGGGGAAGGAGGGGGCCCTGTAGTCTAGCTGGTGGTATCAGCAGAGGTCTGAAAGATGTGATGCGAGTCCCAGGTGAACTGGGGTTCACCACGCAAAGGGGTAAGTGGGCGAGAGCAAGCCTTTGGGGAGCCAGGGTTTGGAGAAAAGATTTGAGGCAGACAGTCTTGGGGAAACAGGACTCAGGTCCCTGAATTGGGTGTCTAGAAGTGGGACCAACAACTGGAATTGTGGGACTAAATCTAGTGCCTGGTGCATAGTAAAAGCTCAATAACTATTTGCTTAATGAATAGACGGACAGAGGAATTTTACAACAAACACCATTGATACTTGTATCAGAACCACTGGACCAGAGCTTTCGAGTACTCTCATTAGAGTCAGGATTTTATCCAGGGCTTTGGGGAGACCTGTGCTCTGAAGCAGAAGTCAACTGACCCCACTGTGAAGACTGGTGAGGTTTGTAGGAAGGCTGGCTTTGCCTGGTGTGATGTCGGGCCTGCTCTCTGGTTTAACAGGCATCACCACTGCTACCCTACCTGGATTTACCTGAGTATCCCTCCTAGTGAGACTGGATGATCTGAAGGGAGGTCAGCACTACAGAGATTGTTTTCGGTACCATCTGCTATTCTTTCTACATTAGACTCTAAGCCCAGATAAACTGATGAATAGCTGGAGAAGATTTTTGGATAAAGCTAGAATCTGCTGGAGCCTAATTCAGCTTCTGTATTGATTGTGCTAATCAGACCAACTTCTTACCAAATGTCTATGTCAAAGTTATCACTTTCTCCTGCTCATCACTGAGAAATCTATTCAAATTTGGGTGAGGAAAAGCCATAAATATATATATGTACACACTGTTGCTTCAGTTGTGTCCAACTCTTTGTGACCCTAAGGACCATAGCCCGCCCGGCTCCTCTGTCCCTGTGATTCTCCAGGCAAGAATACTGCAGTGGGTTGCCATGACCTCCTCCAGGGGATCCTCCTGACCCAGGGATTGAACCTGTGTCTCTTACACCTCCTGCATTGACAGGTGGGTTCTTTACCATTAGTGCTACTTGGGAGTCACAAATGAAGTATATGTATACTTTACAGATGTCTCTTGCAGATACATATTATTTTTATATTTAGGTTTTATCATATTAATGAGATCCTGATCCTAGAGAAAATCAATGGGAAGAATATGGTGAGCAACTGCCAGCAAAAGTGAGCTCAGAAGCCAGGACAGGGGTGCGACTGCTGTCATTGACAATGAGCTCCAAATCAGTGAATATCGCATAGGACCGAAGGAATAAAAAGGTGAGCTCTGTACCAGATGAGGGCTGAGAAAGATGTGCAGGTATTGCCAGGAGTTCCTCATGGGGTAGGAGGTTAGCACGGTCTGGGGTAAAGGGAATAATCCCTATGACAGTCACCCTTAATTGAGGACTTCCTTTGTCCGACACGTGTGCTACAGGCTTTATGCCCACTGTCTCATGTTTTCCTCACAAAACTCTGGGAGGTCTGTATTATTAACTCCATTTTTCAAATGAGGAAACTGAGGCGTAACAAAATCAGCTAGCTGGTCTAAGGAGCCTGCCTGCCATGTGGTACGTATTCCACAAATATTTCTTAAATGAACAAATGAGTGAATAAGGCCACACAGCTTGTAAGAGGCAGATCTGGGGTTTGTGCTCAAGACACCAGTCCATTACTGCTGTTTCTCCTCAAGGATTTTATTTTTACAGACAGCAAGGAGGCTACTGGAGTCGTGTCTAGCAGCTCTGTGTCTGAGCAGGGAAATGTCTGTCTTCTCCCTTAAGTAAACCCAGCTGCCAGAATGCACTGGTGGAGTTATGTTACCAACCAGGAGTAGCCAGCAGCCTACTGGTTATCTACATGAAGGAATGCTGTTTTGCTCTTTCCCTCCGACTGATACTGAAATTGAAACGGGGAAGGACTCCAAGTGCAACACATCGTGCAGAGGGGATGGGGTGCCCTTGTGAGATCACACTGGGAACCTGCCGAGAGCATGCTTAAGTCATTATTCTGATGGCTCAGAAAGACTTTCTCACCCAAAGCCAGCAGCCGCGTCTGCCAGGCACTCACCATGGTCAGCCTGAGCTGGCTTCTTCCACAGCGTGGACCCGCGTTAGAAGTCTGAGGGCCACTCCCACTGGGAAAGCAGAGTCATCTGTCCACATAAGATTAATTTTAGGAAAGTTAGAGCACAAGGACTCCTGACAAGAGATGTGCCTTTGAAATCATTCTCCTGAGGTCTTCTGTACATGAGTGCTATGATTCTAGAAATAGAAAGCACACGCTGTACCCTTCACCCCAGGGCTTAAGGCCACTGCATGCTCGGAGCCGCGGTCAAGTTATTCCCGCATGGTGATTGATCTGCATGCTGATTGATCTGGCTGTGAGGGTAAGAATCAACCTTTCAAGATCATGTCCTGCAATCAGGACAGTGAGTCAAAACGAAGAGGTAAATCTTTCATGAATTCCTCTCATTTCCCCTAGAAAATAAACTTTGTGAAAGAAGAGATTGCTGCTTCTGGTTTCAACAGATTGTAGTCCTGGTTTAGAAAATCAGAGGACCTGAGACTGATGAGCCATTTCTCCAAAGTCAAGTGGAGACAGACCTGCCTGAAAACTAATCCCTTCTCTTACACAGGGGATCTGGAAGATGGGGAAAACAGCGGCTCCTGGCTGAGGGGCCTGGGAAGCCTAAGCAGACAGAAAAGAGTTCCAAATGTCCAAGGGACATCCCAGCAAGAAAATGGGGCATGGGAGAATGGGCACAACTGTTCAAAAACATACCTGATGATCTACTTTGGGGGCATGTATGGTTTCAACATGTGCACTGACCATCCACCTATCCCTTATGCTCACAGCCGGGGAGTGGGGATCCACAAACTCAGAGCAGAGTTCTCCTTGTTTCATCTCAGAACTTGTTTGAGACACTGATCAAGCTTCTTTCAATGATTGAGAAAATCACTCCCTGCTCCCCCTCCCACCTCCACACACAGTGTTCAAATGTCTGAAGTTATGCTGGCTGTCTACCATCTCCCGAGCCCCTGGGTCTATTTTATCAGCTCGGGAGGCCTTCATATTTGAGTATCTTTCAGATCTGAATCTCTAGTCTAAATTTGAAACTTCTGCTCCTAAATGTATCACCAATGCATTAAACTTGATATATGCAACTCATGCTCACAGCCTCTCAGAACAATTTCTCATGTTCCCTCTCTCCGGGCATGGTACCATTTGCCTAGCACTTGAGTCTGAAATGAACCATCCTGGACTTCTTTTTCCCCTTTTCTCCCACATCTATCGAGCCACAGAGGCACAATCAATTCTGACTCATTAATATCTCCTGGGCTATCTCCTCATGCCAATCCTATGACTACTACCTTAGTTCAAGCCCTTACCATTAAAAGCAAAAAGTGGGACCTGGACTAGTATAGTGGTTTCCTAAATAAGTCCCTCTCCAGTTATTCCACGTGGCCAGCCAGGAAGAGTTTTCTGCTTCTCAGTTTTCATGTCATTCCTCTAGTACTGCATGCTCTTCAGTGACATTTAAAGTCGGTCATGCTCAAGTCCCTGATTCCTTCTCAGATTCTCTACCTGCCTCTTCCCAGTGGGTTCCCATGGCATGCAGCCCTAATCCACCCTACTCAGTTTTCCTCCCATGTGACAAGCTCCCCCAAACCTCCATGTCTTTCTCAACTTGGTCCCTTTCCTGTTGCCACAAATCAATTCATTCTTACAAATCAACATCCTTACTGATAGCCTTCCAGATGATTACTCCCAGGTACAAGTCAGTATTTCTTGAACTCTTTCCAATACCACTTTCGACACCAAGTGTGTGGGATTTTTCTCCCACACCAATCTATTCTCCACCTCTCCAGATACCAACTGACTGTCCTACAAGTCAATTCAATTCTGACAGTAATTAGAATAACTGCAGACCCCACAGGTCGAGGTCTCAGTTCCGTTAAGACTTCCATCACTTCAGATGCCAATTGCCCGTTGCCAGTCTCCTGTACTTCTGATCAACCGACTATAAATTGGGAGTTCACACGCCCCCTTCTTTGGGTTTGATAACTTGGTAGAAAGGCTCACAGATTCAGTAATGGTTTACTTACTATTACTGGTTCATTAGAAAGGATACAACTTAGGAAAAGCCAGATGGAAGAGAAACATAGGGCAAGAGCTCCTATGCTCTCTTTGAGCATGCTTAAGAAATGCTTACTCTTTTTCTGTTTTGCATATAGGGTTATCGTTATCATCTTTCTAAATTCCATATATATGTGTTAGTATACTGTATTGGTCTTTATCTTTCTGGCTTACTTCACTCTGTATAATGGGCTCCAGTTTCATCCATCTCATTAGAACTGTTTCAAATGAATTCTTTTTAATGGCTATTGGACTCTGTGGGAGAAGGCGAGGGTGGGATGTTTTGAGAGAACAGCATTGAAACATGTATATTATCAAGGTTGAAACAGATCACCAGCCCAGGTTGGATGCATGAGACAAGTGCTCAGGGCTGGTGCACTGGGAAGACCCAGAGAGATGGGGTGGGGAGGGAGGTGGGAGGGAGGATCGGGATGGGGAATACATGTAAATCCATGGCTGATTCACGTCAATGTATGGCAAAAACCACTACAATATTGTAAAGTAATTAGCCTCCAACTAATAAAAATAAATGGAAAAAAAAAAAAAAAAGAAATGCTTACTCAAAGAAGGCAGGTGTGAAAAAAACTCCCTCCACTGGCCAGTTTGAACAGGTGGATTTTTCTCTTTCACATATTTGCATTCTTATCTTGAAAAATCCTCAGCAAATGACACTGTGAACTTTTTGACTTCAAAAATCAACCTTGGCGACTTCCTGCCAGTATTTCTGCTTCAAAGCTAACCCTTTGACCTACTTGCTGGAGAATACAGAATCAGAATCTTTTATAGCTATCTTGGAGCACATGCATGCTGAATATTTAGTGATGAAGTTTTTTTTTCTTTTTTGTAATAACAGCAAAAAACCCATGTTTTGAAAAAACTCACCCGATTTTCTGATTCACCCATCAAACTATCTCCCATCCATTACGCTATGTTGCCCAAAAGTGAAAGACAATATTGCTGAGAGTAAAGAGATGTGGAAAAACACCAACCTTCTGTCATAACCACATAGTCTTTATCACAATAGCTTGTTTTAGAGATTTCTAGGAAAGAAGACGCCACAGGGTGGGATTTGTTTAATGATAAGCATGAAAGATCAGGTCCTTCCCTTTGGGGCTATTTGCTGGAAACCTGGAAAATAGTGGGCCCCTATAATATTCTTACAGAGAAGGCAATGGCACCCCACTCCAGTACTCTTGCCTGGAAAATCCCATGGACGGAGGAGCCTGGTAGTCTGCAGTCCATGGGGTCGCGAAGAGTCGGACATGACTGAGCGACTTTACTTTCACTTTTCACTTTTATGTATTGGAGAAGGAAATGGCAACCCACGCCAGTGTTCTTGCCTGGAGAATCCCAGGGACAGGGTTGCACAGAGTCAGACACGACTGAAGTGACTTAGCAGCAGCATAGCATTCTTACAACCTCAAAACATGGGAAAATTATTTTAAATATTAAATGTCTACATAGCCACTGAAAAGCAGCTTCTTTATAGATTGATTATAATAATGAAGGCTTTTGAAGAGGACTGGAACTTCTTTTACAGCAAAAGGCAGAGTACTGCATCTGAGACCCTGCGGTGCGACATGCAGCTGGCAGGGAAGTTATTAAGGTGAGGTGGTTCTTCTTCCCTGAGTCAGCCCTCTTCACAATCCTTCAAGGAGAGCCTGAGAACAGAGACTTTGATTTTTTCTGTGCCTTAGTGAACAAACAAAATCAGGACAGGACCCCAGGCTGAGCAGAAGAATACACTAGCAGACATGAAGGAAAGGAAATAATCAACATCCATGGTTGGATGGATCCTGCGTGACTGCCATGTGACTGAGGCAAGACAAAAGAAGACATTCCTTTTCTCTTTTCTTTTTAAAAGACATCCATAAATTCTGTCAGAAAACAATTCTTCTATTTGACGCCAGTTGCTGCTGCTTCTGGTTTCTTCCATGGCTTCCTCTTATTTTGCTGCTTGTGATTCTTTTCCTAAATGCCTCCTGCTCCATTCATTCTGGGCTCTACCAGTGCCCTCACTTACATAAGTCCAGTAATCAGTTTTAAATCTGGTCTGAAAACTCCCCTTCAAAAGTGGGCTATGCCCCCAGCTGCCTGCAGTTCTCCAAGAGTCTGCAACAAGGGAGTGCTACCTAGTCTGAGAAGACAAAATAAAAAATGCTTGGCTCAGGGTTGGATTCTGAAGGAAATAGCTAGGCTGGGTGACTCAAAGAGTTCGCATTTTCTGGCTACTGCTTTCATAACAAAAGCACAGTTTTAGCCACCTGAACTTAGCTGAGTTCAGTTTGGTATTAAGAAGGCTTATGGAGCTTAAGCAGCACCAAAGGGCTCATCTGTGTTTGCTCAGATGAAAGAGTAATGTGCACCCTAGTAGATCCAGGGTCATCCATTATGTGGAGTAACAGGAAATCATACCCTTACTGAACATCTGCAAACCCAGGTACTCAAACTCAAGACAGTCACCAGTCAAGTGGTATGACTGTGACCTGACATTCCTTTTTGATTGAAGAATATTGTATTTCACATTCTTTTACTCTCTAAAACATCTCAGATTAATCTCTTTTATTTCCCCAACAGCCACCAACATTGGAATACTTTCAGTTCAGTTCAGTTCAGTTCAGTCCCTCAGTCATGTCCAACTCTTCGCGACCCCATGAATCACAGCACGCCAGGCCTCCCTGTCCATCACCAACTCCCAGAGTTTACTCAAACTCATGTCCATTGAGTTAGTAATGCCAACCAGCCATCTCATCCTCTGTCGTCCCCTTCCCCTCCTGCCCCCAATCCTTGCCAGCATCAGGGTCTTTTCCAATGAGTCAACTCTTCGCATGAGGTGGCCAAAGTATTGGAGTTTCAGCTTCAACATCAGTCCTTCCAATGAACACCCTGGACTGATCTCCTTTAGGATGGATTGGTTGGATCTCCTTGCAGTCCAAGGGACTCTCAAGAGTCTTCTCCAACACCACAGTTCAAAAGCATCAATTCTTCAGTGCTCAGCTTTCTTCACAGTCCAACTCTCACATCCATACATGACTACTGGAAAAACCATAGCCTTGACTAGTCGGACCTTTGTTGGCAAAGTAATGTCTCTGTTTTTTAATATGCTATCTAGGTTGGTCATAACTTTCCTTCCAAGGAGTGAGCGTCTTTTAATTTCATGGCTGCAGTCACCATTTGCAGTGATTTTGGAGCCCCCCAAAATAAGTCTGACACTAGTGCTTTCCAAATAGTCAGCATCTCCGAATCACTTAACTATTTATTAATAACCTGTCAATTTTAAGAAAATTTTGAAAAATATGAGCATTTACAAACAATAAAAATAAAATAACTTCTTAAAATTTTATTAAAAATAATTGTTTTATTTGATAACCTTTTAACAAGGAATTTCTTTTTTTTTTGTTTTTTGTTTTCCCATTTATTTTTATTAGTTGGAAGCTAATTACTTTACAATATTGTAGTGGTTTTTGTCATACATTGACATGAATCAGCCATGGATTTACATGTGTTCCCCATCCTGATCCCCTCTCCCACCTCCCTCCCCATCCCATCCCTCTGGGTCATCCCAGTGCACCAGCCCCGAGCACTTGTCTCATGCATCCAACCTGGACTGGTGATCTGTTTCACACTTGATAATATACATGTTTTGATGCTATTCTCTCAGATCATCCCACCCTTGCCTTCTCTCATAGAGTCCAAAAGTCTGTTCTATACATCTGTGTCTCTTTTTCTGTCCTGCATATAGCATTATTGTTACCATCTTTTTTGAATTCCATATATATGCATTAGTATACTGTATTGGTCTTTATCTTTCTGGCTTACTTCACTCTGTATAATGGGCTCCAGTTTCATCCATCTCATTAGAACTGATTCAAATGAATTCTTTTTAATGGCTGAGTAATACTCCATTGTGTACATGTACCATGGCTTTCTTATCCATTTGTGTGCTGATGGGCATCTAGGTTGCTTCCATGTCCTGGCTTTTATAAACAGTGCTGCAATGAACACTGGGGTGCACGCGTCTCTTTCAGATCTGGTTTCCTTGGTGTGTATGCCCAGGAGTGGGATTGCTGGGTCATATGGCAGTTCTATTTCCTGTTTTTTAAGGAATCTCCACACTGTTCTCCATAGTGGCTGTACTAGTTTGCATTCCCACCAACAGTGTAAGAGGGTTCCCTTTTCTCCACACCTCTCCAGCATTTATTGCTTATAGACTTTTGGATAGCAGCCATTCTGACTGGCCTGTAGTGGTACCTCACTGAGGTTTTGATTTGCAAAAAATACGGAATGCTTCATGAATTTGTGTGTCATCCTTGTGCAGGGGCCACACTAATATTCTCTGTATCGTTCCAATTTTAGTATATGTGCTGCCGAAGTGAGCATTAACAAGGAATTTCTATCCAGCTCAAGTATATATATCTTGAATCTTAGGTCTTCTTGGTGTTTTCAAATGAGTCTTCCTCCACTGAGATGGTCAGATTTCCTTTAGATCATAGATTGGTAAGGATATCACCCTCAAAGTTGGAAGGCAGACTAATTCTACCTGAGAAAGAGAGGCAATGGATTCGGAATACACTGTTTGCTTGTGTTTGCCCCAGAAATGCCACTATCTGCTGCAGTATTTGAATATGGTATTTAAAACCTCCAATAGAGCCACTGAGTATGTTTTCTGAAGAGTGAAAGAAATCTCCAGACTCCATGGAAGAGGCATTGGGCAATCAACTCTTTGCCCTCATATCTTGCTTCTTAAGAAATCTCAACTACTTATCTTCAATCTTAATCCTGACACTTCGGTTTGGAGAGATGGATTTAGATGGTTCACTCTACTGAGTATATTACTGGGATATGTTATTTCTATATGTTCCTTGTAATCAGTATTATTCTTAACTGACTTCGTAGTCTTGAGACAATATTTTTATCTTGTTCTTCATTTCAAAAATGTATATGAAATGAAGAATGAGATTTCTCCTCAAGAGCAGAATATTTAAGTGTGGAAAAAGGAATGTTTACATATGGCATTCCTTTCTTTGAATGATGTTCTCAATGTAAGTACAGTCAGTGCCTGAAAGTTGATAATATTAAACATCCTCACCACTTCTGTCAACACTAAAGGAAGATCAGGAGATTCTTTCTTTCTTGGCCAGTGATTATTCTCTGTCAGTAAACCACATGCAGGCAGACATTCAGAAGCTACTTCTCTTCCTGAAGTAGCTACATCCTTTCTCATTTACATATCAATATAAACCACATAAAACAAGAATCAACTAAGGAAAAAATTTTAATTCTGTAGCCTGGGATTTCAGTAATTAAAAATAGAGAAATTTGTCATGTACTTCTCCTTCATATGAGAATCCTATTTAATTTCTTATATTTAACATCACTATGTTTTATGCAATTCTATTATACACCAGGAATTAACAATTTTTTTTTTACAACACATGACATGGATATTAGGCAACAGGTAATAGAGTAATTTGCAAAAGTAATTGGTTTCATATTTCATTCTGATATATTTCTGAACATTTAATAGACATTATCTTTCTGGTTAAGTTGAACTGTTAAGAAGTTGAAGAAGCTGGTTAAGAAGCTGAAGCTGAACAGTTCTATGAACACCTACAAGACCTTCTAGAACTAACACCACAAAAATGTCCTTTTCATCAAAGGGGACTGGAATGCAAAAATAGGAAGTCAAGAGACACCTGGAGTAACAAGCAAGTTTGGCCTTGGAGTACAAAATGAAGCAGGGCAAAGGCAAAGAGAACGCACTGGTCATAGCAAACACCCTTGGCCAACAACACAAGAGATGACTCTACACATAGATTTCACCAGATGGTCAATACCAAAATCAGATGGATTATATTCTTGGCAGCTGAAAATGAAGAAGTTCTATACAGTCAGCAAAAACAAGACTGGGAGCTGACTCAGATCATGAACTCTGAGTTCATGGCTCAGATCATGAACTCCTTATTGCAAAATTCAGACTTAAATTGAAGAAAGTAGGGAAAACCACTAGACCATTCAGGTTTGACCTAAATCAAATCCCTTATGATTATATAGTGGAAGTGACAAACAGATTTAAGGAGTTAGATCTGATAGACAGAGTGCCTGAAGAGCTATGGATGGAGGTTCGTGACATTGTTTAGGAGGCAGTGATCAAGACCACTCCCAAGAAAAAGAAAAGCAAATAGGCAAAATGGTTCTCTGAGGAGGCCTTACAAATAGCTGAGAAAAGAAGAGAGGTAATGGGCAAAGGAGAAAATGAAAGATATCCATCTGAATACAGAGCTCCAAAGAATAGCAAGGAGAGATAAGAAAGCCTTCCTCAGTGATCAATGCAAAGAAATAGAGGAAAACAATAGAATGGGAATGACTAGAGATCTCTTCAAGAAAATCAGAGAAACCAAGGGAACACTCCATGCAAAATGGGCACAACAAAGGACAGAATGGTATGGACCTAACAGAAGCAGAAGATATTTAGAAGGGGTGGCAAGAATACACAGAAGAACTATAAAAAAGGATCTTTATGGATACATCCTACAAAAAGGATAACCACGATGATGTGATCACTCACCTAGAGCCAGACACCCTGGAATGCGAAGTCAAGTGGGCCTTAGGAAACATCACTATGAACAAAGCTAGTGGAGGTGAAGGAATTCCAGGTGAGCTATTTCATATCCTAAAAGATGATGCTGTTAAAGTGCTGCACTCAATATGCCAGCAAATTTGGAAAACTTAGCAGTGGCCACAGGACTGGAAAATATGTTTTCATTCTGATCCCAAAGAAAGGCAATGCCAAAGAATATTAAAGCTTCTGCACAATTGTACTTATCTCACACTCTAGCAAAGTAATATTCAAAGTTCTCCAAGCCAGGCTTCAACAGTACATGAACTGAGAACTTCCAGATATCCAAGCTGGATTTAGAAAAATCAGAGGAACCAGAGATCAAATTGCCAACATCCCTTGGATCATAGAGAAAGTGAGAGTTACAGAAAAACATCTACCCCTGCTTTATTGACTACACCAAAGCCTTTGACTGTGTGGATTACAACAAACTGGAAAATTCTTAAAGGGATGGGAATACCAGGCCACCTGACCTGCCTCCTGAGAAATCTGTATGCAGGTCAAGAAGCAACAGTTAGAACCAGACATGGAACAATGGACTGGTTCCAAATAGGAAAAGGAGTAGGTCAAGGCTGTATATTTTCACCCTGCTTATTTAAATTATGTGCAGAGTACATGTGAAATGCTGGACTGGATGAAGCACAAGCTGGAATCAAGATTTCTGGGAGAAATATCAATAACCTCAGATACCCAGATAACACCACCCTTATGTCAGAAAGAGAAGAAGAACTAAAGAACCTATTGTTGAAAGTGAAAGAGGAGAGTGAAAAAGCTGGCTTAAAACTCAACATTCAAAAAATGAAGCTCATGGCATCTGGTCTCATCACTTCATGGCAAATAGATAAGGAAACAATGGAAACAGTGACAGACTTTCTTTTCTTGGGCTCCAAAATCACTGCAGATTGTGACTGCAGCCATGAAACTAAAAGACGCTTGCTCCTTGGATGAAAAATAATGTCCAACTTAGACAGCATATTAAAAGTCAGAGACATTACTTTGCTGACAAAGGTCCATCTAGCCAAAGCCATGGTTTTTCCAGTAGTCATGTATGGTTGTGAAAGTTGGACTATAAAGAAAGCTGTGTGCCAAAGAATTGATGGCTTTGAACTGTAGTGTCGGAGAAGACTCTTGAGAGTTCCTTGGACTTCAAGGAGATCAAATCAGTCAATCCTAAGGGAAATCAATCCTGAATATTCTTTGGAACGACTGATGCTGAAGCAGAAACTCCAATACTTTGGCCACCTGATGCAAATAACTGACTCATTGGAAAAGATCTGATGCTGGGAAAGATTGAAGGCAGGAGAAGGGGACAGAGGATGAGAAGGTTGGATAGCATCACCAATTCGATGGACATGAGTTTGAGCAAGCTCCAGGAGTTGGTGATGGACAGAGAAGTCTGGCTAGCTTCAGTCCATGTGGTTGCAAAGAGTTGGACACGACTGAGTGACTGAACTGAACTGAACTGAACTGATCTTTCTGGTTGGCTTTGTATACTTCTTACCAATAGTGTCAGTTCTATTTATTTTTGCTGTCAGGTTTGCAACTGTGAAAGTCATATTTGTACTTTTATTCTCTCCAAGCCTTTAGTAAGTTAATTTCAAAATGAAGTGTTATTTTGTATCTTTTGTTGGAAAAATTCCATTGATTTTATAGACAAGTTGTTGGGCTTTATTTGAATAATGTTACAAAAGCCTTGACGCTTTTATGCCCGCTGGGACTCATGACTAAAAATGCAAATGGGACAAAAGGATTCATAAGTTACTAAAATTAAATGTCTGGAAATTCACTGTCATTTTTCCTGCTCATACTTTTCTTGCTCAAATTGCTTGTCTAACTCATCACCCTCATAAGTTAACTTTACCAACAGCTTTAATCTTCTATTTTCAAAGTAATTCTGAGTTATATTTTTGTCACTTTTCATCACTATCTTTAAACTTCATGTAAATCATTAATGAAAATGTGTTTGAGTGTGAACTGAGGCTGAAAGTGAAAGTTTAGTCACTCAGTCATACCTGACTCTTTGTAACCCCATGAACTGTAGCCCACCAGGCTCCTCTGTCTATAGAATTCTCCATGCAAGAACACTGGAGTGGATTGCCATTCCCTTCTCCAGAGGATCTTCCCTAGCCAGGGACTGAGCCTGGGTCTCTCATACTGCAGGCAGATTCTTTACAGTCTGGACTACCAGGGAGGCTGGAACAACATAATAGTGATGTTGTGTCAAGAAGCAACAGCTAGAGCCTTACGTGGAACAGCTGACTGATTCAAAATTGGGAAAGGAGTATGACAAGGCTGTATGTTGTCACTCTGCTTATTTAACTTATATGCAAAGTACATCATGTGAAGTGCCGGCCTAGATGAGTCATAAGCTGAAATCAAGACTGTCACGAGAAATATCAACAACCTCATATTTGCAGATGATACCACTCTAATGGCAGAAAACAGAGGAACTAAAGAACCTCTTGTGGAGAGTAAAAGAGGAGAGTGAAAATCTAGCTTAAAACTCAACTTTCAATCATGGCATCCAGTCCCATCACTTCAGAGCAAAGACAAGTAAAAAGTAGAAGCAGTGACAGATTTTCTTTTTTTGGGATCCACAATCACTGTGGATGGTTAACACAGCCATGAAATTAGAAGATGCTTGCTTCTTGGAAGGAAATATATGGTAAACCTAGACAATTAAAAAGCAGACACATTACTTTGCCAACAAAGGTCTGTGTAGTCAAAGCTATGGTCTTTCTAGTAGTCATTTATGGATGTGAGAGCTGGACTGTAATAAAGGCTAAGGCCAGAAGAACTGATGCTTTCTAATTATGTTTCTGGAAAAGACTCTTTTTTTTCATTTATTTTTATTAGTTGGAGGCTAATTACTTTACCATATTGTAGTGGTTTTTGTCATACATTGACATGAATCAGCCATGGATTTACATGTATTCCCCATCCCGATCCCCCCTCCCACCTCCCTCTCCACCCAATTCCTCTGGGTCTTCCCAGTGCACCAGGCCCGAGAACTTGTCTCATGTGTCCAGCATGGGCTGGTGATCTGTTTCACCCTAGATAATATACATGTTTCAATGCTGTTCTCTCGAAACATCCCACCCTCGCCTTCTCCCACAGAGTTCAAAATTCTGTTCTGGGAAAGACTCTTTAAGAGTCCCTTGGACAACAAAGAGATCAAACCAGTCAGTCCTAAAGGAAATCAACCCTAATATTCATTGGCAGGACTGTTGATTAAGCTGAAGCTCCAATAATTTGGCTACCTGATGCAAAGTGCCAACTCTCTGGAAAAGACCCCAATGATGGGAAAGATTGAAGGCAAAAGGAGAAGAGGGCAGCAAAGGATAAGATGATTAGACAGTATCACTGACTCAATGGACATGAACTTCAGCAAACTCCAGCGTGGAGGACAGGGAAGCCTGGTGCACTGCAGTCCTTGGGTTCACAGAGATTCGGACATGACTTGGTGACTGAACCACAATAACAAGAGTGATGTTAAAAAAAAAAACAAACCCATATACATACTGAGTGTCTACACAAAGACTTATACATGAATGTTTACAGCAACTTTATTTGAAGCAGCCACTGGAAATAATCCAAATGTCATCAATGGTCTAATGGAGTAGCAAATATAGGTACTTAGCACTAGCCATTTAGCAATAAAAACCACTAATACACACACAATATAGATGAATCTAAAAATCATTATGCTGCAAGAGAGAAGCTAAACAAAAAAGAAATACATGCTATATGATTCCATATATACGGAAACCTAGAAAATGGAAAGTAACATAAAATGACAGAAAGTAGATTAGTTGCCTGGGTACAGGGGCAGAAGGAGAGATGGACTGCAAGGGGCCATGAGCACACTTTTGGAGCTGTTAAAAATAAGATCCAGACAAGGCAATTTTGTGTAATGATGTTTCTTTACATTCTTTCAGTTAGCTGCATCATTTTTTTTCCTCAGATAGAAATTTGTCCATAAAGTTTCTATGACTCTGTTTGATTTTATTTATGTATATAGTTTTCTTTCCTTCCAAAGGTTATTTTAAAATTTAAGTTCCATTGGCTTAGAATAGCATTTCCTGGCATTTTAGCTGATGTATTAAATTCCAAAGAATAATTAATCACTTACAAAAACAAACATGTTAAACAATTGACCAAAGATAAAATATGGGGCACACAACCAAAACTTGATAAACAAATTTCTACTTACTATGAGAAATGTTTAAGCCTTTAATTTTGTTATTTTTTTCATTTTTTACTGTTTTCTTAAGTTTTGATATTTAAATTTTAAAACTTAATGAAATATAGCTGCCTTATAGTATTATACTAGTTTCAGGAGTACAGTATAGTGATTATATGCCATACAAAATTATATAAAATATTGACTATTTTTTCTGCTTTGTACATTACATTCCTGTAACTTATTTATTTTATAATCAGCAGTTTTTACTCTTAGTTACCATCACCTATTTCTCCCCTTCCCCTAGTACTATCCCCTGCGGTAACCACTAGTTTGTTCTCTTTATCTATGATTGTTTCTGTTTTGTTTGTTCATTTGTTTTGTTTTTTAGATTCTACATATAATAAAAAACATACAGTATTTATCTTTCTGACTTAGTTCACTAACTAAGTACCCTCCAAGCCCCATCCACACTGTCACAAATAGCAAAAGTTCATTCTTTTTTTTGTGACTGAGTAATATTTCACTCTGTGCATGTATGTGTGTGTGTGTGTTTATGTGTGTCTACATACCACATCTTTATATCCATTCATCTGTCAATGGACATGAATTATTTTCACAGCTTTTTGAGTTACTATTTTTTGTTTCCTTTGGATAAATACTCAGTAGTAAAATTGCTGAACTGTATGGTAGTTGTATTTTTAATTTTTTGAGGAACCTCCATACTGCTTTCCATAGTGGCTGTATCAGTTTACATTCCCACCAACAGTGCATATGGGTTTTTTCTTCACATCCTTGCCCACACTTGTGATTTCTTATCATATACCCATTCTTACAGGTGTGAGATGTTATCTCGTTATGGTTTTGATTTGCATATCCCTGATGATCAATGATGTTGAGTCTCTTTTCCTGTGCTATTGGCCATCTGTATATCTTCTTTGGAAAAATGCCTATTCAGGTCTTCTGCCCATTTTTTAATTGGGTTGTCTTTTTATATTGAGTTGTATGAGCTCTTTATACATTTTTGGATATTAGCTTCTTATCAGACATACTGTTTGCAAATATATTCTCCCATTCATTAGGTTGTCTTTTCATTTTTTGATGATTTTCTTTTGTTTGCCAAAGCTTTTCAGTTTGATTAGGTTATATTTGCTTGTTTTTGCTTCTGTTGGAGAAGGAAATGACAACCCACTCCAGTACTCTTGCCTGAAAATTTTCATGGATGGAGGAGCCTGGTAGGCTACAGTCCATGGGGTCACAAAGAGTCAGACATGACTGAGCGACTTCACTTCACTTTACTTTCCTTGCCTGAGGAGGTAGCTACAAAAACATGTGAGTAATGATGCTTTTGGTTTCCTAAAGGAATCACATCCTTATCAGAAGTTATATGCAGTGCAATCTCAGAATATCGCTTAGCATAATCTTGGATAGAGACAAAAAGGATAATAAATCATCAAGGATCAATTCAGAAGATATATATCCATTGGTTTTTCTTTTTTTTTATTTTAATTATTTATTTGGCTGGCCAGGTCTTAGTTGCAGCACGTGGGATCTTCAGTCTCCATTGCGGTATGTAGACTCTGAGCTGTGGCATGTGGGATCTAGTTCCTGGACCAGGGATCAAACCCAGGCCCCCTGCATTGGGTGTGTGAAGTCTTAGCCATTGGGCCACCAAGGGAAGTCTCTATTGGTTTTTCTAATAAAGGATGTTTAATATAGGGAATTGAGGACTGAAAATGTGAAGGAGGAACACAGAAGTATCATGAAGGTAGCAAATTGAGGAAGCAACCACTGTCCTGGGACTGAGCGAACAAAGGGGAAAGGATATGGTAAGGAGGATCTGGAAGCTTGGAGGTGGGCCCTGCAGAGCTGAAAACTAGAACCAGGAGGGGTGCTGCCTGGCTGGCTGGAGCAGGCTTCTTGGGAACTCAGAGGAGGGACCCTCAGAGCCAGGAATTAACACCTGGGGAAGGGATGCCAGCCAGCAGATACTATCACTTGAATAAACTGAAGCTGGTTCTGGAAGTGAAGACAAAAAAATGGTACTAACTACTGCTGGGGTGATGCTGACAGGACCAGCAAGAAAATAGAAAGGAGCAAATCCCTGCTTCCCCTTCTCATCTTCTAGTGCCCTCTATTGACAGGCCCTAATGGCAATACAGCAGGTAAAGCAGAAGTATAGCTTGTAGAGGCTGAGCCCCAGTATCACAAGGCCAAGAATGAGGGGTGACTTTGGAACTTAGAGCTGAACTAGGTTAACCCAGAACATAAACATGAATTTGGTCCCTGCTCCTTTTTTTAAAAATCCTAAATACCTGCTCACTGCAGCTAAAAGACTCAACCAAACGCCTGGAGCCAGAAAAGAAATGAGATCCAGTATTGGCAGGTCTGAAAATGCTTCCATTTTGGTAACTGAAAGCCAAAGGGATCACCCCTTCAGTACCGTCAGAAACTCTGTGAGCCTTTATTTGGGTCATGACTGAGTAAGCAGATAGGCTGGGTTCCCAGCTCTTGCTTCCAGTGGCTGGAAGATTTCCTGGATGCATTTGCACTTGGGACATGGGGAAGAACAGTCTTACAACCATCCCGACTCCCCCAGAGAATCCAGAGGGACTTACTTCACATTCTAAGTTCTGCATCATTAAATTCTTCTAAAAAGCCAAGGTAGGTAGACAGCATATTAAAAAGCAGAGACATTGCTTTGTCAACAAAGGTCTGTCTGGTTTTTCCAGTGGTCATGTATGGATGTGAGAGTTGGACTATAAAGAAAGCTGAGTGCCGAAGAATTGATGTTTTTGAACTGTGGTGTTGGAGAAGACTCTTGAGAGTCCCTTGGACTGCAAGGAGACCCAACCAGTCTATCCTAAAGGAAATCAGTCCTGAATAGTCATTGGAAGGACTAATGCTGAAGCTGAAACTCCAATACTTGGCCACCTGATATGAAGAACTGACTCATTTGAAAAGACCCTGATGCTGGGAAAGATTGAGGGCAGGAGGAGAAGGGGATGATAGAGGATGAGATGGCTGGATAGCATCACTGACTCAATGAACATGGGTTTGGGTGAACTCTGGGAGCTGGTGATGGACAGGGAGGCCTGGCATGCTGCGGTTCATGGGGTCACAAAGAGTCGAACACAACTGAGCAACTGAACTGAACTGAAGTCATCATCCATTCTTCCTTCTCTTCCTTTGTACCCCTTCCCTTTCTTGTTTCTTATTTCTAACCATTTCTTTCCTTTTCCTTGTCTTTTTTCAATTCTCCCCTTTTATCTTTTTCCCATCCCTTTACTTTCTCTTCCACTACTCACTCTTCCTGGGGGGTGGGGGGTACAGAGTAGTATGACTGAAGGAGTATGAGGAAGGCCAAGCATTAAATCCTTACGACATTTACTTGCTTTATGATCTTAGTCAAGTTATTTCTCTTTTTCATTTTTCAAAACTGGCAATGACAACACCTAGGTTGTATGTCTTTTCTAAGATATACATGAAAGAATGTGAATGTAGGGCCTGATAATCTGTGTTTGATAAATATTTGTTTCTATCTCCCCTTTATTTATCAAATGCCCCTCTAGGTGTACCTTTAAAAATAACTTAATAGTTGGCATGTGTCCTCTGAGGGTCCTAGGCTAAACACTTAGACTTGGCTTGAATTCTTTTCCTGCAACACTGAATTAGTTATTTTAAGCTGACGATATTTCACCAAACCCATTCTCTGTCCTAATTATTTGGAAATTGAAGAGGCTTAAAATTCAGCTTGTCAGAATTACTGAGCTGGCACAGTTTGACTAAAATAAGGGAAATTTTAAAGCATAAGGGAAAGAAAGGACAGACAGATTTGGACTTCCCTGGCTGGAATTAGTGGCAGGAATCACTAATGATTCAGATGGAAGGCTCAAGCCCTCAGCTGCCATCCACTCATATTCTGTGCCAGGATCAGCCGTCAGATACCACTCATGGTCATGTGCGAACTTGCCCTGGAGTTGTAAGGCAGCCATCAAAGGCACAGGAGGGTGGAAATAACATTCTCCTCTGTCCTGAGTGTTAGGACATCTTGCTGGTTATTCACCTTTCAGTCCCTTGGAACTCTTAACTGAAAGTAGTTGCAGAGTCAGCCAGCCAGCCAGCAAGCTAATTGCCTTCTGGGCCAAGCAACATTGGAGAATTTATAAGTTGTTTTCCTCTGCTATCCACTGAGTGCTGGCCAGGGTGAGCCTAGCCCTGCATCTTGAAATGGTCTTCTCTCCATGGACTAGGTTCAAAAAGCTGTCAGCAATCAAGGAAGTCAGTGGTACCTCCACCGGAGAGAGGAGGTCAGGTTCTGGAGTCCCTCATCTTTACCCCGAGGGAGCACAGGGGTACCTTTGACCATGGCTAACTGAGTGGCCTGAGGTGTTCCTTGCATTCTCAAGAGCCTTGCAGGCATGATAGAGAGAGAGAGAGCCTCTAGGAACAGAAGGGGAGTTCTCTACTGTGCAGTATCTTTGTGGTTTGAGTCCTGACTCCACAGTGTCATTTTAGGGAATGCTCATTCTCAGGCTGAGGGGCCATTTTCATGTCGGGACACTTCCTGCTGGTGAGAGAAAGGATATCACTGGAGGTTATTAGCCAGTACGCATAAAAATGAAGTCTCAATATTAGAGGATTTTATTGATTTAAAAACAAGAAAGAATGAAGTAGTAGATTCAGGATTGGTTTGGCAACTCAATAATATCATTAAAACCCAGGCCCTTTCCATCATTTTATTCTTTCTTCCTCAGATGTGTCATGTCATGGTTGCAAAATGGCTGCTGCCACAGTGTCAACCATCATATCTTCACCCAACTGCCTTCATGACAGAAGCTTGAAACCACACTTGTTTGACAATATGCATGCCCCATGGGGAAATCCATTTGATTCAGGTTCCTGAGAGATATGATTTCCAAGACTCTCCCCCTGTACTTGAAGTATGACAAGATTAATTTCCTGCCAATGCTGTGCTTTGAGTCATAATATCATCTAATATTCATGGAGCACTTATTACATTCCAAGTCAAACACTTTTATATGAATATTTTCGTCATTTTTCATAACAACTTCATGAGAAAGGTAATATTATTATTATCCTCATTTTACATATGAGGAAATGAAAGTTTAGAGCCTTTCAAAAAGTGGGTCTCAATCCATTAGTAGACCAGGAACTAGATTGAGTGGGTCATGACTAGCAAATATATATGTGCATATATATATAAAACAGCAGCAATCAAATAAGTGGTAAGTGCTTCAGTTCAGTCACTCAATCATGTACGATTCCTTGCGACTTCATGTACTGTAGCACACCAGGCTTCCCTGTCTATCACCAACTCCCAGATCTAACTTAAACTCATGTCCATCGAGTTTGACATGTTAGTAAGTATGAGTTGATAAGTGCTTAGAACAAATCAAAAATAACTATTTTTTTTATTAAACTTTTGGTTCAATTTATATAAGTATATGTGTGTTTGTTAGAATACTACATTAAATATATTTCTTATTGGGAATTGCAGTTTAGAAGCATTTGAAAGCCTATTGTTTTAAGAGTTCAACTAACTTGCCCAAGGTCATGGTATATTATGAAATTGCAATTTGGATCTGTGTAGCCTGAGACCAGAACTGGGTCCTCAATCATTTTGCATTGCTGCCAAGTTAACTTAGAACATGGTGAGCCCAGGATGGGATGAGTGAAGAGCGGGAAGAGAATGGGTGAAAAGCAGCTAGAGAATGGAGGAAGAGCACTGGACATCCAGAACTCTCTTGGTTCCTCTTTTACTGGACCCTTGGGTGCAAAATCTTTAGTAGGGGAAAGGGCCAGTGGAAATCTCTGGACAGTCCCCAGTGTGGGGTGCCAAGGACTGTAGCAGCCACAGGTCCTGGTTCCCCAGAATAGTCTTGGTTAATGCCAGCCATAATTATTAATATCCACTTTTGCATTCACACATCTCTCCTGCTTGAAGCAAAACGTGTATCTGCTTGCTCTATTGATGCTACCCCTGTTTAGATTTTTAGGGCCGGGAGGGATCTAAGTCCAAATCCTGAGTGTTTTGCATGAGGAAAGTAAGACCCAGGAGGTGAAGTGACATGCAAAGGTCACCAAGAAGGTGATGCTGGGCCTGCACCAGAGCTCAGACCTCTGGATCTCAGATTGTGCTTTCCACTAGCATAACTTGTATCCTGACTGTGAGACTTGGAGAAGGTGGTGGCCTGCAGGCAGGAATGGGGCACATGCACCTCTCCCTGGAGGCTCATCTGAAAACCCAGGAGAAGATGTCCTACTTCTTAAGCATCTCCACAGGGCTTCCAGGTAGGATGGGATTGTCTCTTGGGAGTGCAGGAAACAGTCTGGAGAGAAAGAGGCTGCACTGCCTCTGGGCTTATTTTTCTAAGTACAAGATGAAACTTTCTTCCAGGCAATCTTTTTTTTTTTAATTTTTTACAAAAATAATTTGAGACTGTTTTTCAGGTCAGAATATACTGTACAGTCTTTGTGCCCGCAGCACCTGTAGGAGGGGGTTGAATTGAAGTTTTGTTCCAAATTCTGAAATTTTATGGTCCATTTAACTGTGCAGCAGAGTTTAATGTTGGCAAATGTTGGTGTTTGTTTTAGTTTCTGAAAGTTGCTAACCATTCTCCCTTTCTTGGAGAGGAGAGCAGGCCTAGGGGGAAAGGCAAGGCCATAATAGAGACAGGGTGACCAGGGTAGGCAGTGTTTAGGTGTCAAGTCTTAATGGACCAGTGGACATTTCTGCTTGATGCCATTAGCATGACTGTGTTTTAGCCTGGCCTCCTGGCTCATGGAGCTAGGCCCACAGAGGCTGAGGAGTTTAGGGTATTGTCTGAGACCAAGCGTGCATTTTAATGGAAAATCCACAGCCCCCAGAGCAGGATACACATTCCTGCAGAAGAGAAACATTTGTGCATTTGCTCAGCCCTGCTCTCCTCACTTTGTTACCCTCTAAACCAGATCCACCATGCCCTCAATGAATCTGGCAGGAGAGAAAGGCAGATGGCCTTAGATAGTCTGGCTACACTGAGTCCACTGCTGAAGCGCTGAAAGCAGTTACTGTGGGCCTCCCTCCATTATGTATAAGATCACAGATTAGAGCTTCATGTGAATGAGCGGTCCTCTCTGAGCATCAAGCAGTAAGCAGTGTTGCCTTGAATATGGAAATCCAGCTGGCTTCACTTTGGAATTCTGGAAGCAAACTGCTTTTCAGAAACACATAAATCTAAGATTTCAGGACACATTACCATAATAACTGTAGTATATAGTATAGTCACTATAATCACTATAGTATAGTAACCATAACCATGAGTCTGGGGAAGGCTCCTTCTCCTACCTCATCACTTCCCTTAACCCCCATTCACACCACACTCATCCAGGACCTCAATGCCCCAATGTTTAGACTATGGCAAGAATCTCCCATCTCATCTCTTTGCCTCTATAGACTCTTGCTACTCTTTATGCAAAACCATCTCACCCCTGCGTACCGTAAGGTATATTCTTCTCTCTCCTTAGTGGGTTTTGTTTGGTATGGACATCCCAGCACCCAGTACATAGATGCCCAACTGATGTTTGTTAAAAAAAAAAAAAGAATGCATAATCCAGGTGTGTAATGATAAGTTTGTACACTGGCAATGCCTCTGTAAATTCATTTCTAACTTATCTTTAAAAAGGAGGAAGCGGGACTTGGGGAAGTAGCTCGGATCCATGAGTCAAAAGAGTTGGCTTTGAGAGTCAGCTGTGCCACTTTATGCCACTTTGCATTCATTTCCTCATTTATGTTACAAACTGTGATACAGATATCATTCTCATTTCATTTTAAAGAAGAGTTAACTGAGACATAGTTACATTAATGGGTTAGTGGACCTGCCCAAGCCACATAGCTTAGGTTCCCAGGCACTGTGAGTCTGAAGCCTGTTTAACCACTCTGCTAAACTGTCATGCAATCCTGACCAAATTCATGATCTCTGGACTCAGCCTCCTCCTGTGTGAAATGAGAAGCTTGAATGCTGGCAATCTCTATAAATCTTGCACAGTTATTCTCTGACTCTGCGCTTCTTGATTCCAAACATCCACAGAAATACATGATGGAACTGCAGTGAATTGTGACCTGTGTTATGAGTTGAGGGTAGGTCAGAGAACTGTAGCATTCTGTGGGGAAGCAGCACACATTTTCAGCCAGCAGCTGAAATCCAAACTCCTGGCACATGGCCAACCTTGCTCTCCATCCAGAGACCTAGTTCCCTGGGGAGTCCATCTGGCCCACTCCTGAATCCTCATCCTCTGGTCACATCCTCATTAGCAATGGAGGCATGCAGGTCCAACTCACTTCTAGATCAGGCAGTTGTTCACCTACGGGCTATTATTTAAGGGATGTCAAGGCCCATGTGCCCTAGATGGCAGGAATACCTTGTTAAAATGGCCACATGTTATTAATTGGGGTTGCTGATTCTGTCTTATAACTGTACTTATGTGATTCTCCTTCTGTGACTGGTATTTTTGCTCAGTAATCTTTGAATTACTTTTTCTTTGTATACTTTGAATGTTGAATGTGTCCATGGTGCAGCTCTCAGCTATTTTCTCTTCCAGGGTAGCCACACTCATTGTCATATCCAGACCTGACTTTCCCTTAAAATCTCTATTTGAATTTCCAGCTAATTTCTAGATATTGCTACTTGCTATGTCTCTGAACCCTCACCCTGCCCCAGTCAAGAACTCCAGAGTCCAATATTTCTCAAGCTGAGCCACCTAGAGTTGGAAGATAGAAATAATATTTGTGGAATAAATATACCTTGAAATATGAATGAAATGATTAGTATAGGTTTAGATGTTCATATGTTCCTTAAGAAATAGAACTACTTTAATTCCTGAGAACAAGGGGCATATCTAATTTATTGTACTTTAGACTCTAGCATGGTGCCTGGATCATAGTAGGTGGCCAAAAAAATTATGCTGAAATGAACCAAAAGCAAGGAAAACCCAAAACTTGTAAGTTTGTAGAGTAGAAATAAAAGGTCCAGAAGAGGGCAGACCCATGTGGGATAATGCAACATGAGATTTGGCTTGTAGGATCAACATGGGAACACTGGACCCCATGATATAAAGAACAATGGAGGAGGGGCCAGCTCATAGTAAACAATCAGACTTTGCTTATTTCACTGGATTGGTTAGGGCCAACTCAGCTCTTAAGCTGATGTGTTTGACTTGGTGGCTGGAGAGTAATTTATATACTTTGGCAAATGCCTAACTCTTGGTACAGATCCAGGGTGATACTTCCATAAAGACTCAGCCTGTTACATGGTTTTCTTTTTACCTTTTTATACCATCAGTTTCCCTGAAAAGCCAATCACTGAAGTGGCCCCAGATAGTTTTATGGCTCCTCATGTCCTGAGTAGTCATAAGATCAAGCAAGGGTAGCTATCCATGTGAATACTTAGAAAAGGTTTTGGAAAATATGTTTTTTCCTCTGATAAATAGTCTCGATGAGCTGGCAGAAAGTTTGCGGACACACGAGGTGAGATATTCCAACTCTGAAGATAACCTGTTGAGTCAGCTGTGGTATACTGCATTTGCATTCCCAAATGCTTGAATCAGATGTCTTTATCCCAAGCAGATATCTCAAATCTGCTGGATCAGTTCTCTTACAAGCAGTGGGATGCTCTGGGGCTAACTGAGTTTGGGGATCTATGAGTTTTATCACTGCTGCCTTGGACAACTGTGTCAGAGATGCAGCATCTCCTTTTGGCTTAAATGTATTCTTCCTCAAAGCAAGTGCTCCCCTTAATGGAAAGTTCTTCCATGAGTAATGAGACATTGGGGATAGTTAAGAGGGTCCATGTGGTATATGCCAGCAGCAAGAGAAGGAGACAGGATTCAGCTTTAGACTAGATGGTAGGTGGGGCAGTGGGCCCCAGGAGGTCTTGGTTACCAATACTGGGAGCTGGTCAGAACTAAAGAGTGGTGAGGGGAGATGGCAGAAGGAAGAGTGGTCTCTGATTTAGCTGTGGGGCTGGTTGGGTTCTGGGTCTGAGCAGTAAAGCTGACTTTAAGAAGCCAAATAGAATAGTTAAGGAGGTTTCTTAAAAAACTAAAATATAGCTACCACATGCCTCTGCAATCCCACTCCTGGGCATATACCCAGAGAAAAATGTGGGTGGAAATGACACATGCACCCTAATGTTCATAGTAGCACTGTTTACAATAGCCAACACGTAGAAGCAACCAAAATGTCCATTGACTGAGAAATGGATAAAGAAGATATGGTACATACCTACAATGGAATATTTCTCAGTCATTAAAAAGAATGAAATGATGCCATTTGCAGCAACATGGATGGACCCAGAGATGGACATACTAAGTGAAGTATGTCGGACTGAGGAAAAATATTATACGGCATCCCTTTCCCTTATATGTGGAATCTAGAAAGAAATGATACCAATGAACTTATTTACAAAATAGGAAGAGACTCACAGACTTAGAGAATGAACTTATGGTTGCCAGAGGGGGAAGAACCAAGGGAAGGAATATTTAGAGGGTTTAGGATTGACATGTACACACTACTATATTTAAGATGGATAGCCAACAAAGTCCTACTGTATAGCACAGGGAACTCTGCTCAATGTTATGTGGCAGCCTGGATGGGAGGGGACTTTGGGAGAGAATGGATGCATGTATATGTATGACTGAGTTCCTTTGTTGTCCACCTGAAACTATTGTAACGTTGTTAATTGGCTATACTCCAATATAAAATGAAAAGTTAAGAATATCTTCTGGAAACACTGAAGAATAGTCCTTATAGCTCTTAGCTGCCAATAAAAATTCCTAAATGAAAAACAAAGCTCATTGGTTATGTCTGAGTAAATGGTTTAAGTCTAAGCCTTGAGGAATGGTGGAGTTGAGGTTAACACTTCTCTGCCTTTGCTAGAATTACAGCAGAAACTGCGACAAATTAACATTCTTTTGGTGTGTCCTGGGGCTGTCAGCTATGAGAAGTTAGAAAATACAGTGGAAGACCTGAATAAAGGGCTGATCAATCTGTCCTGATTTATTTTCCATCTATTCATGCTAAAACTGAAACTCCAATACTTTGGCCACCTGATGTGAAGAACTGGCTCATTTGAGAAGACCTTGATGCTGGGAAAGATTGAAGGTGGGAGGAGAAGGGGATGACAAAGGATAAGATGGTTGGATGGCATCACTGACTCAATGGACATGAGTTTGAGTAAACCTCAGGAGTTAGTGACAGGCAAGAAAGCCTGGTGAGCTGCAGTCCATGGGGTTGCAAAGAGTCAGACACGACCAAGCAACTGAATTGAACTGATTCATTCTAAGCCTATTATCTGTCCACTTCTCTTTGGTTGTTCCTTGAAAGTCATCTCTTTCAGCTGTCAGTGTGTTCACGGTTTAGGTCTGGCTTCCTTAATTGGATTCTCAAGGATATCACAATATCTTCTCAACCTCTACTGAGGTGCATCAATATTTATTTTTCTAACTCTCTTATGTCTCTAACACATGGCTTTTTGGAACACAGCTCTTCAATCTTACCAAAAGGAGGCAGAAAAAACATTTCTATTGCATCCATAGATCTATGTTAGTATAGATTCTAACATAAACTAGAATTACAGCCTATTTCCATTTTCCTTATCTTAGTCTTTTGATTCAACTATATTGAACACTGGAACCCAGACATATTATCTTATATTAATATGTGAAATTTCTGTATAATTTTAGTAAATTCAAGTATTTTCCTTTTGGTGCATTATCCATCTTATTTAGAAAAAAATTCTGTATCTTAGTGTCATTAAAATGATATTATATTTTCCATAATACATTTAAATATTTTCCTTTTACATTAAAATCTTTATGTGGCTGTTTTTTATGTATGGTATAATATGGGAAATTAAATTTTCTTTTAATCTGAATTACTAGCTGTCACCATTTTTGAACTGTGCCTTCCTTTCTCCTGTCATCTACTATAAATTAAGGCTCCTATATGTCTGTGTTTGGTTTCAAACTATCTTTCATTCTGTTGATCAATTTGTCTATCCCTGGACCAGAACCACATCCTTTTAACTACTATACCATGAAAATAAACCTCACTTCTGATAGGGTCGATTTCTTGCCTTTTCACCAACAATGTTTCTTTACAGGGATTTAATTAGCATTTCACTGAATTTATACATTAACTTAGAGGTGAACTGACTTCTTAATGACACTGATTCTTCCTATTCACGGGTATGTTATGGCACTCCCAGTCTTCTCTAATATCAGTCAATAAAGCTTCATATTTCTCCATAGAAATCTACACATTTGTTAGATTTATTGTAAGGTTTTGTGTATATATATATATGTATATATAGTTATTGTTTTGTTTAATGGGATCTTATGTAAGATAACTCAGCAGTGGCCACAGGACTGGAAAAGGTCAGTTTTCTTTCCAATCCCTAAGAAAGGCAATGCAAAGAATGCTCAAACTACCACACAATTGCACTCATCTCACCCGCTGGTAAAGTAATGCTCAAAATTCTCCAAGCCAGGCTTCAACAATATGTGAACCGTGAACTTCCAGATGTTCAAGCTGGTTTTAGAAAAGGCAGAGGAACCAGAAATCAAATTGCCAACATCTGCTGGATCACTGAAAAAGCAAGAGAGTTCCAGAAAAACATCTATTTCTGCTTTATTGACTATGCCAAAGCTTCTGACTGTGTGGGTCACAATAAACTGTGGAAAATTCATCAAGAGATGGGAATACCAGGCCACCTGACCTGCCTCTTGAGAAACCTGTATGCAGGTCAGGAAGCAACAGTTAGAACTGGACATGGAACAATAGACTGGTTCCAAATAGGGAAAGGAGTAGGTCAAGGCTGTATATTGTCACCCTGCTTATTTAACTTATATGCAGACTACATCATGAGAAACGTTGGACTGGATGAAGCACAAGCTGGAATCAAGATTGCTGGGAGAAATATGAATAACCTCAGATATGTAGATGACACCACCTTTATGGCAGAAAGTGAAGAAGAACTAAAGAATCTCTTGATGAAAGTGAAAGAGGAGAGCGAAAAAGTTGGCTTAAAGCTCAACATTCAGAAAACAAAGATCATGGCATCTGGTGCCATCACTTCATGGCAAATAGATGGAGAAACAGTGAAAACGGTGGCAGAGTTTTATTTTGGGGGGCTCCAAAATCATTGCAGATGGTGACTGCAGCTATGAAATTGAAAGATGCTTGCTCCTTGGAAGGAAAGTTATGACCAACTTAGACAGTATATTAAAAAGCAGAGACATTACTTTTCCAACAGAGGTCTGTCTAGTCAAGGCTATAGTTTTTCCAGTAGTCATGTATGGATGTAAAAGTTGGACTATAAAGAAAGCTGAGCGCCAAAGAATTGATGCTTTTGAACAGTGGTGTTAGAGAAGACTCTTGAGAGTCCCTTGGGCTGCAAGGAGACCCAACCAGTCCATCCTAAAGGAAATCAGTCCTGAGTATTCATTGGAATATACTGATGTTGAAATTGAAACTCCAATACTTTGGCCACCTGATGCAAAGAGCTGACTCATTTGAAAAGACCCTGATGCTGGGAAAGATCGAAGGCGAGAGGAGAAGGTCTCAGATAACAGAGGATGAGATGGCTGGATGGCATCACTGACTCAATGGACATGAGTTTGAGTAAACTCCAGGAGTTGGTGATGGACAGGGAGGACTGGCATGCTGCAGTCCGTGGGGTCGTAGAGTTGGACACGACTGAGCAACTGAACTGAACTGATGTAAGATAATGTTTTCCATCTATTTGCTGTTAGTATACAGACATGCAACTGACTTTTATATGTTGCTGTTGTAATCTTTGGGTTTTCTATAGGAATAATCTGGGCTTCACTGATGGCTCAGGCAGTAAAGAATCTACTTGCAATGCAGGAGACCCGGGTTCAATCCCTGGGTCAGGAAGACTCCCTGGAGAAGGGAATGGCTACCCACTCCAGTATTCTTGCCTGGAGAATTCCATGAACAGAGGAACCTGGTGAGCTACAGTCCAAGGGGTCGCAAAAGTCAGACACAACTGAAGCGACTAACACACTTTTATATAGGAATAACCATATCATCTGTAAGTAATGAGACTTTTGTTTCTTCCTTTTAAATCTTTAAACCTTTTTTTGTTCTAAACAGAACAAGTTGGGGCTCTAGTAACTAATCTTGAAATTTATGACCATGAATCTCAGATGGGCTTCAATGCAATTACTACACTATATCTCTCCCATTTACTTTCCCACTCTCCTAAAGGCTATTTTATACCTTTTTTCTTCTTAAATCTTCAAGATTTATTCCTCTAACTGCATATTTATCTGGTAACATTTTGCCTTAATTGACTGGAAAAAAATTGTAGCACTCAGAAGAGAATTTCCAGAGACTCCTAACCAAATTTTCTACCTTCCTGCATCTGTACCCATATATTTCCTTTATTGTAGATTACCATAAGGATGCATTCCTAGGATAAACCCAACTTAATCATGATCCACAGTCTTTTTATATTTGGATTTGGTTGGCAAATATTTGTTTAGAAATTTTCCACCTCTATACATGAGAAGGACTGACTTTTCAAATGCTGACATCAATAGTTTTTAGCTTCATAAAATAAGATGAGAAACAGCCCCTCCCCCTCTTTTCTATTCTCTGGAAGAATTTAAGGTTGAACTTACTTATTTCTTAAACACTTGACAGAACTTGCTGGCAAAACCATTTGATGTTTTTTTTGTTTGTTTGTTTTTCAAAAAATTGTACCTGCTGATTTACTTTTTTTCTTTTTTTTAAATAGACTATCTTTCTTGAACCAGTTTTGGTGAGATTTTTTTTTCCTAGAAACTTGACTATTTCAACTCAGCTTTCAGGTATGTTGTCATAAAATTATTCATAATACTCTCTCTTTTAAATATCTGCAGTATTTTTAGTTATATATAATTATCCATTCCTAATATTAGGGCCTTCTTTCTTTTTTCTTGTTTAATTTGGTAGAGGCTACTTTCAAGTTGAAAAAAAGTTCAAAGTCCAAAAACCAATTATGGAACTGGTGAAAACTGATGATCCTCTCTTTCATATGTTTATTCATATTGCACTAATTTCTGCTATAAATTTTCATTTTCTATTCTTTCTTAAGTGGGTGCTTACAACCACATTAAGTTTTATTTCTTTTTCTCTCAATACATGCACTGAAGACTAAAAATTTTTCAACATGAGAGGGAAGTTGAAGAGGGAGGGGACATATATATATCTATGGCTGATTCATGTTGATGTTTGGCAGAAACCAACACAATTCTGTAAAGTAGTTATCTTTCAATTAAAAAATTAATTAGTTAAAAAAAGACTATACATTGCTCTTTAAGTGTTACTTTAGCTGCATCCAACACATTTTGAAGTGCAGTGTTATTTACCATTTAGTTCTGTATTTTATAATTTAAATTATGATATCTACCTTGGCCCAACATGCATGATTACTCTCCCATTTAATTAGGATTTTTAAATTAGTTTATCTAACTGGAGGCTAATTACTTTACAATATTGTGGGGGCTTTTGCTGTACATTGACATGAATCAGCCATGAGTGTACATGTGTCCACCCATCCTGAACTGCCCTCCTACTTCCTCCCCATCCCATCCCTCTGAGTTGTGCAAAACAGTGCACGGGTTTCGAGTGCCTTGTTTCATGCATCGAACTTGGACAGGTCATCTATATGGTAATATACATGTTTCAACACTATTCTCTCAAATCATTCCACCCTCACCTCCTCCCACAGAAACCAAAACTCTGTTCTTAATATCTGTGTCTCTTTTGCTGTCTTGCACATAGGGTCATCATTACCATCTTTCTAAATTCCATATATGTGTGTTAATGTACTGTATTGGTGTCTTGTTTTCCTTGACTTACTTCACTCTGTATAATAGGCTCCTTATTAGAACTGACTTAAATGTGTTCTTTTTAATAGCTGAGTAATATTCCATTGTGTATATGTACCACAGCTTTCTTATCCATTCATCTGCTGATGGACATCTAGGTTGCTTCCATGTCCTGGCTATTGTAAACAGTGCTGTGATGAACATTGAGATACATGTGTCTCTTTCAATTCTGGTTTCCTCGGTGTGTATGCCCAGCAGTGGGATTGCTGGGTCATATGGCAGTTCTATTTCCAGTTTTTTAAGGAATCTCCACACTGTTCTCCATAGTGGCTGTACTAGTTTGCATTCCCACCAACAGTGTAAGAGGGTTCGCTTTTCTCATCACCCTCTCCAGCATTTATTGTTTGTAGAATTTTTGATGATGGTCATGCTGACTGGTATGAGATGGTACCTCATCATGGTTTTGATTTGCATTTCTCTGCTAATGAGTGATATTGAGCATGTTTTCATGTGTTTGTTAGCCATGCACATTTCTTCCTTGGAGAAATGTCTGTTTAATTCCTTGGCCCAGGTTTTGATTGGGTCATTTATTTTTTCCAGAATTGAGCTGCATGAGCTTCTTGTATATTTTTGAGCTAAATTCTTTGTCAGTTGCTTCATTTGCTATTATTTTCTCTCATTCTGAATGCTGTCTTATCACCTTGCTTATAGTTTCCTTCATTGTGCAAAAGCTTCTAAGTTTAATTAGGTCCCATTTGTTTATTTTTGCTTTTATTTCCATTACTCTGAGAGGTGGGTCATAGAGGATCTTGCTGTAATTTATATCAGAGAGTGTTCTGCCTATGTTTTCCTCTAGGAGTTTTATAGTTTTTGGTCTTACATTTAGATCTTTAATCCATTTTGAGTTTATTTTTGTGTATGGTGTTAGAAAGTGTTCTAGTTTCATTCTTTTACAGGTGGTTGATCAGTTTTCCCAGCACCACTTGCTAAACAGATTGTCTTTTCTCCATTGTATATTCTTGCCTCCTTTGTCAAAGATAAGGTGTCCATAGGTGCATGGAGTTATCTCTGGGCTTTCTATTTTGTTCCATTGATCTATATTTCTGTCTTCGTGCCAGTACCATACTGTCTTGATGACTGTAGCTTTGTAGTATAGCCTGAAGTCAGGCAGGTTGATTCCTCCAGTTCCACTCTTTCTCAAGATTGCTTTGGCTATTCAAAGTTTTTTATGTTTCCATATTGTGAAATTATTGTTCTAGTTCTGTGAAAAATACCGTTGGTAGCTTGATAGAGAGTGCATTGAATCTATAGATTACTTTGGGTAGTATACTCATTTTCACTATATTGATGCATGAACATGATATATTTCTGCATCTATTTGTGTCATCTTTATTTCATCAGTGTTTTAGAGTTTCCTATATATAGGCCTTTTGTTTCTTAGGTAAATTTATTCCTAAGTATTTTATTATTTTCGTTGCAATGGTGAATGGGATTGTTTCCTTAATTTCTCCTTCTGTTTTCTCATTGTTAGTGTATAGGAATGCAAGGAATTTCTGTGTGTTAATTTTATACCCTGCAACTTTACTATATTGATTGATTAGCTCTAGTAATTTTATGGTGGTGGCTTTAGGGTTTTTTATGTAGAGGACCATGTCATCTGCAAACAGTGAGAGTTTTACTTCTTTTCCAATCTGGATTACTTTTATTTCCTCTTCTCCTCTGATTGCTGTGGCTAAAACTTCTAAAACTATGTTGAATAGCAGTGGTGAGAGTGGGCACCTTTGTCTTGTTTCTGACTTTAGGGGAAATGCTTTCAATTTTTTGCCATTGAGGATAATGTTTGCTGTGGGTTTGTCATATATGACTTTTATTATGTTGAGGTATGCTCCTTCTATGCCTGCTTTCTTGAGAGTTTTTTTTTTTTATCATAAATGGGTGTTGAATATTGTCAAGGGCTTTCTCTGCATCTATTGAGGTAATCATATGGTTTTATCTTTTTTTTTTGTTTTATCTTTTATTTTGTTAATGTGGTGTATAACACTGATTGATTTGCAAATATTGAAGAATCCTTGCATCCCTGGGATAAAGCCCACTTGGTCATGATGTATGATCTTTTTTTTTTTTTTTTAGTTCTTCATTTCTTTTTTTTTTTTTTTTTTTTTTAAGTTTATTTTTTTTTTATTTTTATTAGTTGGAGGCTAATTACTTTACATCATTACAGTAGTTTTTGTTATACATTGAAATGAATTAGCCATGGATTTACATGTATTCCCCTTCCCAGTCCCCCCTCCCACCTCCCTCTCCACCCAATCCCTCTGGGTCTTTCCAGTGCACCAGGCCCGAGCACTTGTCTCATGTACCCAACCTGAGCTGGTTACCTGTTTCACCCTAGATAATACACATGTTTCAATGCTGTTCTTTTGAAACATCCCACCCTCGCCTTCTCCCAGAGTCCACAAGTCTGTTCTAAACATCTGAGTCTCTTTTTCTGTTTTGCATATAGGGTTATCGTTATCATCTTTCTAAAGTCCATATATATGTGTTAGTATACTGTAATGGTCTTTATCTTTCTGGCTTACTTCGCTCTGTATAATGGGCTCCAGTTTCATCCATCTCATTAGAACTGATTCAAATGAATTCTTTTTAATGGCTGAGTAATATTCCATGGTGTATATGTACCACAGCTTCCTCATCCATTCGTCTGCTGATGTTTTTAATATGTCGTTGGATTCTGTTTGATAGAATTTTGTTAAGGATTTTTGCATCTATGTTCATCAGTGATATTGATCTATAGTTATTTTGTGTGTGTGTGTGTATGGCATCTTTGTCTGGTTTTGGTATCATGGTGATATTGGCCTCATAGAATGAGTTTGGGAATTTGCCTTCCTCTGCAATTTTCTGGAAGAGTTTGAGTAGGATAGGTGTTAGCTCTTTTCTAAATTTTTGGTAGAATTCACTTGTGAAGGCATCTGGTCCTGGACTTTTGTTTGTTGGAAGATTTTTTATTACGGTTTTGATTTCCATGCTTGTGATGGGTCTGTTAAGATTTTATATTTTTTCCTGGTTCAGTTTTGGAAGGTTATGTTTTTCTAAGAATTCATCCATTTCTTTCAAGTTGTCCATTTTATTGGCATATAGCTGCTGATAGTAGTCTCTTATGGTCCTTTGTATTTCTGTGTTGTCTGTTGTGATTTCTCCATTTTCATTTCTAATTTTGTTGATTTTATTCTTCTCTCTTTTTTCTTGATGAGTCTGGCTAATGGTTTGTCTATTTTATTTATCTTCTCAAAGAACCAGCTTTTAGTTTTGTTGAATTTTGCTACAGTCTCCTTTGTTTATTTTTCACTTATTTCTGCTCTTTTTTTTATGATTTCTTTCCTTCTGCTAACTTTGGGGTTCTTCATTTATTCTTTTTTAGTTTCTTTAGCAGTAAAGTTAGGTTATTTATTTGATTTTACTCTTGTTTCTTGAGGTAAGCTTGCATTGCTATGAACCTTCATCTTAGCACTGCTTTTACTGAATCGCATAGGTTTTGGATTGTCATGTTTTCATTTTCATTTGTTTCTATGCATATTTTGATTTCTTTTTTGACTTCTTCCATGATTTGCTGGTTATTCAGAAGCAAGTTATTTAGCCTCCATATGTTTGTATTTTTAATAGCTTTTTCCCCCCTATAGTTGACATCTAATCTTACCTCACTGTGATCAGAAAAAAAATGTGTGAAATTATTTTGACTTTTTTGAATTTACCAAGGCTAGATTTATGGCCCAGGATATGATCTATCCTGGAGAATGTTCCATGAGCACTTGAGAAAAAGGTGAAATTCAATGTTTTTGGGTGAAATGTCCTATAGATATAAATTATTCTAACTGGTCCATTATATCATTTAAAGCTTTTGTTTCCTTGCTAATTTTCTGTTTGGTTGATCTATCCATAGGTTTAAGTGGGGTATTAAAATCTCCCACTGTTCGTGTGTTACTGTTAATTTCCCCTTTCATACTCGTTAGCATTTGCCTTACATATTGCAGTGCTCCTATGTTGGGTGTATATATATTTATAATTGTTGTATCTTCTTCTTGGATTGGTCCTTTGATCATTATGTAGGGTCCTTCTTTGTCTCTTTTCATGGTATTTGTTTCAAAGTCTATTTTATCTGATATGAGTATTGCTACTCCTGCTTTCTTTTGGTCTCTTTTGAAATATCTTTTTCCAGCCCTTCACTTTCAGTCTGTATGTGTCCCTTGGTTTGAGGTGGGTCTTTTGTAGACAGCATATATAGGGATCTTGTTTTTGTATCCATTTAGCCAGTCTTTGTCTTTTGATTGGAGAATTCAACCCATTTACATTTAAAGTGATTATTGTTAAGTATGATCTCATTGCCATTTACTTTGTTGTTTTGAGTTCAATTTTAGAAAACTTTTCTGTGTTTCCTGTCTAGAGAAGATACTTTAGCATTTGTTGAAGAGCTGGCTTGGTGGTGCTGAATTCTCTCAGATTTTGCTTATCTCTAAAGTTTTTGATTTCTCCTTCATATCTGAATGACATTTTTGCTAGGTATAGTAATCTGCATTGTAAGTTTTTCTCTTTCATCACTTTAAATATGTCCTGCCATTCCCTTCTGGCCTGAAGAGTTTCTATTGAAGATCAACTGTTATCCTTATGGGGGTCCCCTTGTGTGTCATTTATTGCTTTTCCCTTGCTGCTTTTAATATTTGCTCTTTGTGTTTGATCTTTGTTAGTTTGATTAATATGTGTCTTGTGCTGTTTCACCTTGGGTTTAGCCTGTTTGGGACTCTGGGTTTATTAGACTTGAGTGGCTATTTCCTTCCCCATTTTAGGGAAGTTTTCAACTATTATCTCTTCAAGTATTTTCTCATGCCCCTTCTTTTTGTCATCTTCTGGGACACCTATGATTCGAATGTTGGGGCATTTAATACTGTCCCAGAGGTCTCTGAGGTTGCCCTTATTTCTTTTAATTATTTTTCCTTCTCTGATTCATTTATTTTCACCATTCTATCTCCCACCTCACTTATCCTCTCTTCTGCCGCAGTTATTCTATTGTTGGTTCCCTCCAAAGTGCTTTTGATCTCAGTTATTGCATTATTCATTATTGACTGACTTTTCTTTATTTCTTCTAGGTCCTTGTTAAACATTTATTGCATCTTCTCAATCCTTGTCTCTAGTCTATTTATCTGTAACTCCGTTTTATCTTTAAAATTTTGAATCATCTTTACTATTATTATTCTGAATTCTTTTTCAGGTAGACTCCCTATCTGAGTTAGATTTTTTTTTAATTTTCATTTTTAATTTTGTCTTTTTACATTTTTTTCCACCAATCGTACACATCTTTCATTGCCTGCATTTTTAATATGCTTAGAGTATTTCTTAACTATCAGGTATATTATCTTGATGCCATTTTCTAGTTATTGGTAATGAATAGCACTACTGTTGTTTTTTTATTGAGCATAATTGACATATGACATTACATTAGTTTCAAGTATCCAACATAATCACTTAATATTTGCATACACTGTGGAATGATCACCACAATAAGTCTACTTAAAAAAAAACTTGATTTTTACAGGTTGATTTATATCTAGCAATTTTGATGCATTCTCTTATTACTTGTACTTGTTTATAGGTGGGTTGTCTATGTTCACTATCGCACTGTCTTCAAATGGGGTCAACCTTTTCTGTTCTTTTCTAAATCATATATATATATATATAATTTTTCTTCAAAAATGGTGTGTGTGTGTGTGTGTGACTTTGGAACCTATAGGGCCTAAAATGACATTTTCCAGGCTGTCTTCCCTTCTGGATATGATTTCAGTTTGAACGACTGATGTACCTGCATGTATTTAGAGAAACAACCAAGTTTTCCTTAAGGTAGCAAAGACAGTTCCAAACCACATCCTGCTGCCAGCACAGACAAAGACTCTGATCTGCAGCCTGAGCCCACCAAGGTACACTGACCCTAACTACACTATTAAAGCCATCTATGTCTCACCCTTCTTAAGCACACTGCCTTTTCCTGAGCTAAGAGGCTGCAGGTTTCAGTTAATAAGCACTAATATCTCAAGTTTCCTCTTAGAAAAGTACAAAATAAAGGGAAAGAGAGCAAATGTTGCTCTCTTTATATAAAGAGAGCAAATGTTGCTCTCTTTATAATACCAATATTATTGTTCAAATAATATTTTTTCATTGCTTAATAACAAAATACTGATCAGCAAAAAGAAGGAAATAAAACCTACTGATAACCCTTCCTCTCAGGAACAACCCACCATTAAACTCATTTTTTTCTGTGTATAGAGTAAAATTAATTAAACAAGGAGGCTATCAGATTTGATGTGGCTCTAATGCTTTGGCTACCAACATAAGCAAACTAAAATCTAAACCTATAAATGCCTCAAGATTGAGAAATCAAAACACTAAGGACAACCAATCACAGATAGCCAACTAGTCTTTAAATAACAGGCAATCAATAATTTTCTTATTTTGGTTTACTTTTTCTATACAAGTCTCTCCCCAACTCTTGTTGGTGGAGAATTCTTAATTACTTCCAGTTGGGTGCTGCTAGATTCTAAGTGACTTTTGTTCAGATAACTTTAAAAAATTTCAAATGCCTCAGTTTATAGTTCAGCAGAACCATTTTTCTTAAGTCATCTTCTGATTCTTAGCCTCATGCAATGCAATCCTTGGGTTTATCAATGAAGAAAAATGTGTGTCTCAGAGAAGATGCCACTCACATCCAACATGACTGCTGATAACACACCTGGAGGGAAATGTCTGTGTATCTAATTCTTTAGGAAAGACCCCTCAGAACTTTGGATTGCTTGGATTCTCTTTCTATCATTGGTGTCCCAATTAGTTTATTATCAAATTGAAACATTTTCTAAGAACCATAAAGAGGTATGGAGATACCTGGAGATAAATTCACATCAACCTTCCCCAGAGCTGGACTTAGATATAAACAGACCCTGTGTCGTAACCAAATGAAGAAGATGTGTGTGTAGAAAACATCCATCTTACCAAATGAGAGTCTAATTAATGTTACCCTTTCCTCCCCCACTGACAATGGAATAAGTTTGCAAACACTGAAAAAGAAATAGCAAAATAATAGGACAGGTCACTTTTTCCCCATGGGAATTAAAGTGAAAGCAAGGTTTTTCCTTGTGTTATTTTGCATTGTTTCACAATGGGAGCTTTCTGAATTTGGTTTTCTTAGACAAACAATCTCCCCCAAAGCCTGATGAACTTCAGTTGCAGCTCTGGCCAAGTCTTCAAGACAAACTACTTTATTGACTCGTGATATTTGAGAGATGCCAACATATCAGGCTGATTTGGCTCCCTGTGAGAATTCTGTCCAAGAATCTGAGTTCTCTGCAACTAAAAAAAAATATTGTTTTCTGAGGAGGATATAATGTTTATAGACATTCTGTTCACCTGTTCCTCATTTATGATGGTGTTAAGGACATGAAGTTTGCAGCAAACTGGATTGAGAGTCAATTTTACTGGCACTTCTTCATAGTTATAAAAGCCTCAGGTCTTAGTCTATTTTTGTTTCCTCCCATCTTCTATCCCCATAAGTGATATGCACGCTCTGTCCTAGAAAAACTGAGTAAATGATGGGCTCTGGGTAACAACTGCAGTCTTCACAAGCCCAAATGGTCCCTGTTTTCATCTTTCTCTTTTAAATCAAATGATGATTTGCCTCCTGAAATAGGATGTGGAATTCCAGTTGTTCTCCAAGTGGAGAAGACATGTGTCTGATCCTTCCTCTGTCCAAGTAGAAGGACAGGCCAAGTCATTTTTCAGTAGTGTTGTGCTGAATGTTGGCTTCTGGTCCATAGTTTCTTTTAGTAAGAAGAGAAGCTCATCACTGAACATCTTTACTTCTAATGTAAAGATTAGGAGAGTTTTTTTACTTTCTCTCGGGAATGACTCTTCTGTATGACTTTTTACGCCTCCAGTCTCCTTCTCCCACCTCGACTCCCAACCACTTCCTCCCTACAAATAGTTTTATAATGAGACTTACAGAACATAGACATTTCAAACATGTTATTCATAACCATATTTAGTTTTAAGCAAGCTGTAGTAACGACTAGAAGAAAGGAAGAGGGTTTTATGTAGAGTGAAAATGAAGGTGAAAGTGAAGTCGCTCAGTTGTGTCTGACTCTTCGCGACCCCATGGGCTGTAGCCCACCAGGCTCCTCCATCCATGGGATTTTCCAGGCAAGAGTACTGGAGTGGGTTGCTATTTCCTTCGCCAGGGGATCATCCTGACCCAGGGATCGAGCCCAGGGCTCTTGCATTATAGGCAGATGCTTTACTGTCTGAGCCACCAGGGAAGACATAAATGAAAATAATTGGATAAGAGCTGGATGAAACATTGGAAAGCAGAAAGCAATGCAAACTGAGCTTCACACAGAATGTATATATGCTCATGTCATTGACCAGAGAAGAGGAATCTGCTTTCATTGGCTGTCAGGGTAGCCTAACTGATATATCACACAACCCCAATTTTAAAACAATAAACTTAAAATTACAGGAGATTATTTCTCATTCATGAAAGTTTTTGGTATTTGGTAAAGAAAATTCCAGTTGTAACTCAAGAACCTAGGTTCTTCCTGTCTCTGGATGCCAATCTCTTTGACATCCATAGAATCTTCTCTATTCTTCTGATGACTGGGAAAAGAACTAGAGGACTGTAACTGGGAGGGTTTCATCAACTGGGTCTGATACACATCACTTCTGCCAACACTCCACTGGTTAAAATTCCATCACATGGCCACACGTAACCACAGGGAGGCTGGAAAATACAGTTTACTGTATGTCCAGGAGGAAAAGGAAGTGAGTTTTGATGAACATGGCAGAAAATGAAGGCCCTTTTTTTAGGATAATCATAGAAACAAAACAGTGTCAACAAGCTAACTATTTAAGCTACTACATCATTACAACCTACTCTCATTTCTCTTTTAGCTCTTGGTTCTGATTCTACATGTTAACATACTCTTCTAGCTAGGAATGCATTTAATCCATCTCAGAGAGCCATGTGCCCTTCACAGATGGGGTTTTCCTTTACTGAGTCCCTAACATGGCTGATGGAGGATGATATGAATACACGTCACTGTCATATTTCGCTGCCAGAAATAGGAAAGCAGAAGAATGCTCCTGCTTTCAGCCCAGCTGTGCAGTTTCTTTGACAAGACGAATACACATGAAGCAGGCAGAGAATAGCCCATAATAGTAAATGACCAAGGTTTGGGGACCTAATGGTCTTTATGGTATGGGACATTTATATCATGACAGCTACAGTGCATTACAACTTTCTTGTACAAAGATGGGGTGTTAGTCCTTGAGGAGTATTTTGATACTTCTCTTTGAAACACGCCCAGCCCCCTGTAAGCTCTTGACTGTGTGTTACTGAAATAACTAAATGAGCTATTTTAACCACTTTTTCCTCCCTACTAAATAAAATAAACTGGTTTAACAATCTTGTGGCTGGATTGTTGTTCTTACAGCTGAGGAATCCAATCTTTTGCCTCCTCATGAAGACTACAAATCAGGCAAAGGGCTCGTGAAAATCAGAGAGCTGATGCAAGCCAATCAATTGTGTGTGTGTGTACATGTGTATGCATACTTTAATGCACATGCTTTTATTTTTTGGCAGGGAGAGGAGTAGAGAATACTGCCTTATTTTAATTTCTAAGCTTCCAAGAAGTCCTTACTTTACACATGAATTCTTAGACAAAATTTAGGTGAGGAAAAGAAGAAAGAAAAATTAAAAATATAAAAGGAATACAAGAACCTAAAAGACTGCAGACCTGTAGCCATTGTGGCCTGTGCCCTTTCTGCCCTCATTGAGAAGCCCTTGCCTCCCTGAGGGTCGGGAGGGTGGGGAGCAGGATGACCCTCAAGCACAAATGACTGCCTGCCCTGCTGTTGTAATGGTACCAGCTGAACATTGCCCAAAACTTGGGATTCCTCAGGTTTGCCATCACAAGCAGGTGACTAAAGAGAATTCTTTGGCTTTGCATTGACCTGGCTGAAGTTCTGTTGTTGGAAAGTCTCTAAGGAGTTCATGCATAAAAAGCTTTTTTTTTTCCCCCAGGATTTATGAGATCCCAAATGCCACTACTAGCAGTAGATGATTAAACTGGGACGTTTGTTTGAACTGCATCAACAAGGTTATATACTACCCTGAGGGCCTCAGGTGGACATTGCACGCCATTGCCATCATCACTTGGACGTCACCGGCAGGAAATATCAGAAGCCTCCCAAGACAGTCTGTACTCCGGAGCTTTCCAGAGAGGTCCTGGCAGACACGAGAAGTCAGCTTTGTCTGGATTGGTACCTGGGCCTGGAAGTCTCTAAAGCCCAGAGCCCCACCATGATGGAAAAGGGCTGGGTGAGCGCCCTGAAGTAGCAATGGCTAGAGCGGAATATCGACGCCTGTCAGAGTCTCTGTGTCAGAGGTGACTGTGACTGCTGCCTCCTCACTGATCAGATTAGCCAGGCACTCACTGGTGTTGAGTTGCAAACGTCTGGATTTTGCGTCCCCTGGCAGTAGCTCCTGGGATAAGAGAGAAAACAGCTTATAAATTCTTTAACGATTCTTGGAGCCAAGGGAAGCTTACAGACTGGATTTTCAAGCAATGTTATTTAAAAGGTTCCAGTGGACATGAAGGTAAATAGCTTGAAAAACAGGGGGAAAGTTATTCCTTTCCTCCTCTGAGAACATTACACAGATCGCATTAACCCCTATGAATTCTCCTTCTGATTATGAGACAGAACAGGGGGTACTGTGTATGGCCATCCTGATTCCAGCTTCTGGCACAGCCCCCACCTTGTCAGTGCTGTGAACCATTCAGTCTCACTGCCTGCCTCTCTGTTCAAGAAACATTTGGAAATCAGACTTTTAAATTTCCTTCTTTCCGTCATCTTTTTCAATGGCATATGTCATTGCAGATTCTGAACATCAGCTATGAAATGTCCTCAGGGCATGTCAGAAGATGCTTGCAGATAAATGAACAAAGGGTAACTCTACTGCAGATGTTTAAGAAGAAGCTGGGTATTCACTCAGAAGGAAGATGAAAGCTCTAGTTGGAAGGATGGCTGAGTTCATATCCCTCCTAGTCCTAAAATCTTGTTATTTTATTTAGTTTATGTCTGCTTAAATATTTAGAAACTAGTGCCTCACTTTTTTAATGGATGTGGAGATGGATGCGGGGTAAAGCATTAATCCTGTTCCTCATATTCCTCCAAAGAGCTGGTTATAAGATTGATCATTCTTTTATTGGTAGTGTGCCCGTCTTCCTATATTTTATGAGACAGTTCTGATTTCAAGCTTCACTTTTTGTCTTGTGAGTCCACTTCTGCTTGATGCATAATCTGTTCTGATTTGAGATTTAATGAGTATTGACAGTTTAATGATAGGGGAAGGAGGTGTCAGTGATGAAAAGAATGAGCCATGATGTGTAGATGTCATGCAAAAGAGATTTGATTTCCTAACCTCTTGGGTAATGTTGAGTTCCATTGGCTTTCAAATACTGCAGACCAAAAAAACAAAACAAGACAAAACAAAACCTCTTTCTTTGATGTTTTCTTCTTTATGAAAATAGCTCCATATCAAACAAGTGACAACATGAATTAGTTACTAGTTGCCGTTACTGAGGAGTGAGTTTTCCATCTCACACCCACATGATGTAGTAAATTCTCAGGCCAATTTCCACGGCTGTTGTGTGACTAGCCATGATGCTTATTTCCACAGTGGAGGGACAGAGCTAGAATAAGCAATGCTAGAATGATCAAGGCTGTCTACCTCAGAGTCCTCTTGTGGCCCTGAAATTGTGGGAGAGTTTTATGCTACTGACCTCACTCTGTTACTAAGGAATTCTTTGATTTCCCCCTTCCCTTTATTTATTAATAATTATTTAATTTTTTGGTCAACTAAAATCTGGATTTCTTAGTCTAGCCTCAGTGATGGCACTTACTTGCATAAGCCCCTGAAAAGGAAGACTTGTTTTTCTCGCTGTCCATTCAATAAACAAATCCCTTCTTGGGAAATGTAGAGTAGGGGGTGAAATACTGAGGCTCATGGATGGGAAGACTGACAGATAACACTGAAGCAAATTCATTTTTCAAAGCAAATATTTAAAACACATTTATTAGAATATAATTCTAATGAAATTAGGAATGTTTAACTATATATATCCGAGGTTCCTTAGACAATCAGAATCCCTTGGACAGCAAGGAGATCCAACCAGTTCATCCTAAAGGAAATCAGTCCTGAATAGTCTTTGAAGGGGCTGATGCTGAAGCTGAAACTCCAATACTTTGGCCACCTGATGCGAATAACTGATTCATTTGAAAAGATCCTGATGCTGGAAATGACTGAAGGTGGGAGGAAAAGGGGACGACAGAGGATGAGATGGTTGGATGGCATCACCAACTTAATGGACATGAGTTTGAGTAAGCTCTGGGAGTTGGTGATGGACAGGGAAGCCCAGCATACTGCAGTCCATGGGGTCGCAAGGAGTCGGACACTACTGAGTGACTGAACTGAACTGAACCTCAGACAATCAACATCTGTGTGTAACTGCTTGGCCATGTCTTTAGAAAACACAGAGGAGGCAAATGGGGAAGGAGGAAATCTAGCTTGCACTTGAAACACAGAGGAAAAGAGGACTGATTCTGCCTTGTGAGGGCTGAAGCAGGTCCAGAGAGAAGGTGAAACTGGCACTGGGTGTTTAAGGACAAGGCCCTCTTCAGAGAGTAGGACATCATGGGCAGAGGGACCAACATGAAAAGCCACAGAGAGGCTTGTGACTGTATGTTGTGTTTCAAAATGGGCTGACTACAATATGGGTTCCCTGAGCCTTCCCTTGGACCGTTTGTCCACAGCTTCCTGTCTTTTTCATCCAACCATCTATCATTCACACTAAAGTCTATGATTATGTCTTAAGCATCAGTCAAGTGTCAGAAATATTAATAATTTTAACCCCTGAGATAATAATTTTACCCACATTGTTGTGGGTAAACCAAAGTCCCTACCCTCAGGAGGCTTACATCCCAGTGAGGAGAGACAGACAGCAATATGACAAGGGGTGATATCTTTATAAAAAAGATAAAATATGGGAAGAGGATATAGAGAAATTGTGGGGTGGGGGGGCTATTTTAATCAGGGTGGTCAGGAAATGGCTGTACGTTGTGAAGGCATTTCAGGAGAAAGCTGAATGAAGAGAGAAAGTGCAATTTGGGTGTAATTCCGGAGTTTTCCTTTAAACCCTGTGGATCGAGTTCTGTTAGTCTGGAAGAAGCATGTATAAACAGGGAATCCCCTGGGTGACTGATGTGGTCATTTCTAGGAAAGACAGACCCTTGAGCCTGCAGGCCCAAATTGTGAACTGGAATTACACAGTGACCTTTGTTCATGTAATTGCTCCAGCCAGGGTGCAGAGGCTCCGCGGTGGACTGGGTCTGAGTTGAAGGGGAGGTATACAGACAGGTGGGGACAGGTGGAAAAACCCTGTTTCTTTGGTTCCCAAAGGGGAAAAAAAAAAGTTTTGTAGGGAAGGCTACTGCTGAAGCTCTTGAAGAGTATCTACCGCTTGCTGAATGACAAATCCAAATAAAAATCGGATTTTACATGCTCCTTGGGGACAGAAGTAACATGCTTTCTATGAAAGTACTCTGGGTGGAGTGATAGTGAAAGTCAGTTTGCCTCAGCCTGATCTGTAAAAGAGTAAAAAAGCCTTTGATGGTTGTTTTGCAGATATTTATAGATTTTTCTTGCTCTGTTTTATGTTTCTTCCTGTTGCTGATGAAGTATGCTGTGAAGGGAGCCCTGTTAAACACAGTCAGTGCTTTGGTGAGTTGAGAAGCCTGTCACATATTAAATGTTTTATAGCTGAACTTTATTACACTAAAACTTCACAGAGGCATTTATGAACCTTATTGCATTCTGATATGAAATGAGCCCAGAAAGGTACTTCTGCTCTTATGGGACTGGAACTTTTCATTGTATGGAACTTTCAAAGAGCTGTTGAACACCAGAGTTCAAAGTGATTTTGCAAATGTTAATTTCTCCAGGGATTTTTGGGACCTTAGAAAAAAACTGCTGATGACTTCTACGTCTTGCATCTATTTTTTTTTTTTCATTTGGCAAACATGTACAGTTGCCTCAGTAAGAGGAATGTGTGGAGTTTGTGGTTGTAGTCTGTGTTCACGTCACAGTAAGAAGAGAGACCCTGTTTATTGCTACAAGAGATATATAAGGAAAATTAAGGGAGGGAAATATCATTTAATAGATAAACAGTTATGCCCAGCTTGACATTTTTCTAACCCTTCAAGGACCCACATTCCTGCAGTTCTGTGAGTCAGACTTTAGAATGTCTTTAGAAGATTAACTATTAACTGACCTGAGTAAGGAGATTTTCTACGATGTCAACCAATGGAAACACTGGCCTAAGACTCATTCATGCATTATTAATTCATTCTATAGTTACTGAATTTTTTGAATCAGACACTGTTCTATGTACAGGTGATAATTAGAAGACATAATTCTCAAGGAGTTTATGGTTCAGTCCCAGATGACTAAACAAAGACCTATGCATAGCTTGTTATCTGATTACTAATGAGAAACTCTTGCTGAAGGTACAATGTACACAGGATATTCACACAGGGGAACATTAGTGAAGGCTTCTGGGAGGTGGCAACACCTGAGGTGGGTCTTAAGGATGAGTAAGAGGTAAAGAAATATTAAGACTGTTATCTGTGCACATCACTAATGTAGGTGGAGGAAGAACACATATACATTCTGAGAGCAGGAAGGAGTACACTGAAAGGACCACTTGGAATAGTAGAAGTCAGAATGAGGGTCTCCTTCCCAGGCTATAAGTCATGGTAAGCCTGGCTCTTAAATACATAATAATCTTATTATCTCACCCTAAAAGTCTTAGGACTTCCCCAGTGGTTCAGTGGTAAAAGAATTCACCTGCCAAGCAGGAGATGTGTGTTCAATCCCCGGGTCAGAAAGAGCCCCTGGAGAAGAAAATGGCGACATTCTCCAGTAATCTTGCCTGGGAAAGCCCATGGACAGAGGAGCCTGGTATGTCCATGGGGTCACAAAGAGTCGGACATGACTTAGTGCACATGGGACATGACTTGGTGCAAGCACTACTACTACTAAAGGTCTCAATATTTGCATGACATCTATAGTTCATTCATCATTTTAATGGTGTCTATGATTTATGTATTACTTTCATGTGTACTAAATGATTTAATTTTTATAGCAATCTGGTGAGAAAGGTATTACAGTTAGTTTATAAGATGAAATTAATCAAAGACATCAAGTGATCTATTTAAGGTTATATAGTCCGAGTGTGGATTAGCTGGGTCCTGAAAGAGACTGTTTGAACTCATATTCTGAACTTACCTATTGTATCAAAGGACCTTTAATAGTTTACTTTAATTTATTGATTTAATGTATATTCAGTCATACTATACATATGTATGTATTTATTCAACACATATTTATTAAACACATACTACATGCTAGACAGGCATTGCTCTCGATTCTAGGATAGAACAGTACACAGATAATTTAAGATTGTGATAGATGCTATATAAGTACACATGATGATATGAGAGTGGAAGGAGATAGGGATGACATTTTAGATTTATTTATTTAATTTATTTGGACAACATTTAGCTCCTTGGTGGCTCAGGGCTTCCCTGGTGGCTCAGCTGGTCCGACTGCAATGCAGGAGACCTGGGTTTGATCCCTGAATTGGGAAGATCCCCTGGAGAAGTGAACAGCTACCCACTCCAGTTTTCTGGCCTGTGTAGTTCCATTCTATACAGAATTCCATGGACTGTATAGTCCACGGGGTCACAAAGAGTCAGACATGACTGAGTGACTTTCACTTTCAGAAGGCTACTTTTATTTCCTTGGCCCTGCAATATTCATCTAGGATTTATTTCTCTCTAGGTGCTCACATGATGTATGTTGATCAATGAAAACTTACTAAGCACTTCATGTATAGATCATCATGTAAAACCTCCTCCATTATTTTTTCAATGTATAAGAAATAAAGGGAACTTCTGTTTCTTGAAGGACCAGCATGTGTCAGGCTCCTTGGCAGATAATGTATTAGGTCTCAGGGGATGCTGGTGGGGTCCTTCAAGCACTAGGATTCTTTCCCAGCTGGTTCTTTTGTTTCTTGGAAGGTTCACTGACCACCTTCTTCTTCTCAGGGGCAGGAAACAAATCCTGGGATGACTCTGTTCTTGCTTCTTGAAAGCTGTGCTAAGAGCTATCCTTGCCCGTGGCAATCAGCAACAAGGCCTGTCTTACAAAAATATTCTTTCAAGGTTCTTTCTTGGCAGAGCCTGATTCCTTTCCAAAACTTAAACATTGGGGAGAATATATTAATTAAATATTTCACTGGGGATGACAAAATGTTCAACAACCAGCATCTGTCACAACTGAGGTAGTCACACAAGGTATTCTCCAAGCATATTATAGGCTCACACTTGTCCCAAAGTATTATCAGCACCATCAGCCTAGAACCACATCACCTTCCTCTCTAACATGCCTGGTACTCCAATATTAGAGTAAAAACCTGACCACAGAACTGTGGCCAGGGTTCCTGGAGGAGCAAGACAGCACCAGGTAGTGGAGTGGGGATGGCTGCCTTGATCCATCACACAATCTGGATGTCTTCATCCAGAGCACCATCATTCATGTACAATGGATGCATATGATTATATACATTATCTGAAGAGAGTAATAGTGATTGGTCCCTTCCAATTATTTCTCATGGTTAAATTTTTTATTCAGTGGAAGTTAAAACAGCTGACTTATAAATAGCTAGGGTAAAGATTTAGGACCACCTGATAGCTATTTTTGCCATTCCCCCAAGTTGTCATGATAAAGCACATGATGAAATGGTTCCAACTGATATTTTAGAGGAATCCATAGCCACATTTGTGCAAAATCGGAAGTGTTGGGGGGATGAACCACATAGCCTCTGAATATAGTGCTCTCACATCTCTAGGCAAAGGAAAGAAACTCACAAGTTGCAAAAAAAAAAACCTCTTTTTTTGGAGTGACATGAGATAGATGGGATTTGGTTCCTGTTCCCTGGTGTTAGGAAGCCAAGTTTGAGGGCAACTTACATTCTCCTGCGGCTGTTGTGTTTGGGTCCTTTTCCTCATGGCTATGGCTGTGTTCTTTGAAGAGAAAACTCACAAGGGCTGGCCAGTAATCCAAAGAGTCACATATGTCATGGCCTTTACTCGTGTGCAGCCTCCCAGCCAATGTTGTTTCCAAGTGACTGGTCCCACTGGCTTTGATGACTTTGTTCATCACCCAGACCAGTTAAACTTGACAGAACTCTTCAACAAAGCTTGACAAGTGAGATGTTTGGTTAAATATCTGATATTGTTTGAAATTGACTCCATTATAGAAAATCCTTATTACTGAAAATCTTCTGGGGTACACGATCCAAAGGCAGTGCCACTCTCTCACTTCTTCGGATATGAAGCAGACAGGGCAGATTTGCTATTCCTGGCTAAAGGTCTACAAAGAATTCTAAGAATTTTCTGCTTATCTTTGTCATGAAGTGATACAAGTACTGTTCTTGGCTCATAAATCCACCCCATTGCTATGTGGTATGGCTTTCTTGGTGACTTTCTTAGAATAATAAGAGTTTTAAGAGCACTTTTGGAATGAACTGTCTTGGCTTTGCATTTCATTAAAAAAGTCAACACTGGTCTATGCTAGCATGCTAGTATATCATGGTGGTAAAGAACTGGGGTATCTGGAATTAGATAGCCCTAAGTTTAAATTCAAAATCCCCACATATTAACTGTGTGAACTAAGGCAAATTTTTTCAACATACTAAGTCTTGTTATTAACACTTATGAAATGGGACATAATAATACTTCATAGGTTGCTGAGGCATTTATAAACAATTAACAGTAGCTAATTATGAAATGAAAATATATTTAAAAGCCAGCACTGCATCCACTCTCATGTGTTGTGAGAACCAGGGCAGCTGAATCATTAAATTCATGGTGTAAACTTGCATCCCATGAGGCAAAAAATGATGCAGGACTGGAGATGAGGATAAAGGAGTAATTGATTTTTTTTTTGGAAAAAAAAAAAGAATATTTTGCAGTTGAAAAAATATTTCAGGAACTAGACTGAAACTTCTCACAGTTGATGTGAGCCAGCTCAGTTGAAGGTCTGTTACTGGGGGCTAGACAGTGAGGGATGCCATACAAAGCTCTTCTGTGTCTGGGTTGAGTAACTGCCATATGATACTCCCAGACATACCTACCCAAGCCACACAATACATTGCCACGCTAAGTGTGGAGAGTCTGTATATTTCTCTTTCTTGTTACTACACACTCCATGCTGAATTCACACATAGAATAATCATTTGAATGACCTATGCATTGAAAACTGAACCTACTGAGGGGAAGTTTTTAGGGACTCACTTTTAATAAGAGAATGGGGCTGGTGGGGAAGGGAGGGAGGAGAGGTAGAGAGAAACAGAGAGAGAGGAAGAGAGATGGGAGAGAGAAATGAAACCTGAACTATATATTTTTCTCTTAAACAGATACTAAGCACCCATTGCTAGTGACAGTGTACCACATAAAAAACACACTGCTATCATAAGAACAGATGATGGTATAGGGCATATTTATGTCCATAATTCAAATGGACATATTTGAACTCACATAATGGTGTATGGCATCATATAGGTGAACGGACATATTTGAATTCACATTTAGAACTCATTCAAGTGTACAAATTAGGAACGTGCATGAATTACTGGAGAAGATTATCTGATTGTGTTGAGGTTTTTGTGAAACAATCTAATGTTTTATAGAAACTGTTTTGGTAATAAAGGCTTTGTAAATGAAGTAAAATTTCATTTGGAATTTAAAGGATGAAATCATTATAATTTGGTAGGAGTAGGGGGAAATGAAATCAATACTGAAAGAATATACTCCCCACTAAGGTAGCATCCTGAAGCTGAAAGAGATGTGAACAAAATTAGTTCATGTAGATGGTTCTATGGGCAGATCTAGGAGTAAGGGGTAGAGGTGGTATACCATGGTGGGAATGGGCAGGGAATGGAGGAATATCATCATATAGATTCAAAGCCACAGAGCTGAGCAGAAAGGTGTGAGTGTGAAGTCTGGAGTATAACGAACCTGAGAGGGAAAGGCAGAGGGTGGAAGGGAGGATTAAATAAATGGGAGGGAAGACTTTATTGTAGTAGAGTTAGCTGTTCAGTCATGTCCGACTCTTCGAGACCCAACAGACTGTAGCCTGCCAGCCTCCTCTGCCCATGGAATTCTCCAGGCGAGAATACTGGAGTGGATTGCCATTCCCTTCTCCAGATTCCCCATATGAAATTTCTTGACTGTCAGAATATAGATGTCATATAGTTTTCTATTTTTAATGTAATGTTGTAAAAGTGAATCAGGTAGGGGGCTGGCATTAAACAGATGAACACGGGAGAGTTTAATGAAGAGACATTGCTCAAAGATGTGGCCAGAGTGCAGGGAAGCCTTAGGGGACCATGGAGGGTGGGGAGCATTTGCTCCCCAGTGTGAAAGGACAAAGGAAGTGGGCAGTCACCAGAACCCCAATGCGGAGCATCAGGTGGAAGAGACAGGAGCTGCTGCAGGTCAGACAGGACATGGAGCAAGGCAGACAGCCCATCTTCCCATTTCTCATGGATACAGCGATTCTCTCTGCTTGTGATACTGTGTTGATTTCCTCCTTTGCCATCAAAATTTTGAGACAACATGAGTGGTGTTTAAGAGCTCAGGCATTAGAATTAGCTAGCCCCGTGTGTGAGACATGTGTCTCTCACTAACTGTGGGATTGTGGGCAAGGAACTGAATGTTCCCAAAAGTTTCAAGAGACAGACAAGAGACATCAATCACCGTCACAACCGTTGTTGTGAAACTGGTGTTGGGAAGTAGCTCTAGTCCTAAATTTTCAGCTCTCAGTCTTAACTCTTCCTAGGAAAGGCCGACAAACAGGAAAGGCAGCAGCATGCAGCGGGAGGTAAAACACACACATACACACACACACACACACACACACACACACACTTTGTCAACGAGTCTTCTCTTAGATATGAAGAAGCAGAGGAAGAAGGAGAAAACACTCTTGTGGGACATGTTTTCAGCCTGTTTCTGCAGCCACTGCAGGTGAAAACTGGGATGTACCTGGAGGAAGTGAAAGTTCTTACCGCAAGGGAAAGAACCAGTGCTTCTCACCATCTGTGTGTTTGCTTTATTTACAGTCCCTCCTCTTCCTTGCTTTAGGAGTGTCCACTGAAACCATGCATCCTGAAACATACCTAATCGTTTTTGCCTTAACTGTTGACAGTGAGAAGAAACAACACAAGCACAGCTCGAAAGGAGCAGAAACTTTCAGGCTGTCTCTCGCTCAGCCAGGGGAGCCTGTCTCAGCAGTTTTGACTGAATTCTCTTACTCTAGGTGAATTCTAAAAAGAAAAGGGATAGGAAGCAATTTCTACTGTATCTCAAAATATATAAACAAGATTGAGACAGACAAGACCCCTTCATTTCAGTTGAGAATGTGGTGGGGAAGAAGCACTGATTTTTAAAAGTGTGCTACTGAAGTCAGACTGATGTAGTTTTAATTGTGGGTTCTGCTTCTGGTTATGCGATGTGGACAAGTTGCTCCATTTCACTAAGAACCCTAATTCAATATGTTTTGAAAATTCAATATGACATTTAAAGTACTTATCACTTAAATATCACTCATTATTATGGTTGTAAGTCATCTCCTGTATCAATGTCTGTTGTGATTCAGTTACTTAGTCATATCTGACTCTTTGCCAGGACTGTAGCAAACCCCATGGGCTGTAGCATGCCAAGCTTCTCTGCCCTCCATTATCAATGTCTGCTTAAGAAATATTCGCCTTTTTAATTTATATGTAAAAGTTGTAAAACTTCTCCATTCATCCCCAGTCCCAGTACACGTACTAACATTCTTTCCATGGCTCCTTGATGGCCCTGCCACCCTTCCTTCCAAACTCCTGCTCCCTTTCCTCCTTCCAGGCATTCTGCAGGGGACTGGATTTCTCTAAAAATGGTTTGATGGCCCTACCACCTGCATGCCAAACAGTAAGAAACTGCTATTTGGCTTGGCTGTTTGTTTGACATCAACCTTCTGCTAGTGGATGCCTGTGTTTTAAAGAGAGAGATCTTTCCAAATGATAACAAACTCCCAATTACACATTTGGTGCCTTAAATTCATTAGGCCCACAGCAATGAACAAACTGTCCTTGTTACTCATTTCCAAGAGCAACTGTAGTTTAAAAAATAAAATTTTTTTCAGTTTTAATATTTGTTTTTCATTTTACATTTAAGGGAAAAATGCATAAGCCCTCCTTTCCTAAAAAGGCTGCTGATCCAATTATTACCACTGAGGCTTTTTGGTTTGCCTCCAACTTCCCTAAGTGGTATCCTTGGGGTTGACCCCTGACTCTTCTGCTCTGTTCCCAGGAAAGCCAATCACAATATACCCAAACAGAAATGGTTGTCATCTTTGGGGAAGGCATATGTTTTACTGCAAAACAAATTTTCTTTGCTAAATTTGAGAAATGTTGAGATTTGTTTTCTGTTCTGGATCTATATTCTTCTTTCTTTAGTTCATTAGTATTTTTTTAACTTTTCTGAACTTTTGACTCTGTGTCTTTCTCTTTCATAGAGCCTGATCTTTGCCTAACTTCCTAAAAAAAAAAAAAAGAAAGGCCCTTGTTTGTCCCTTTCATCTTTAACGGGGGAAGAAAATAACAAAATGAAAACATGCAGACATTTGTGTTGAAAGGAGAGCTCCTCAGCTGGCCTCAAGCTTACAGGAGTTGCTGGTCTCTCAGGTCCAGCCCTTGGAGTAGCATGGGCTTGGCCTTGGCAAGTTGATAGAGATCAGCCATACCTGGAGTTTCTGTCGATGCGTGTTCCACATAAAGGGGAAGTTCTCATCTCTCCCGCTACAGTCCAGCAGCAGAATTCAGATATTGACTCTGACTCGGGTCTTCGAGGAAC